>NC_092048.1:48723401-49053432 GCF_003086295.3 Arachis hypogaea
ATCAGTGTGCATGTTGAGAAGTTAAAGTTAATCCTGTGGATTGATTGGTTAACGTAGAGTTGATTTAAAGATTATTTGATATTAAAAGTTTGAGAAGAATTGATAAATAGTTGGTCAGGACCTGGAAAGGGTAATCAAATGAATTATAAGGAATGATGATGAAAGGTGGAAAGGGAGGTTGTTAACAAAAGGAGTTAATATGCCATGGCTTGATGAATGATTAAACAATGATTATGACTATGAAATGGCTTATGAATGATGATATCTGAGATACGAGTTCCTGGGTAAAACCGTGCTTGCCACCACGTGTTCCAGGTTGATTCTGATACTCTGTTAACCCTACGTCGTAAGGGTGACCGGGCACGTATAAATTCCCGGGTATGGATCAACCCCATTGAGTGATTATATGATGAATGTATGTGAATCTATGCATAGACTCTTGGGGATGCGCGACGAGGGACAGTCTAAGGTTTTCGGACTTGTCGGGTTGGCTGGATAACCGACAGATGGCCCCATCAGCCATAGGACAGACATGCACCATATGCATTTGTTTGCTTTGATTGCTATGCATTTTCTGGGTTTGCCTAATTGATTTATATCGCCTGCTACTGCTATACTTGCTATTTGTACTATCTGCTCATTACTTGTGCGTGATCTTGTTTGGTTGCTTGTTTTTGTTGCATTGTGGACGATGGAGGGATGGAGGAAAGGAGAAATGGCTTGGTGTTGATTGAATATTGAAAATGAAGGATTAACCACATGACCGTATTTCGTTCGGTGGCTTTCGTGATAGTGGTTCAGTGGCTATCGTGATAGTGGTTCAGTGGCTATTGTGATAGTGGTTCAGTGGCTATTGTGATAGTGGTTCAGTGACTATTGATATAGTGGTTCAGTGGCTATTGTGATAGTGGTTCAGTGGCTATTGTGATAGTGGTTCAGTGACTATTGATATAGTGGTTCAGTGGCTATTGTGATAGTGGTTCGGTGGCTATTGTGTTTTTCGGTTCAGTGGTTGTTGTTAGGTTAAGTTTGAACTTGAATAAGTTAGGCAGATTTAGAATACCTACCCCTGTTTATGGCTTCTATTTTGTGCTCAAGTTGGATAATTGAATAACGGAGTTCTAGGATTGCCTATAGCATTCTCAGGACCGTACTTCTTATGCGCGTGGCACTTTTACCATGCTGAGAACCTCCGGTTCTCATTCCATATTGTGTTGTTGTTTTTCAGATGCAGGTCGAGAGGCTCCTCGCTAGGCGTCTGGATTCTGGAAAGCGAAGTAGTTCTTGGGTGTATTTTGGTTTCTATTTGTATATATGTATATATAAGTGTAGCTTACTCTCCAAGTAATTTATGTATGCTGCTCCTCTTAGAGGTTGAGGGAGAGATAGGAGTTTACTTTGGTATTTTGGTATATTTTGGGGACACTTATGTATGTTTATATGTATATACGTATCCTCCGGCCAGCCTTAGCTTCGCAGGCTGAGTGAGAGGCTAGTTATGCTGTTCCTTGGCTTTCCTTTATCTCTTCGTTTATTGTTCTATCATATTCCTATTAGGTTTCTTCACCCGCAAGTAATTCGATTTCCCGAGAGTTGTGCTTTTTATTTTGCGATTTTGTTTTGCCCGTTTTTTTTTAAGGCTCCTAGTTAAGTATCTCTCTTCCTATTATTATATATATATAATTCTATCTTTAGAGGTCGTAATATCTTACTATCTCAATCTTATGACTTAAGCATAAGATTTAGGATAGTAGGGTGTTACATTATGGTATCAGAGCAGTTCGTTCCTATAGAGCCTGAGGGACGGACTGATTATGCCTCTGGGAATACTTTGGGTGTCTACACATGCTATTTAGGGTATCTAACTGATATATGAGGCATGAATGCTCATGAGCATGCATTTGGGACTGTGAAATACTAAACTAGAGATATTGAGACTGATCACCTTGATATCACTTGTTTGGAGTGAACAGGAACCAAATGGCATCTCGTAGGCGCCGTCGTGAGCGTAAGCAAGGTCGAGGACGGAGAGCTGATGAGGTGACTATACCGGTAGGTAGTTTAACCGATATCGTGACCGCAATGACGAGTGTTGTTGCTGCCATTGGCGCTGTTGCTGCTGCGACCATCCGAGTGATGGATGGGATGGAATCACAAGCTGGAACTGGCAACGATGGTGATGGTGAACATGAAGGTGGACATAATGTTCCGAATACATGGGTGCCAGCGGGTTATCCGGAGCAAGTTAACACGGGTCAAACAACGGGAGAAAGCTCAAGGAGAACTGAGGTAGCAAGGAATAGTCGCCAGGAACCCTTCACAAAGAAAAAGGAAAAAAATTACACCTAGGAGCCAAAATTTCAAGAAGAATCATTTTGTCGCTTCACATTCTCAGCGCGGGAACAATGACCGAAGGAACGATAATCGTTCGGACCCAAATCCAGAAGGGCAAACTAGTGCTCAACCGGGTGACTTAAGGTGCTCAAGTTGCAAGAGGTACCATCCAAACAGACCATGCAGGGCAGGATTAGGTGTATGTTATAAGTGCGGGAGGCCGGGGCATATGTCTTGGAATTGTTTGTACAGAGGAAGCCGGGATGCAACCGAACCCGATTTTCAAACCCGAGGTAATTATGAACCAACAGTTGAATTTTTTAATTTCCTTGCCTACCATTGATATGTAATGTTCCTTCGTGACGCGTGACGAGTTTCAGTAATCATGAGGTCCAAGTCGATGATTAGTCGAAAACTATTGGTTGTTGAGTCGAAGGGAGTACTAGAAGAGGGAATCACCTAACAAACTATTTCTTTGTGGGAAGCATCGGTTATGCTGGAGAAGAAAGAAGAGAACGGTAGGAAACCTTATGCAGAGAGAGTGTGCTAACGAATCTTCGCGACTCGATCTAATCCTTCTTTTGAAACCTACATTGACATTCGATCCGGAGCTTTTCCTAAATAGCTTGACTACCTTTCTAACTTTACTCCTTGTGCACATGAATATTGTTTCTTCCAGGATGAGTCTGAGCTTGTCTTGGTATAAACGCGTAATCCTTGAATCTTGTACCCTCGCTATGACTAGAGTTGCCTTGTTCGCAAACCATGTTCTTCAGAATCAGCAGAAATTTCTTTGACTCTATACGCTCTGTTCTCTCTACTAAGGGTCTTTAATTTGAACTCTTTTCTTGAGATGCACCTAGGTTCTTCTCCTTGTGCATTTCCTTATTTCGGTATAATCCTGATTAACCGTGTACAAGATTTTCTTTTTAATCCTTACGAACACCGTTTGTATTGCTCATTCATTTTTCGAGCTTAATGTCCTTTTGAAAATTAACTCGAGCCTATATTAGTATCATGTATAAAGTATAGCTGCAACTATTGAGATGTTGATTCCTTAAGAGCAAGACTTTTGGATACGAAAAATGAAGCAGGTAAGCATGCGCCGCCAAAAAGAGTTTTGAAGCATTAATTCTTGCAGACTACAAAGCCTATGATTAGTTTAATACGCTAGAACATACACCGGTTACATGGATACCCGAATATGAAGAGAGCTTCCAACCTCCAAGAGAAGGATTAACCCCAAATCCAGTAATCAGGATACCCGAACTTATTTAACAACTCGGAATTAGTGCGATACATTACCAGAGGGGTTTAGGATACGTGTAAATACAACATCGTAAAGTGGTAACAGATGCCCTAAGTAAGAAGTTTTTGGGAAAAATGCTTGGATATTAAGGGTATAGCTAAAGGAGTCAAACTAAATCTATTGCGATTTTAAAACATAGCAAAGACGAAATGCAGGAAGCGTGAGGGGACGATAAATACCTACCAAGGATGTCGAAGTCTGGCAAACGAAAGGGAACTAAGAAAGGATTTATATGTTTAATGTCGAAGTAGAGATCGTAGAGTCAAGGACTTAAGGAGTGCAATAACAGTGATAAGGAGCTACTAAGAGAACCAAAGCCGGCTGAATCAAGAAGACACCATGAGTGGGTTATGTGTCGAGATTAGGAGTTAGAGTGAGAAACTGTTGTCCGAAGAATACAAGAGAGGATTTTTGAAGTTACCTTGGGGTTCTAAGACGTATCGCGAATTTAAGAAGATATTTTGAGCCGCCAGAAGTGAAGAACAAAGTGACGATCCATGTGATTACATGTTCGACGCATGAGGAAGAAAAGAGGGACCACCAGAAGCCATGCGAATGCTACAACTGTCGAAAATTCAGCATTAAAGGTAAAAGAGAATAACCATCGATTTCATAATAGGTTGCCGACGACTAGGACAAAAGGTGATACTGTTAGGGAACTGTGGATCAAGTGACCAGGCCCATTTTGCCCATCGGAGTAAACCACTTCTTGGGGATATCAAAGAGACTATGCATCAAGGAGAAGGTGAGACTTCACAGTATGTTAAACACATTTGAATTAACCGAAAACTGGAATACCAAACGTCTTAGTTCCTGAATTTGACAGCCGAAACAACGGAGGAAGAGTGACACAAATCTAAGTTAGAATTCTCACTATGAAAGCCGACAAAAGAGTTAGGCAGATCTAAGAAGAAGACTTCTCAAGTTGGAAGGAAGAGGATACCTATTTCTGAAGATCACTTCAACGAACTAGAATCGGATGATCAATCAAAAACTAAAAAGCTAAATCCCCATCACATCGGACTAGTGGCGTATAGGATCGTTTTACTATCACAATGTTCGAACCTGCATGATGTGTTTCACATATTACAGCTTCATAAATACACCTTCGACCCAGTTATGTCCTACAACCAGAATCAGTCCAAGTAAGAGAAGGTCTGACGCTTCCAGTAACTCTGGTTAGGATTGATGATACTAGCATTAAACGTTTACGCAGGAGAGAGGTTTTCTTAAGTGAAAGTAGCTTGGTGTTGGGCTGGTATTGAAGAATACACCTAGAAACTTGAGACAGAGATGCGGAAGGACTACCCACACCTCTATTCAGGTAGCGCACTCTGAATTTTGAGGACAAAATTCCTAATTAGGTGGGTAGGATGTAAACCCCGCTAAAATCGGTATATAATTAGTCAATAAATCGAATTTTCAATAGGAAAATTAAATACGCAAAACTGATATCAAAATAGGATAGAGCTCGTCGAAACGAGAATTTTGATACCAATTTCGAAAAGTTTGGCCCAAGATTGGGCCGGATGGGCCGAACTGGTTGAACCGGACCCAAAATGGGCCCAAGGCCCAACCAAACCCAATCCATTAAAGAGGCACAGCTTCTTATTTCCTTTCTTCTTCATTATTCACGCTGGGAAACTTTCTTAGGGGGAAGAAGAACACAAGCAAAAACCTAACCCTCACTTTAATTTCAAATCCATGTAACTTTTGATCCGGAGCTCCGATTGACGAACCGTTTGCGGCCACGCGTTCACCGTGACGAGCTCTATGAAACCCATGGAACAATTGGGTAGGTAACTCATTATTTCCTTCTCAGCCAGCTTCTCCTAATTTCGGAAATTTATGAACAATTAAGTCAAAAATTGTTCAATTCTTGTGTTCTAGGTTCAAGTTAGCTTCCGGAACTTGTGGGCTCAAGCTATTGAGCATATGGGTATGGTAAGAATACCCTAACCCTAGCCAAATCTTGTTTTAGTAATGGAGAACTGAAATTGGAATATGTATATGTAATAGGTGTAGATTAAGTGGGTATATATGCATTGGGAATATTTGGAGGCTTGTTGGTGATCAAAGCTTAGTTTGTGGCTGTTTTACTTGAGCTTGAAGAGGCTGTAATTTTGTGTTAAGAAGCTGCCTTGGGTGAATTAAGTGATCGGCCAAGGTATGGTTTAAGTTTCATACGTTTAATATTTACGGTATTGTGAAAGCTTAGGTTAGAGGTACCATAGGATAAGTTGAATTGTTTGTTGTATTTAATGATTAGCCTTGTAATGTTATTGGAATAGATTTGTTGGTGGACATATATATTGGAATTATGAGGTGTGGAAGTTATTAATAGTGTGTTCTTATATTTATTTATGATGGATTAGGATTGGTGTTTGTTGATAAGGATGTAGAGTTGTGTTGTGGTGGTATTGCATGTGCTGTAACTAATTATGTAATGATCGGAATTACATGAGACCAAGTCTGGGCTAAACTTGGGAATATAAGGAACTAAACTGGAAAATTTGGGACCTTTTTGTTAAATATACAATTTATGGCAATTTTTTTAAAGTTAGGTTGTTAAATCTGTCCTGCAGCAGAAAATGTCAAACAGGGCAGCAACTTGTTTACCTTGTTGCGACTTCTACGAGTTGAGTTTTGGAGCGAAACCAATTTTGTTATAAAATTTGAATAATTTTCCTTATTTCTCTAAAACCTCTTAATTTTAAGAGTTGAGGATTGGGAGTTGTGAGTTTTTGAATATTGGTGGTCAGAGCTGAAAAGAAACAGATTTCAGCAAGCTATGTATCAACTTCCAATGCTTGTAACTCTTAGAATTGAATAACAATTGGGTTGCAACCAAGACACACTTGTTCCTGGATGAGTAAAGTTTAACTACATTACTTTTCAAAGTCATTGGATTTAACTTGGATTTTATATTGAATTTTGAATATCATATGCTGCTGCTGTTTTTCTGGTTTTATGCACTGCAGAGCAGTCACGGTTTTTCTTTTATTCCCGAGGCTAGAAAAATCAGAAGATTATGATATTTAGTTTGTTAGAAAGCTTATTTCAATATGAACGCCTGGATATAAAGTTTGTGCAATTCTGAGTTCATTTGCTATATTAGAAACAGAAAAGAAAATAGAGTGTCGAGGATGTCTTAGTGATGGTCATGGGTTCGAGAAGTTAAAGTTTAATCCTCGTGTGATGTGATTGGTTAACGTTAGAGTTGGGTTGATTTAAAGATTATTTGATATTAAGAAGTTTGAGAAGAATTTGATAAATAGTTTGGTCAGGACCTGGAAAGGGTAATCAAGATGAATTATAAGGGAATGATGATGAAAGGTGTGAAAGGGAGGTTGTTAACAAAAGGAGTTAATATGCCATGGCTTGATGAATGATTAAACAATGATTATGACTATGAAATGGCTTATGAATGATGATATCTGAGATACGAGTTTCCCTGGGTAAAAACCGTGGCTTGCCACCACGTGTTCCAGGTTGATTCTCGATACTCTGTTAACCCTACGTCGTAAGGGTGACCGGGCACGTATAAATTCCCGGGTATGGATCAACCCCCATTGAGTGATTATATGATGAATGTATGTGAAATCTATGCATAGACTCTTGGGGATGCGCGACGAGGGACAGTCTAAGGTTTTCGGACTTGTCGGGTTGGCTGGATAACCGACAGATGGGCCCCATCAGCCATAGGACAGACATGCACCATATGCATTTGTTTGCTTTGATTGCTATGCATTTTCTGGGTTTGCCTAATTGATTTATATCGCCTGCTACCTGCTATACTTGCTATTTGTACTATCTGCTCATTACTTGTGCGTGATCTTGTTTGGTTGCTTGTTTTTGTTGCATTGTGGACGATGGAGGGATGGAGGAAAGGAGAAATGGCTTGGTGTTGATTGAATATTGAAAATGAAGGATTAACCACATGACCGTATTTCGGTTCGGTGGCTTTCGTGATAGTGGTTCAGTGGCTATCGTGATAGTGGTTCAGTGGCTATTGTGATAGTGGTTCAGTGGCTATTGTGATAGTGGTTCAGTGACTATTGATATAGTGGTTCAGTGGCTATTGTGATAGTGGTTCAGTGGCTATTGTGATAGTGGTTCAGTGACTATTGATATAGTGGTTCAGTGGCTATTGTGATAGTGGTTCGGTGGCTATTGTGTTTTTCGGTTCAGTGGTTGTTGTTAGGTTAAGTTTGAACTTGAATAAGTTAGGCAGATTTAGAATACCTACCCCTGTTTATGGCTTCTATTTTTGTGCTCAAGTTGGATAATTGAATAACGGAGTTCTAGGATTGCCTATAGCATTCTCAGGACCGTACTTCTTATGCGCGTGGCACTTTTACCATGCTGAGAACCTCCGGTTCTCATTCCATATTGTGTTGTTGTTTTTCAGATGCAGGTCGAGAGGCTCCTCGCTAGGCGTCTGGATTCTGGAAAGCGAAGTAGTTCTTGGGTGTATTTTGGTTTCTATTTGTATATATGTATATATAAGTGTAGCTTACTCTCCAAGTAATTTATGTATGCTGCTCCTCTTAGAGGTTGAGGGAGAGATAGGAGTTTACTTTGGTATTTTGGTATATTTTGGGGACACTTATGTATGTTTATATGTATATACGTATCCTCCGGCCAGCCTTAGCTTCGCAGGCTGAGTGAGAGGCTAGTTATGCTGTTCCTTGGCTTTCCTTTATCTCTTCGTTTATTGTTCTATCATATTCCTATTAGGTTTCTTCACCCGCAAGTAATTCGATTTCCCGAGAGTTGTGCTTTTTATTTTGCGATTTTGTTTTGCCCGTTTTTTTTTAAGGCTCCTAGTTAAGTATCTCTCTTCCTATTATTATATATATATAATTCTATCTTTAGAGGTCGTAATATCTTACTATCTCAATCTTATGACTTAAGCATAAGATTTAGGATAGTAGGGTGTTACACTTAGCAAGCTTAGAGTGGATGTTCAAACCTTCAGACAAAAGGAAGGTGAATTCCTCTATGAAGCTTGGGAGAGATACAAGGAACTGACCAAAAAGTGTCCTTCTGACATGCTTTCAGAATGGACCATCCTGGATATATTCTATGATAGTCTGTCTGAATTATCAAAGATGTCATTGGACCATTCTGTAGGTGGATCCATTCACCTAAAGAAAACGCCTGCAGAAGCTCAAGAACTCATTGACATGGTTGCAAATAACCAGTTCATGTACACTTCTGAAAGGAATCCTGTGAGTAATGGGACGCCTCAGAGGAAGGGAGTTCTTGAAATTGATACTCTGAATGCTATATTGGCTCAGAATAAAATATTGACTCAGCAAGTCAATATGATCTCTCAGAGTCCGAATGGATTGAAGGAATCATCCAACAGTACCAAAGAGGCATCTTTTGAAGAAGAAGCTTATGATCCTGAGAACCCTGCAATAGCAGAGGTGAATTACATGGGTGAACCCTATGGAAACACCTATAATCTCTCATGGAGAAATCATCCAAATTTCTCATGGAAGGATCAACAAAAGCCTCAACAAGGCTTTAATAATGGTGGAAGAAACAGGTTTAGCAATAGCAAGCGTTTTCCATCATCCACTCAGCAACAGACAGAGAATTCTGAGCAGAATCTATCTAGTTTAGCAAATATAGTCTCTGATCTATCTAAGGCCACTGTGAGTTTCATGAATGAAACAAGGTCCTCCATTAGAAATTTGGAGGCACAAGTGGGCCAGCTGAGTAAAAGAGTCACTGAAACTCCTCCTAGTACTCTTCCAAGCAATACAGAAGAGAATCCAAAGAGAGAGTGCAAGGCCATTGATTTAACCATCATGGACGAACCTACAAGGGAGGGAGAAGACGTGAATCCCAATGAGGAAGACCTCCTGGGACGTCCAGTGACCAATAAGGAGTTCCTCAATGAGGAACCAAAGGAATCTGAGGCTCACCTAGAGACCATAGAGATTCCATTAAACCTTCTTCTGCCTTTCATGAGCTCTGATGAGTATTCTTCTTCTGAAGAGAATGAAGATGTTACTGAAGATCAAGTTGCTAAGTACCTTGGTGCAATCATGAAGCTGAATGCCAAATTATTTGGTAATGAGACTTGGGAAGATGAACCTCCCTTGCTCACCAATGAACTGGATGCATTGGATAGGCAGAAATTACCTCAAAAGAAACAGGATCCTGGTAAATTCCTAATTCCCTATAACATAGGCACCATGACCTTTGAGAAGGCTCTGTGTGACCTGGGGTCAGGAATAAACTTAATGCCACTCTCTGTAATGGAGAAACTTGGGATCTTTGAGGTGTAAGCTACTAGAATCTCATTAGAGATGGCAGACAACTCAAGAAAACAGGCTTATGGACAAGTAGAGGACGTGTTAGTAAAGGTTGAAGGCCTTTACATCCCTGCTGATTTCATAATCCTAGACACTGGGAAGGATGAGGATGAATCCATCATCCTTGGAAGACCCTTCCTAGCCACAGCAAGAGCTGTGATTGATGTGGACAGAGGAGAGTTAGTCCTTCAACTGAATGAGGACAACCTTGTGTTTAAAACTCAAGGATCTCCTTTTGTAACCATGGAGAGGAAGCATGAAAAGCTTCTCTCACTGCAGAGTCAACCAAAGCCCCTACAGTCTAACTCTAAGTTTGGTGTTGGGAGGCCACAACCAAACTCTAAGTTTGGTGTTGAACCCCAACATTCAAACTCTAAGTTTGGTGTTGGAAGGTTCCAACCTTGCTCTGATTATCTGTGAGGCTCCATGAGAGCTCACTGTCAAGCTATTGACATTAAAGAAGCACTTGTTGGGAGGCAACCCAATGTTATTTAATCATATCTATTTTATTTTCTTTTTGTTATTTCGTGTTTTATTAGGTTGATGATTATGTGAAGTCACAAAAACTACTGAAAAATTAAAACAGAATGAAAAATAGCATTAAAAATAGCACACCCTGGAGGAGAGCAGTCTGGCATTTAAACGCCAGAAACAAGCATCTGTCTGGCGTTTAATGCCAGAAATAAGCACCAAGCTGGCGTTTAATGCCAGAACCAAGCATCAACCTGGCGTTAAACGCCAGAAACAAGCTACATTTGGGCGTTTAACGCCAGAAACAGGCAACAGTCTGGCGTTAAATGCCAGGATTGCACCGCAAGGGCATTTTACACGCCTAATTGGAGCAGGGATGTTAAGTCCTTGACTCCACTTGATCTGTGGACCCCACAGGATCCCCTCAGGACCTATGGACCCCACAGGGTCCCCACATCTTCTTCTCTCTCATCTTCACACCTTTTCATAACATTCTTCCTCAATTAACCTCCACCAATCACCTCCATTACTCCTCCAAAACCATCATACAACCCACCTACACCCACCCACTTAAATTCAAACCATCACTCCTTCCTTTTCACACATCATAACCACCTAAAACCCCTTTGACCGAACCATTCACACACCTCCATCTCCTCCATTTTCTTCTTCTTCTACTCACTTCTTTCTTCTTTTGCTCGAGGACGAGCAAACCTTCTAAGTTTAGTGTGGTAAAAGCATTGCTTTTTGTTTTTCCATAACCATCTATGGCACCTAAGGCCAGAGACATCCTCATTGAAGAGGACAAGCCCATCACTAAGAAAAGGATGGAACAAATAAGAGATCATGAACCTTAACAAGAGCATGAGGAAATTTCCCACCATGAAATCCCTGAGATGCCTCAGGGGATGCACTTTCCTCCACAAAACTATTGGGAGCAAATCAACACTTTCCTAGGAGAATTAAGTTCCAATATGGGACAATTACGGGTGGAGCATTAAGAGCACTCCATCATCCTTCATGAAATAAGAGAAGATCAAAGAGCCATGAGGGAGGAGCAACAAAGACAAGGAAGAGACATAGAGGAGCTCAAGAGCGCCATTGGTTCTTCAAGAAGAGGAAGACGCCACCCTCACTAAGGTGGACTCATTCCTTAATCTCCTTATCTATTTATTTTCTGTTTTTCGGTTGTTGAGCCTTATGTGTTATTTATGTTTGTGCCTTTACTATATGATCATTAGTGTCTAAGTGTCTATGCCTTAAAATTATGAATATGAATCCATCACCTCTCTTGAATGAAAAATGTTCTAAAAACAAAAGAACAAGAAGTACATGGTTTCGAATTCATCCTTGAAACTAGTTTAATTATTTTGATGTGGTGACAATACTTTTTGTTTTCTGAATGAATGCTTGAACAATGCATATGTCTTTTGATATTGTGGTTTATGAATATTAAATATGTTGTCTCTTGAAAGAATGATGAAAAGGAGAAATGTTATTTGATAATCTGAAAAATCATAAAAATGATTTTTGAAGCAAAAAAAAGCAGTGAATACAAAAGCTTGCAGAAAAAAATATAATAGCGAAAAAAATGAAAAAAAAAGAGAAAAAGAAAAAGAAAAAAAGCAAGCAGAAAAAGCCAAAAGCTCTTTAAACCAAAAGGCAAGAGCAAAAAGCCAATAGCCCTTAAAACCAAAAGGCAAGGGTAAATAAAAAGGATCCAAGGCTTTGAGCATCAGTGGATAGGAGGGCTTAAAGGAATAAAATCTTGGCCTAAGCGGCTGAACCAAGCCGTCCCTAACCATGTGCTTGTGGCGTGAAGGTGTCAAGTGAAAACTTGAGACTGAGCGGTTAAAGTCAAGGTCCAAAGCAAAAAAAAAAAAAGAGTGTGCTTAAGAACCCTGGACACCTCTAATTGGGGACTTTAGCAAAGCTGAGTCACAATTTGAAAAGGTTCACCCAGTTATGTGTCTATGGCATTTATGTATCCGGTGGTAATACTGGAAAACAAAGTGCTTAGGGCCACGGCCAAGACTCATAAAGTAGCTGTGTTCAAGAATCAACATACTGAACTAGGAGAATCAATAACACTATCTGAATTCTAAGTTCCTATAGATGCCAATCATTCTGAACTTCAATGGATAAAGTGAGATGCCAAAACTATTCAAGAGGCAAAAAGCTAAAAGTCCCGCTCATCTGATTGGAGCTAAGTTTCATTGATATTTTGGAATTTATAGTATATTCTCTTCTTTTTATCCTATTTGATTCTCAGTTGCTTGGGGACAAGCAACAATTTAAGTTTGGTGTTGTGATGAGCGGATAATTTATACGCTTTTTGGCATTGTTTTTACATAGTTTTTAGTATGATTTAGTTAGTTTTTAGTATATTTTTATTATTTTTTAAATAAAAATCACATTTCTAGACTTTACTATGAGATTGTTAATTTTTCTGTGATTTCAGGTATTTTCTGGCTGAAATTGAGGGACTTGAGCAAAAATCAGATTCAGAGGTTGAAGAAGGACTGCAGATGCTGTTGGATTCTGACCTCCCTGCACTCAAAGTGGATTTTTTGGAGCTACAAAACTGCAAATGGTGCGCTCTTAATTGCGTTCGAAAGTAGACATCCAGGGCTTTCCAAAAATATATAATAGTTTATACTTTGCCCGAGTTTAGATGACGCAAACTAGCGTTGAACGCCAATTCCATGTTGCATTCTGGAGTTAAACGCCAGAAACAGGTTGCAAAGTAGAGTTAAACGCCAGAAACAGGTTATAAACAGGCGTTCAACTCCAAGAAAGATCTTTCCACATGAAAGCTTCAATGCTCAGCCCAAGCACACACCAAGTGGGCCCTAGAAGTGGATTTCTGCATCATTTACTTATTTCTGTAAACCCTAGTAACTAGTTTAGTATAAATAGAACTTTTTACTATTGTCTTTACATCTTTGGATTATCTTTTGTTCATCTTTGGATGTTTAGTTCTTAGATCATGGGGGCTGGCCTCTCGGCCATGCCTGGACCTTGTTCTTATGTATTTTCAACGGTAGAGTTTCTACACACCATAGATTAAGGTGTGGAGCTTTGCTGTTTCTCATGAATTAATACAAAGTACTACTATTTTTCTATTCAATTAAAGCTTATTCCTATTCTAAGATATCCATTCGCACCCAAGAACATGATGAATGTGATGATTATGTGACGCTCATCATCATTCTCACCTATGAACGCGTGCCTGATAAACACTTCCGTTCTACATGCAAGCAAGCTAGAATGAGTATCTCTTAGATATCTAATACAGAGGACTGAGTCCGAGATATTAGAATCTTCTTGGTATAATTTAGAACCCATGGATGGCCATTCTTGAGATCCGGAAAGTCTAAACCTTGTCTGTGGTATTTCGAGTAGGATCTGGGAAGGGATGGCTGTGACGAGCTTCAAACTCGCGAGTGCTGGGCGTAGAGACAGACGCAAAAGGATAGTAAATCTTATTCCAGTATGATCGAGAACCGACAGATGATTAGCCATGCAGTGACAGTGCATTGGACCATTTTCACAGAGAGGATGTGATGTAGCCATTGACAACGGTGATGCCCTACATAAAGCTTGCCATGGAAAGGAGTAGGAATGATTGGATGAAGACAGCAGGAAAGCAGAGGTTCAGAGGAACGAAAGCATCTCTATACGCTTATCTGAAATTCTCATCAATGAATTACATAAGTATCTCTATCCTAGTTGATGTTTTATTTATGTTTTAATTATCAAATCTCCATAACTATCTGAATCTGCCTGACTGAGATTTACAAGGTGACCATAGCTTGCTTCAGACTGACAATCTCCGTGGGATCGACCCTTACTCACGTAAGGTTTATTACTTGGACGACCCAGTGCACTTGCTGGTTAGTTGTGCGGAATTGTGACAAAGTGTGATTCACGTTTGAGAGCACTGGTATGCGAAATTGTTACTCTGAGTTTGTAAAATTTGTTGTTCGTTCTCTCCCTGGCATGGCGCCAATAACTGGTGCACAATACCATGGTCCAAACATAACTTCACAACTTCGCACAACTAACCAGCAAGTGCACTGGGTCGTCCAAGTAATAAAACCTTACGTGAGTAAGGGTCGATCCCACGGAGATTGTCGGTATGAAGCAAGCTATGGTCACCTTGTAAATCTCAGTCAGGCAGATATCAAATGGTTATGGAGTTTTTGAAAATAAATAATAAATAAATAGAAAATAAAGATAGAAATACTTATGTAATTCATTGGTGAGAATTTTAGATAAGCGTATAGAGATGCTTTCGTTCCTCTAATTTCTGCTTTCCTGATGTCTTCATCCAATCAATCTTACTCCTTTCCATGGCAAGCTTTATGTAAGGGCATTGATGAGCGGATAATTTATACGCTTTTTGGCATTGTTTTTAGTATGTTTTTAGTAGGATCTAGTTACTTTTAGGGATGTTTTCATTAGTTTTTATGTTAAATTCATATTTCTGGACTTTACTATGAGTTTGTGTGTTTTTCTGTGATTTCAGGTATTTTCTGGCTGAAATTGATGGACTTGAGCAGAAATCAGATTCAGAGGTTGAAGAAGGACTGCTGATGCTGTTGGATTCTGACCTCCCTGCACTCAAAGTGGATTTTCTGGAGCTACAGAACTCGAAATGGCGCGCTTCCAATTGCGTTGGAAAGTAGACATCCAGGGCTTTCCAGGAATATATAATAGTCCATACTTTGGCCAAGAATTGATGACGTAAACTGGCGTTCAACGCCAGCCTTCTGCCCAAATCTGGCGTCCAGCGCCAGAAAAGGATCCAAAACCAGAGTTGAACGCCCAAACTGGCACAGAAACTGGCGTTCAACTCCACAAATGGCCTCTACACGTGCTACACTTAAGCTCAGCCCAAACACACACCAAGTGGGCCCAGGAAGTGGATTTATGCATCAACTACTCACTCATGTAAACCCTAGTGACTAGTTTATTATAAATAGGACCTTTTACTAGTCTTTTTGACCATCTTTGGTCTCAGTTTTAATCCATTGTTCATCTTAGGAGACTATTGATCTCGTTTAGGGGGCTGGCCATCTCGGCCATGCCTGGACCTTCCACTTATGTATTTTCAACGGTAGAGTTTCTACACTCCATAGATTAAGGTGTGGAGCTCTGTTGTTCCTCAAAGATTAATGCAAAGTACTACTATTTTCTATTCAATTCTTCTTATTTCGCTTCTAAGATATCCATTCGCACCCAAGAACGTGATGAAGGTGATGATTATGTGTGACGCTCATCACCATTCTCCCCTATGAACGCGTGCCTGACAAACACTTCTGTTCTACATGAATTAAGCTAGAATGAGTATCTCTTAGATCTCCTAACCAGAATCTTCGTGGCGTAAGCTAGAATGATGGCGGCATTCAAGAGAATCCGGAAGGTCTAAACCTTGTCTGTGGTATTCTGAGTAGGATTCAATGATTGAATGACTGTGACGAGCTTCAAACTCGCGAGTGCTGGGCGTTAGTGACAGACGCAAAAGGAGGGTGAATCCTATTCCAGCATGATCGGGAACCGACAGATGAATAGCCGTGCCGTGACAGGGTGCGTGAGCATATTATTCACTGAGAGGAGGGGATGTAGCCACTGACAACGGTGATGCCCTTGCATACAGCCAGCCATGGAAAGGAGTAAGACTGATTGGATGAAGATAGCAGGAAAGCAGAGGTTCAGAGGAACGAAAAGCATCTCCATTCGCTTATCTGAAATTCCTACCAATGATTTACATAAGTATCTCTATCCCTATTTTATTATATAATATTCGAAAACACCATTATCACTTTATATCTGCCTGACTGAGATTTACAAGGTGACCATAGCTTGCTTCATACCAACAATCTCCGTGGGATTCGACCCTTACTCACGTAAGGTATTACTTGGACGACCCAGTGCACTTGCTAGTTAGTTGTATCGAAGTTGTGACAATTATGAATTAAGATCAAAGCACCAAGCTTTGGAGCCATTACCAGGGATTGTTCGAGCCTGGACATCACAATTTCGTGCACCAAGTTTTTGGCGCCGTTGCCGGGGACTTAATTGTTCCTGTTTGGCGCCAAGAATCGTCTGAGACCCCAATCTCGGCAACAACACCAAGTTTTTGGCGCCGTTGCCGGGGATTGTTTGAGTTTGGACAACTGACGGTTCATCCTGTTGCTCAGATTAGGTAATTTTCTTTTTTATTTTATTTTCAAAAATTTTTCAAAAATATTTCTAAAATTTTCTCATCTGTTTTCGAAAAAAAATAAAATGTTTTCAAAAAAAAAAATTTTTATTCAAAATTTTTAAGAATGAATTCTAGTGTTTCATGAAGCATGTTGAAGCCTGGCTGGCTGTAAAGCCATGTCTATTCCTTTGGGAATGAGTATGTCAGGCATGTCATATCTGAATTACATGCTAAAGCTTGGCTGGCCATTGGCCATGTCTAGTGTTTTGGACCGGAGCTTTCATTGAAAGCTTGGCTGGCTAGTGAGCCATGTCTAATTCCTGGACTGAAGCTTTAGACTAAGAATGCAAGATTCCTGGAATTCATATTAAAAATTTTGGAATCCTTATTTTCCCTTTTCAATAAATTTTCGAAAAAAAAAATCCAAAAAAATTTAGAAAATCATAAAAATCAAAAATATTTTCTGTTTCTTGTTTGAGTCTTGAGTCATGTTATAAGTTTGGTGTCACTTGCATATGCATCTTGCATCTTTTTTCGAAAATATCATGCATTCATAGTGTTCTTCATGATCTTCAAGTTGTTCTTGGTAAGTCTTCTTGTTTGATCTTGATGATATTTTTTGTTTTGTGTCTTTTCTTGTTTTTCATATGCATTCTTGAATTCTTAGTGCCTAAGCATTAAAGAATTCTAAGTTTGGTGTCTTGCATGTTTTTTTGGCATTAAAAACTTTTTCAAAAATATGTTCTTGATGTTCATCTTGACATTCAAAGTGTTCTTGGTGTTCATCTTGACATTCATATCATTCATACATGCATTCATTGTTTTGATTAAAAAAATTTCATGCATTGCATCTTTTTAGTGTTTTTCTCTTGCATCATAAAAATTCAAAAATCAAAAAAATATCTTTCCTCTTTTCTCTCATCAAATTCGAAAATTTGGATTGACTTTTTCAAAAATTTTTAAAATCAAATTGTTTCTTATGAGTCAAATCAAATTTTCAATTTGAAAATCTTATCTTTTTCAAAATCTTTTTCAAAAATCAAATCTTTTTCAAATTCTTAATTATTTTCGAAAATTCCAAAAATATTTTTCAAAAATCTTTTTCTTATTTTTATATCAAATTTTCGAAAATAACATAATCAATTAATGTTTTGATTCAAAAATTTCAAGTTTGTTACTTGCTTGTTAAGAAAGATTCAAACTTTAAGTTCTAGAATCATATCTTGTGATTTCTTATGAATCAAGTCATTAATTGAGATTTTAAAAAATCAAATATTTTTCAAAACTAATTTCAATCATATCTTTTCAAAAATATCTTCTTATCTTATCTTTTTTAAAAATATCTTTTCAAAATATCTTTTCTAACTTCCTAACTTCTTATCTTTTCAAAATTTGTTTCAACTAACTAACTAACTTTTTGTTTGTTTCTTAACTTTTTCAAAACCACCTAACTAACTCTCTCTTTCTAATTTTCGAAAATATCTTCCCCCTTTTTCAAAAATTTCTTTTTAATTAACTAATTATTTTTATTTTTATTTTTTTTATTTCAAAAATTTTCGAAAAAAAATACTAACAATTTTCAAAAACCATTTTCAAAAATCACTAACTCCTTTTCAAAAATTTTCGAAAATTTCCTCCCCCATCTCATTCTATTTATTCATTCATATCCTAACATCTCATCTCACATCTCTTCCATCCGTACAGTTGTGTTTCTTCCTTTACATCACATCCTTTATCTCCCCATCTTCTTCCACTCACATAGGAATCCCTATACTGTGGTATAAAGGATCCCCATTATTATTATTATTTTTCTGTGCCTTCTTCTTTGTCATATGAGCAGGAGCAAGGATAAGAACATTCTTGTGGAAGCAGATCCAGAACCTGAAAGGACTCTGAAGAGAAAATTAAGAGAAGCTAAAATACAACAATCCAGAGATAACCTTTCAGAAATTTTCGAACAAGCAGAGGAGATGGCAGCCGAAAATAATAATAATGTAAGGAAGATGCTTGGTGACTTTACTGCACCTAATTCCAATTTACATGGAAGAAGCATCTCCATTCCTGCCATTGGAGCAAACAATTTTGAGCTGAAACCTCAATTAGTTTCTCTGATGCAGCAGAACTGCAAGTTTCATGGACTTCCATCTGAAGATCCTTTTCAGTTCTTAACTGAATTCTTGCAGATATGTGATACTGTTAAGACTAATGGAGTAGATCCTGAAGTCTACAGGCTCATGCTTTTCCCTTTTGCTGTAAGAGACAGAGCTAGATTATGGTTGGATTCTCAACCTAAAGACAGCCTGAACTCTTGGGATAAGCTGGTCACGGCTTTTTTAGCCAAGTACTTTCCTCCTCAAAAGCTGAGCAAGCTTAGAGCTGATGTTTAAACCTTCAGACAAAAAGAAGGTGAATCCCTCTATGAAGCTTGGGAAAGATACAAACAGTTGACCAAAAAGTGTCCTTCTGACATGCTTTCAGAATGGACCATCCTGGATATATTCTATGATGGTTTATCTGAGCTATCAAAGATGTCACTGGACACCTCTGCAGGTGGATCCATTCACCTAAAGAAAACGCCTGCAGAAGCTCAAGAACTCATTGACATGGTTGCTAATAACCAGTTCATGTACACTTCTGAAAGGAATCCTGTGAGTAATGGGACGCCTATGAAGAAGGGAGTTCTTGAAGTTGATACTCTGAATGCCATATTGGCTCAGAATAAAATATTGACTCAGCAAGTCAATATGATCTCTCAGAGTCTGCATGGAATGCAAGCTGCATCCAACAGTACTCAAGAGGCATCTTCTGAAGAAGAAGTTTATGATCCTGAGAACCCTGCAATAGCAGAGGTAAATTACTTAGGTGAACCTTATGGAAACACCTATAACTCAACATGGAGAAATCATCCAAATTTCTCATGGAAGGATCAAAGGCCTCAACAAGGCTTTAATAATGGTGGAAGAAACAGGTTTAGCAATAGCAAGCCTTTTCCATCATCAACTCAGCAACAGACAGAGAACTCTGAACAAAATGCTTCTAATTTAGCAAATCTAGTCTCTGATCTATCTAAGGCCACTGTAAGTTTCATGAATGAAACAAGATCTTCCATTAGAAATCTGGAAGCACAAGTGGGCCAGCTGAGTAAAGGGATCACTGAAATCCCTCCTAGTACTCTCCCAAGCAATACAGAAGAGAATCCAAAAGGAGAGTGCAAGGCCATTGACATAAGCGCCATGGCCGAACCTGTGAGGAGAGGAGAGGACGTGAATCCCAAGGAGGAAGACCTCCAGGGACGTCCAGTGATCAATAAGGAGCTTCCCTCTGGGGAACCAAAGGACTCTGAGGCTCATCTAGAGACCATAGAGATTCCATTGAACCTCCTTATGCCCTTCATGAGCTCTGATGAGTATTCCTCTTCTGAAGAGAATGAGGATGTTACTGAAGAGCAAACTGCCAAGTTTCTTGGTGCAATCATGAAGCTGAATGCCAAATTATTTGGCATTGATACTTGGGAAGTTGAACCTCCCTTGTTCATCAATGAACTAAGTGATCTGGATCAACTGACATTGCCTCAGAAGAGACAGGATCCTGGAAAGTTCATAATACCCTGCACCATAGGAACCATGATCTTTAAGGCTCTGTGTGACCTTGGTTCAGGAATAAACCTCATGCCCCTCTCTGTAATAGAGAAACTGGGAATCTATGGGGTGCAAGCTGCTAAAATCTCATTAGAGATGGCAGACAGCTCAAGAAAACAGGCATATGGACAAGTAGAGGACATTTTAGTAAAGGTTGAAGGCCTTTACATCCCTGCTGATTTCATAGTCCTGGATACTGGAAAGGAAGAGGATGAATCCATCATCCTAGGAAGACCTTTCCTGGCCACAGCAAGAGCTGTGATTGATGTTGACAGAGGTGAAATAGTCCTTCAATGGAATGAGAACTCCCTTGTGTTTAAAACTCAAGGATCTCCCTCTGCAACCATGGAGAGGAAGCAGAAAAAGCTTCTCTCAAAGCAGAGTCAACCAGAGCCCCCACAGTCAAACTCTAAGTTTGGTGTTGGAGAGTCTCAACAAAGCTCTGCACATCTGTGAGGCTCCATGAGAGCCCACTGTCAAGCTATTGACATTAAAGAAGCGCTTGTTGGGAGGCAACCCAATGTTTATCTAATTCTTATTTTTATTGTTTTTCATGTTTTCTTAGGTTCATGATCATGTGGAGTCACAAAATAAATATAAAAATTGAAAACGGAATCAAAAACAACAGAAGAAAAAGCACACCCTGGAGGAGCATCTGCCTGGCGTTCAAACGCCAGAACAGAGCATGGTTCTGGCGCTGAACGCCCAAAATGGGCAACATCCTGGCGCTGAACGCCCAGAACAAGCATGGTTCTGGTGTTCAACGCCAGAAATGGCAGCAAATGGGCGTTGAACGCCCAAAATGGGCACCAACCTGGCGCTGAACGCCCAGAGTTGTGTGCAAAGGCATTTTACATGCCTAATTTGGTGCAGGGATGTAAATGCCTTGACACCTCAGGATCTGTGGACCCCACAGGATCATCCCAGGATCTGTGGACCCCACAGGATCCCCACCTACCTCATCATCTCTCTTCCCATTCATGATCATCCCTTCTGTTTTCCATTTACCACTCACATCCATACAACCACTACCTTCAAAATTCAACATCTTTCTCCCACCCAATCCCACCCATATGGCCGAATACACACATCCATCCATCTCCTCCATATCTTCTTCTTCTTCTTCTATTCTTTCTTCTTTTGCTCGAGGGCGAGCAACATTCTAAGTTTGGTGTGGTAAAAAGCATAGCTTTTTTTGTTTTTCTCCATAACCATTGATGGCACCTAAGGCCAGAGAGGCCTCTAGAAAGAGGAAAGGAAAGACAAAAGCTTCCATCAAGGGTCTATAGCTCAGTGGTAGAACATTTGACTGCAAATCAAGATATCCCTGAGATACATCAGGGGATACATTTTCTTCCACACAATTATTGGAAGCAACTAAGGGTGGAACATCAAGAGCACTCCATCATCCTTCATGAAATCAGAGAAAATCTAAAAGCAATGAAGGAGGAGCAGCAAAGACAAGGAAGAGACATAGAAGAGCTCAAGGACATCACTAAGGTGGATTCATTCCTTGTTCTTACTTTCTCTGTTTTTCGTTTTCTATGTTATGTGCTTATCTATGTTTGTGTCTTCATTACATGATCATTAGTAGTAGTGACTTTGTCCAAAAGTTATAAATGTCCTATGAATCCATCACCTCTCTTAAATGAAAAATGTTTTAATTCAAAAGAACAAGAAGTACATGAGTTTCAAATTTATCCTTGAACTTAGCTTAATTATATTGATGTGGTGACAATGCTTCTTGTTTTCTGAATGAATGCTTGAACAGTGCATATGTCTTTTGAAGTTGTTGTTTAAGAATGTTAAATATGTTGGCTCTTGAAAGAATGATGACTAGGAGACATGTTATTTGATAATCTGAAAAATCATAAAAATGATTCTTGAAGCAAGAAAAAGCAGCAAAGAACAAAGCTTGCAGAAAAAAAAAACGAAGAAAAAAAAAAGAGAAAGAAAAAGAAAAAGCAAGCAGAAAAAGCCAATAACCCTTAAAACCAAAAGGCAAGGGCAAATAAAAAGGATCCCAAGGCTTTGAGCATAAGTGGATAGGAGGGCCTAAAGGAATAAAATCCTGGTCTAAGCGGCTAAACCAAGCTGTCCCTAACCATGTGCTTGTGGCGTGTAGGTGTCAAGTGAAAACTTGAAACTGAGCAGTTAAAGTCAAGGTCCAAAGCAAAAGAAGAGTGTGCTTAAGAACCCTGGACACCTCTAATTGGGGACTTTAGCAAAGCTGAGTCACAATCTGAAAAGGTTCACCCAATTATGCGTCTGTGGCATTTATGTATCCGGTGGTAATACTGGAAAACAAAGTGCTTAGGGCCACGGCCAAGACTCATAAAGAAGCTGTGTTCAAGAATCATCATACTGAACTAGGAGAGTCAATAACACTATTCGAAATCTGAAGTTCCTATAGATGCCAATCATTCTAAACTTCAATGGATAAAGTGAGATGCCAAAACTATTCAAGAGGCAAAAAGCTATAAGTCCCGCTCATATGATTGAAGCTCTGTTTCATTGATAGTTTGGAATTTATAGTATATTCTTTTCTTTTTATCCTATTTGATTTTCAGTTGCTTGGGGACAAGCAACAATTTAAGTTTGGTGTTGTGATGAGCAGATAATTTATACGCTTTTTGGCATTATTTTTAGTATGTTTTTAGTAGGATCTAGTTACTTTTAGGGATGTTTTCATTAGTTTTTATGTTAAATTCACATTTCTGGACTTTACTATGAGTTTGTGTGTTTTTCTGTGATTTCAGGTATTTTCTGGCTGAAATTGAGGGACTTGAGCAGAAATCAGATTCAGAGGTTGAAGAAGGACTGCTGATGCTGTTGGATTCTGACCTCCCTGCACTCAAAGTGGATTTTCTGGAGCTACAGAACTCGAAATGGCGCGCTTCCAATTGCGTTGGAAAGTAGACATCCAGGGCTTTCCAGGAATATATAATAGTCTATACTTTGACCAAGAATTGACGACGTAAACTGGCGTTCAACGCCAGCCTTCTGCCCAAATCTGGCGTCCAGCGCCAGAAAAGGATCCAAAACCAGAGTTGAACGCCCAAACTGGCACAGAAACTGGCGTTCAACTCCACAAATGGCCTCTGCACGTGCTACACTTAAGCTAAGCCCAAACACACACCAAGTAGGCCCAGGAAGTGGATTTATGCATCAACTACTCACTCATGTAAACCCTAGTGACTAGTTTATTATAAATAGGACCTTTTACTAGTCTTTTTGACCATCTTTGGTCTCAGTTTTAATCCATTGTTCATCTTAGGAGACTATTGATCTCGTTTAGGGGGCTGGCCATCTCGGCCATGCCTGGACCTTCCACTTATGTATTTTCAACGGTAGAGTTTCTACACTCCATAGATTAAGGTGTGGAGCTCTGCTGTTCCTCAAAGATTAATGCAAAGTACTACTATTTTCTATTCAATTCTTCTTATTTCGCTTCTAAGATATCCATTCGCACCCAAGAATGTGATGAAGGTGATGATTATGTGTGACGCTCATCACCATTCTCCCCTATGAACGCGTGCCTGACAAACACTTCTGTTCTACATGAATTAAGCTAGAATGAGTATCTCTTAGATCTCCTAACCAGAATCTTCGTGGCGTAAGCTAGAATGATGGCGGCATTCAAGAGAATCCGGAAGGTCTAAACCTTGTCTGTGGTATTCTGAGTAGGATTCAATGATTGAATGACTGTGACGAGCTTCAAACTCGCGAGTGCTGGGCGTTAGTGACAGACGCAAAAGGAGGGTGAATCCTATTCCAGCTTGATCGGGAACCGACAGATGAATAGCCGTGCCGTGACAGGGTGCGTGAGCATATTATTCACTGAGAGGAGGGGATGTAGCCACTGACAACGGTGATGCCCTTGCATACAGCCAGCCATGGAAAGGAGTAAGACTGATTGGATGAAGATAGCAGGAAAGCAGAGGTTCAGAGGAACGAAAAGCATCTCCATTCGCTTATCTGAAATTCCTACCAATGATTTACATAAGTATCTCTATCCCTATTTTATTATATAATATTCGAAAACACCATTATCACTTTATATCTGCCTGACTGAGATTTACAAGGTGACCATAGCTTGCTTCATACCAACAATCTCCGTGGGATTCGACCCTTACTCACGTAAGGTATTACTTGGACGACCCAGTGCACTTGCTGGTTAGTTGTATCGAAGTTGTGACAATTATGAATTAAGATCAAAGCACCAAGCTTTGGAGCCATTACCAGGGATTGTTCGAGCCTGGACATCACAATTTCGTGCACCAGGCATCACCGTTGTCAATGGTTACATCCCATCCTCTTGTGAAAAAGGTCCAAATGCTCTGTCACAGCACGGCTAATCATCTGAGGTTCTCGATCATACTGGAATAGGATTCACCCTCCTTTTGCGTCTGTCACTACACCCAGCACTCGCGAGTTTGAAGTTCATCACAGTCATTCAATCCCTGAATCCTACTCGGAATACCACATACAAGGTTTAGACTTTCCGGACTCTCATGAATGCCGCCATCAATCTAGCTTATACTACGAAGATTCTGATTAAGAGATCCAAGAGATATTCATTCAATCTAAGGTGGAACGGAAGTGGTTGTCAGGCACGCGTTCGTGGGGGAATGATGATGATTGTCACGTTCATCACATTCATGTTGGAGTACGAATGAATATCTTAGAAGCGGAATAAGTTGAATTGAATAAAAACAGTAGTACTTTGCATTAATTCATGAGGAGCAGCAGAGCTCCACACCTTAATCTATGGAGTGTAGAAACTCTACTGTTGAAAATACATAAGTGATGAAGGTTCAGGCATGGCTGAGAGGCCAGCCCCCAAACGTGATCAATATGATCCAAAGTTGAACTAAAAATCATAAGATGTTTAATACAATAGTAAAAAGTCCTATTTATACTAAACTAGTTACTAGGGTTTACAGAAGTAAGTAATTGATGCATAAATCCACTTTCGGGGCCCACTTGGTGTGTGCTTGGGCTGAGCTTGAAGTTTACACGTGGAGAGGTCATTCTTGGAGTTGAACGCCAGTTTGTAACGTGTTTCTGGCGTTCAACTCTGGTTCGTGACGTGTTTCTGGCTAACTCCAGACTACAGCATAGAACTGGCGTTCAACGCCCTTTTGCATCATCTAAACTTGGCCAAAGTATGAACTATTATATATTGCTGGAAAGCCCTGGATATCTACTTTTCAACGCAATTGAAAGCGCGTCAGTTTGAGTTCTGTAGCTCCAGAAAATCCACTTTGAGTGCAGGGAGGTCAGAATCCAACAGCATCAGTAGTCCTTCTTCAACCTCTGAATCTGATTTTTGCTCAAGTCCCTCAATTTCAGCCAGAAAATACCTGAAATCACAGAAAAATACACAAACTCATAGTAAAGTCCAGAAATGTGAATTTAACATAAAAACTAATAAAAATATCCCTAAAAGTAACTAGATCCTACTAAAAATATACTAAAAATAATGCCAAAAAGCGTATAAATTATCCGTTCATCAAGCACCAAGCCATTGGCGCCATTGTTGAAGATCACGATTTCGCATACCGGCTAACATTTTAGCGAATGCCTTGAGCCGAAAGTCGTTGGCTGTCACTTGGATGAGGATAAAAAAGGAGTAGTTGGTGAGTAAGTTTGTGGAGTTTAAGTTAAATATTGGTGAAGTTGACGGAAGAGCCTGTTTGAATCAATTGTGCATTTCAAGTACCTTCATGACGGAAATTCAGAGGGCTCAGCAAAACAAGCAAGAACTTCGGAAGATGTTCTAACTAGTTGGTAAAGAGAGGCAAGGAGAATTCACTAGAGACGGTGAAGATATATGGAGGTATAAGGGGCAAATTTGTGTGCCGAATGTTGGGACTTTGAGGCAAGAATTGTTGTCAAAATCTCATAACAGTGGATTCTCTATTCATTTAGGAAGTACGAAGATGTACCATGATTTGAAGAGGATGTTTTGGTGGCCTGGGATGAAGAGCGATGTAGCTACACTTGTGTCTAAATGTCTAACATGTCAGAAGGTGAAGATAGAGCACCAGAGGCCGTTGGGAATGCTACAACAACTTGAGATTCCTCAATGGAAGTGGAAAGGAATTTCTATGGACTTTGTAACTGGTTTGCTGAGGACTAGGTCAGGAATTGATACGGTTTGGGTGATCGTGGATTGCTTGACCAAGTCCGCTCACTTTTTGCCTATCTGAGTGAACTATTCATTAGAGAAATTGGCGAGATTGTACATCAAGGAGATTGTAAGGTTGCACGGTGTGCCAAAGATGATAGTTTTGGATCAAGATCCCCGATTCACATCAAGGTTTTGGGGAGCTTTTCAAAGAGCTTTCGGTACGAGATTATGTCTCAACACAGTGTATCATCCATAAACTGACGGACAGTCGGAAAGGACTATTCAGACATTGGAGGATATGCTAAGGGCGTGTGTGTTGGATCAACTGGGAAGTTGGGACCGTTACATGCCATTGGTGGAGTTTGTGCACAACAACAACTTTCATGCGAGCATTGTTATGGTTCCGTATGAGGCTTTGTATGGACGGAAGTGTCAGTCTCCACTATGTTGATATGAAGCGGGTAAAACAAGTGTGTGTCGGGGCCAAATTTAGTAGCAGAGACCACTGAAAAGATCAAGCTAATACGAGCTAGAATTTTAACTGCGCAAAGCTGATAGAAAAGTTATGCGGACTAGCGAAGAAAACCATTAGAATTTGGAGAGCGTGAGCATATATTCTTAAAGGTTACTCTGACAACTGGGATTGGAAGGGCAATCAAAACAAAGAAGTTGAATCCGAGGTATATTAGACATTTTGAATAGCTTTGCGATGTGTTCCATGTGTCACAACTTCAAAAGTATACATCGGATGCGGCTCATGTGTTAGAGCTCGAGTCGGTTGAGTTGAAGGAGAACCTAACATTTCAAGTCACACCAGTGAGAATTGATGATACTAGTGTAAAGAAGCTGCATGGAAAGGAAGTTCTGTTGGCAAAGGTAGCTTAGAAGAGAGCTGAAATGGAAGACCACACTTGGAAATTGGAGTTAGAGATGCAAAAGGATTATCCCAAGTTATTCTCAAGTAATTACTAAATTTTGGGGACAAAATTTCTAATTTGGTGGGGTTAATATAAGAACTGAAAATTATTAACCAATTAATTAGCCTAAAAGAATAAATTAAATTGCCCGAAATAGGTTTAAAAATCTAGAAATACAAATTAGAAAATTTAAAGGTGAGATTTGGATCAGGTAGATTTTTTCAAGTGGAAAAATGTAATTTTCTGCAAAAAATTGCGTATCGGTAAATTAGCCGGCAGTACCGGCTTAAGTTAATTCGGTACTGCGTGAGAATAATAAAAACTATAGAAAAATTTAGGAGAATATTCAAATAATTAAAGTTAAAACCGAATGCTAATTCTAAAGGTTTGGCCCAAAGTTGGGCCAAACGAACCTAAAATACTATGTGGTTGGACCGGGCCCCAAGTTGGGCCTAAGGCCAACATATATAAACCACTTTAATAAGCAATTCAGCTCATTTTCATCCACAAACAAGAAGGGAGGCGCTGATATAGAGAAGGGAGAAGAGAGGAGAAGTTACTCTTCACTTTCTTCTTCAATCACTCATATCTTGAGTTACAATGCTCCGATTTGAGTGCCATTTGCAGCCACGCGAAGCTCTTGCTGAGCGTCAGTTCTAACTAGGCTTTGCTGGTAAGAATTCAAATTTCACACTTCATTCTTCAGCCCTAACAATTTCGAAAATTTGGGTATAGTATTGAGTTGGTTTTTGTGATTTTGGTTGTTTAGGTGCCAACCAATAGTGAGAAATTATTGGGTTTCACCCCAATTTGCTGTGGGTAAGGTGAGATTACCCTAAATATTTGTGATTTAGTGTAATTTTGAACTGTAGTATTGATTGTGGTAAAATATATGATGTATAGCTTGTGGTGATTTGTGGAGTTGATTGTGGCCATTGGATTTGTGGTTTGGTGGTTGAAGCTTCGTGAAGGCTTGTTTGGAGTAATTTGGTGAATTTAAGCATATTGGTCAGCCGAGGTATGGTTTATGTTTTCTCTATGTAATATGTAATATTTCATGAAACACAGGCTAGCAGACCTTAGGATAAGTTTGAATTATTGATAATTTATGATGATTGTTGATGATTGTTGATGGTTGATGAATTATGATGTTGATTGTTGATGAATGATTTTGATTATTGATGTTGAGGTTGGATAATGATAATTATGAAGAGTTGGTAGTGATAAATTGATGATTGATGAATTTGATGGTTGAGAATGGTGCAAGTGTGATGAATTTGATGTTTGGGGTTGATGATTTTGAGGATAGTGATTTATAAGTGAAAATTATGGTAAGAGTGGTGATTTAGAATAAAATGGTAAGTTTTGGTATAGGTTAGAGTGTGTTATGGTTTTAGTTTGATTTGGTTTGATGTTTTGGAAAACTAGAGAACTTTATCAAATTTTGTAAAAACTTGTTTTTGATAAACTTTGGCGAGGCATAACTTGGCCTCTGAAAACCCATCTTGGATGAAACTTAATTTAAATGAAAGTTGGATCCGAGAGTTTTAAGATGTTTGAAAAATGGATTGAAAATGTTTCAAAATAAAAAAAGTTATGCATGTTCAAAGTTCATTGGAAAAATATGAAATTCTGCAGCTTTTAAAATTTTCTAAGTTTGTTAAGGCATGCGTACGCAGACCTGTGCATGCGACACGAGCATTGGCCACTGCCAAGTGCTCTCGCATATGTGGGCGCATTCGTACGCGAGAAGGTGATTTTGAGGCATGCATATGCGAAATTTTAACACGCGACGCAGGGATTTCCTTCGGATTGGAACTTTCGCATACGCGGGGGAGGAGTCGCGTACGCGACCACCCATTTTGCAACCGTGCGAATGCGGGATAGGGGCATGCGTATGCATGACCCCTGTTTTGCTGAAAACTTGTTTTTCTTTGTTTTTAAAGTTTCTCTAGCTTTCTAAACTTCTGTAATTGCCATTTAAGATTACTATCTACTACTTGGACTCTATGACTAGTGAAGATGAGATAATTAGTTTAAATTGGTAATTTCTGTTATGGGTGTAGAAGATGGAGACTTAGGTTTCTTAAGTACTGTGGATGGACTAGTTGGGTAAATTAGTGGAGTATTATATTGGTTATGAGGTCATGACGCTGGCGTAAGGACGGTGGTTAATCATGCTTATGTTGAGATGTGAGGTCTATGGCAGAGTATCCCGCTTGCATCCTTTCGTGTCATAAGAGTGTGCCGGGTACTATATCCATGGGGGTACCTGTTCCGAGGGTTACCTGAAACTGTAGGTCGATCTCGGATGAGATCTTCTGTACTGGTCGGAGATGACGTGTCCGGCTGGCTGGTGGCGGCCAGAGCTGTTGTGTCCGACTTGTTGGACTGGCTGCACTTCTGATCTTTGGTCACCGGAGGGTGGGAGGTACCTGCAAGAGACTCCGATGCTTAAGTTAGCACGGGTATTAAGCAGGTTTATTGTAGAATCAGAGTATGAGTTATACCTGGGTGCTCCAGTGTATTTATAATGATGAGGAGTGACCTTTCTAGATAAGATTAGTTATCTTATCTTATCTTATTTTATCTTTGGGTGAGGTCAGCTTATCTTCAAGGGAACTGCCCTTATGCCTGTGGGTTTGGATCGTGTTCCTCTATTTGGGCCCTTTATTGGGCTTTCCTGTTGATTGGCCGAGCTCTTTAGAAGAAGAGGTCGGATAGTCTGACCTGAAGAGGTCGGTCGCTTTGTCGCCAATCATCCCGGGTCGGATAGCTTGACCCAGGGCATGAACAGTGCCCCTGCTTGAGCTCGGTATTCTTTTTTGAGGTTGAGTCCTTTGACTTCGGTCCTTCTTTAGTGAAACCGAGTTCAAGCATTTCGTCGATTTCTTCCTTTTGTAGAATCTTTTGAATGTAGAACGTTTTCCTCTAAAGGCGTGCGCTTTTATACCAGCGCTTTGTTCTTGGGAACGTGCGAGGGTTTAATACCTTCATTAATTGGTATTAATTGCCCCGTTTCGCTCTTCTTCGTAACTTCTCCCTTTACTCTCTCGCTTTCTATTTCTTGCCTAGAGTTCATAGTTCCTTCCCGTGACGCCTGCTTTGCTACTGCTTTTTGTGGAAGAGTGGTGATTCTGGACTTCACCTTCCGCTTTCTGCTTTTGGTGAGTTCGAGGGGTGGCTCTTCCGCCTGTCGCTTCCGCTTTTTTGCTTTCCTCTGTGGCTTTCTCCCATTTTCCCAGGTTTGGTTCTTCTTCTTTCCTCTTTCTACGTCACTTTTGTGTCTGCTTTGAGAAAGTCTTGATTTTGCTTGGAGAAAGTTTGGATCTTTCTGCTTTTGTTGTGCCAAATTGCTGTTGTAATGTGTGTTCTGGGAGAAAGTCTGGATCTTTATTGCCTTTCCTTTTTGTTTGACGTTTGCACGTTATCATCGTTTCTGTTTGTGCTTTTGATTTTGAAGCTTTGTAGTGATGATTTTGTTTGATTTCTGAAAAAAGGTTGTGTCTTTGATGATTTATGCTTTGGCATGTTTGATGTTGGTGATGCTCCTTGCTGATAGACTGTAGGAAGATAGTGGCTTCGATAACTTTGTGTTTTTTCTTCTTCGAAATGTTTGCTATTTGAAATCTTCTCTTTGTTTGGGGGCTGCCGAGACGTAAGCTGTAGATTTTTCCTGAAGCTTTGCTTTGCCACTGCCTCCAAAGGATGCCCCAGGACTTTGGTTTGAGTCTTGGGGGTTTTCCTTTTCTGTTTGTTCGTCTGTATCATATTAGTCGAGTTACTTTGCCCCTCCTCCGAGATATTTTTTAGTAATTCAATCTTCTTTTCTTTTTTATAGGATTAGTTGGCCTCATGTCTTCTCGCAATAACATTGTAGAGGTGTTTTCCAAAGTTCCCGAGGGGATGTCCGATTGGCTGGACTCCCTTGTCCTAATGTGTGTCACAGTTGTGGATGCTGAATTTTGTGTAGAGCTGAGGAAACGTCATAGGATCTGTGGTAACAGTGCTCAGGAGAGGGATTATGAGCTTGTAGCTCCAGACTCTGATGAGAGGGCTTGTTATCCTACTTTCGTCGAGGGGGAGCGTCCCTTCTTCTACGCCTATGAATATTTCTTCAGCCAGTTGGACGCTACTTTTCCTTTTACCGCTTTCGAGACCGACTTGTTGTGGTCATGTAATATTGCTCCATCCCAGCTTCATCCGAATTCTTGGGGTTTTATCAAAATATTTCAACTACTTTGCCAAGAGTTAGGCGTAACACCATCTGAAACTCTTTTCCTCTATCTTTTTGTCTCGGCCAAGCCCGGAGGTTCTTCCAAAAAGAAAGCTTCCTGGGTTTCTTTCAGATCGGCCCAGGGGCATAAAATTTTTGCCATGTATGATGAGTCCTTTAAAGATTTTAAGAATTATTTCTTCCGAATCCGTGCTGTTGAGGGGATCCGCCCCTTTTTTCTTGATGAGAATGACGAGCCTGCTTTTCCTCTAGAGTGGCAAAAGAATGTGAGAGTGCCACGTTATACATAGGAGATGCTTAATGAGGTTGAGCGGGCTTTTGTAGTTGTTCTTGAAGATTTGTGGGGGAACCACCCCATCTGGATACAAAAAGATTCTTGAGTGATCCATCTTTGGTTCGAATTGCTTTGGGTACTGTTTGACTTGTTTTTATACTTGTTTCTGAGCTTTTCTTCTCCTATGTTGTAACTCGTCATTTGTGGTTGATTCTGTATTTTCAGAGATGTTGAAAAACAATGATTCCATAAAGGCCTACAAGAAGGCGAAGAAGGCTGCTGTTGCTCAAAACATCTCGGCCAAGGCGGCCAGAGAGGGGTCTTCTCAAGTATCTGTGAAGCCGCCCGTGCCAAGTTCTCCTGGGCCAAGGAAGGTGATCCCCACTCCTCGAGTTCGTCTGACTGATCCTCCACAGACTTCTGCCATTGCTTCTAGTGCTCCTCCCAACAAGAAGCAGAAAACAATTGAGGCTTTTAACCTTGACGCCCCTGATTTCAATGCAATCGAATTCGTAGATCAGCAAATCGGTCCCTACGGTACCCTCCCCATGGATGATGTGTCAATCCTTCGCCATCTGGATTTTATGACCCAAAACAGTGTTAAAATGGCATATATGGGGGCTGCCCTATACCGAACTACTCAGAATCTTCCTCTCCATGCCACCAAGGAATTTATGGAGGAGGCTAAACAGGAGTTCGACCGAATGAAGTGCCTAAAGGAAGAGCTTGAGGTAAAGGTAGCCAAGTTGGAGAAGGATCTGGAGAACGAAAAGGTGAGTTCCCTTGCTCTGGCGGCTTCTGTACGGTTGGCCGAGGACACAGCATTGAGGCATAAGGACAGTTATGTGACATCTTATCGGGAGGTGGTGCGCCTGAGGGAGGAGTTGGAGAATGCGCGAGCTGATTACTCCGAGCTCCAAGGTCATCTTGTTGGCAGCGTAACTGCTGCCTATGAGAGCTTGAGGGAGCAGGTTCGGATTATTGCTCCCGAGGCCGACCTTACTCTTTTCAGCCTGGATAATGTTGTGAGGGATGGTAAGATTGTCCCTGATGACCAGGATGATGATGATGTTGAACCTCCCCCTGTGTCTTCTGTCAAAGTGTCGACCTCTTCAGTTCCTCCGGTTGTGTCTGATCCGGATTGCCAGATTCTGAACCGGGATGATGGAACCGTGGATGCTGTGCCTATTCAGACTCGGCCTCCTTCTCCCCGTATTGATGCTGCCGGGAAGGCTCCCAATCTTTGCTGATTTCTCTTTGGATATTTGTGTAGTTGGCCCAGCTTGTGGGCTTTTTAAACTCTTTATTTGTAGTTTAGATATTTTGTTGACTGTTGGTATTTCTTTTGTTTGCTTGTTTAGCAACTTTCATTTTGAAAAATAACAAGTAGCTTCTAAGCTTTTGGTCTTGACCTTGAAGCTTTTATAATGTTGTATTTCATATCATGCTTGTTTGCGCTTGTCTTTAGCACTTTTTGAAAATGTCGGAGCCTTCGGCCTCTTTGAATTGCTTTGCACTTGTTGCTTGTGGGTTGGATCTTTTGAGGTTGTGGATGGGCAATTCCAACTTGTTTCTCGGTTTCTCGCTTTCGCTTGTATAACCGATTTCTTTACGTTGGTCCTCTCTAAGTTATTTTATAATCCTCTTTCCTGGACCTTTGTCAGGTCTCTTTCAGGGATTACTTTTATAACTTGTTTGTAGGAGACCGACTTCGTTAGGTCGATCTCTTCTAAGTTATTTCGTAATCCTCTTTCTTGGACCTTTGTCAGGTCTCTTTCAGGGATTACTTTTATAACTTTTTTGTAGGAGACCGACTTCGTTAGGTCGATCTTTTCTAAGTTATTTCGTAATCCTCTTTCTTGGACCTTTGTCAGGTCTCTTTCAGAGATTACTTTTATAACTTGTTTGTAGGAGACCGACTTCGTTAGGTCGATCTCTTCTAAGTTATTTCGTAATCCTCTTTCTTGGACCTTTGTCAGGTCTCTTTCAGGGATTACTTTTATAACTTGTTTGTAGGAGACCGACTTCGTTAGGTCGATCTCTTCTAAGTTATTTCGTAATCCTCTTTCTTGGACCTTTGTCAAGTCTCTTTCAGGGATTACTTTTATAACTTGTTTGTAGGAGACCGACTTCGTTAGGTCGATCTCTTCTAAGTTATTTTTGTAATCCTCTTTCTTGGACCTGTGTCAGGTCTCTTTCAGGGATTACTTTTATAACTTGTTTGTTGGAGACCGACTTCGTTAGGTCAATCTCTTCTAAGTTATTTCGTAATCCTCTTTCTTGGGACCTGTGTCAGGTCTCTTTCAGGGATTACTTTTATAACTTGTTTGTAGGAGACCGACTTCGTTAGGTCGATCTCTTCTAAGTTATAGCAATTCCTCTTTTATAGGGTTGGCCAGACCTCTTTCCAGGGATTTGCTGATAACTTGGGTTGACTTGGTCCGACTTCTCAACGTCAGCCAGTCTTTAAGTTATTATTTAGCAATCCATAAGACCTCGTCAGGTTCTTTGTCAGATCACTTTCGATAACTTCTTACATTATTCTGTGTTCATCTTTGCCGATTTGTAGAAGGTGGTTTTTCTGTCTTTGTTTGGTCGACCTTTAGATGAATCGCATTTTCATCTTTATTGGTCTTCCATCGTGATCGTTGATGAGCAGATAATTTATACGCTTTTTGGCATTGTTTTTAGTATGTTTTTAGTATATTTTAATTATTTTTTATTATATTTTTATTAGTTTTTATTTAAAAATCACTTTTCTGGACTTTACTATGAGTTTGTGTGTTTTTCTGTGATTTCAGGTATTTTCTGGCTGAAATTGAGGTACCTGAGCAAAAATCTGATTCAGAGGCTAAAAAAGGACTGCAGATGCTGTTGGATTCTGACCTCCCTGCACTCAAAGTGGATTTTCTGGAGCTACAGAAGCCCAATTGGCGCGCTCTCAATTGCGTTGGAAAGTAGACATTTTGGACTTTCCAGCAATACATAATAGTTCATACTTTGCTTAGGATTTGATGGCCCAAATAGGCATTCCAAGTCAGCTCAAGAATTCTGGCGTTTAACTCCAAAACTGGCACAAAAGCTGGAGTTAAACGCCCAAACTGGCACAAAAGCTGGCGTTTAACTCCAAGAAAAGTCTCTACACATGGAAGCTTCAATGCTCAGCCCAAGCACACACCAAGTGGGCCCGGAAGAAGATTTCTGTATTAATTACTGATTTCTGTAAACCCTAGGCTACTAGTTCTCTATAAATAGGACCTTATATTATTGTATTTAAAAGGAGAGAAAAGTCTTATTCTATCTTAGACACGTTTGGAGGCTGGCCATTCGGCCATGCCTAGACCTTGTTCTTATGTATTTTCAACGGTGGAGTTTCTACACACCAGATATTAAGGTGTGGAGCTCTGCTGTTCTTCTTGAATTAATACAAAGTATTATTATTTTTCTGTTCAACTCAAGTCTATTTCTTCTCCAAGATATTCATTCGTTCTTCAACTTGATGAATGTGATGATCTGTGACACTCATCATCATTCTCACCTATGAACATGTGCCTGACAACCACCTCTGTTCTACTAGCAATGGCTTGAATGCGTATCTCTTGGGTTTCTAATGTAAGATTGGAACCTTCGTGGTATAGGCTAGAATTATTGGTGGCCATTCCTGGGATTCGGAACGTCTAAACCTTGTCTGTGGTATTCTGAGTAGGATCTGGGAAGGGATGACTGTGACGAGCTTCAAACTCGCGATTGTTGGGCGTGTGACAGACGCAAAAGGATCAATGGATCCTATTCCAACATGATCGAGAACCAACAGATGATTAGCCGTGCGGTGACAGCGCATTTGGAACGTTTTCATTGAGAGGACAGGAAGTAGCCATTGACAATGGTGATGCCCAACATAAAGCTTGCCATGGAAAGGAGTATGAATGATTGGAAGAAGGCAATAGGAAAGCAGAGGTTTAGGAGGAACAAAGCATCTTCATACGCTTATCTGAAATTCCAACCAAAGAATTACATAAGTATCTCTATCTTTATTTTATGTTTTATTTATCTTTTAATTATCAATTCTCCATCACCATCTGAATTAGCCTGACTGAGATTTACAAGGTGACCATAGCTTGCTTCAAGTCGACAGTCTTCGTGGGATCGACCCTTACTCACGTAAGGTTTATTACTTGGACGACCCAGTGCACTTGCTGGTTAGTTGTGCGGAATTGTGACAAAGTGTGATTCACGTTTAAGAGCTCCAAGTCCTTTGGCGCCATTGTTGATGATCACAATTTCGTGCACCAAGTTTTCGGCGCCGTTGCCGGGGATTCTTCGAGTTTGGACAACTGACGGTTCATCTTGTTGCTTAGATTAGGTACTTTTCTTTTTATTTTTCAGAATTTTTAAGAATGAATTCTAGAGTTTCAAGGTGATGCTCTTATCATCACAAAAGCTGATTGATTCTCATCAATTTAGCTGCTGAATGTAATGTCCTGCTGAAGCTTGGCCAAACATGTCTAATCTTTTTAGACTGAAGCTTTAGACTAACATTGCATGATTCCTGGAATTCTTATTAAAAGTTTTGAATCCCTTTATTTTCTTTTCCATATAAATTTCAAAAATCACAAAAAAATTTATAAAATCATAAAAATAAAAAATATTTTATATTTCTTGTTTGAGTCTAGTATCAATTTTTAAGTTTGGTGTCAATTGCATTCTTCCTGCATTTTTCGAAAACATGCAATATGTTCTTCATTAATCTTCAAGTTGTTCTTGATGATTTCATTGCTCTAATCTTTAAATTCTCTTGTTTTGTGTGTTTCGTTGTTTCTCATATGCATTCTCAATTTGTTAGTGTCTCCTATATGAAAATTTTTAAGTTTGGTGTCCTGCATGCATTGTTTATTTGAACTTAGTTACAATTTTTATTGTTTCTCATCATTAAAAATTCAAAAATATTTTCAAAATTGTGTCTTTTCAAGTCAATAATACAGAGAATTGAAGATTCAGAACATTCAGCAGAGGAATTAAATAGAAAAAGCTGGGCGTTCAAAACGCCCAGTGAAGAAGGAAAACTGGCGTTTAAACGCCTGCCAGGGTACCTGGCTGGGCGTTTAATGCCCAAAAAGGTAGCATTTTGGGCGTTAAACGCCAGAATAGATGCCATTCTGGGCGTTTAACGCCAGGATGACACTAGAGGGAAGATTTTGTTTTTGATCCAATTTTTTTTTTCAAATCTTCATAATTTTTCAAAATCAAATCTTTTTCAAATCATATCTTTTCAATCACATCTTTTCAAAATCAATTTCTTTTCAATTTTTTATTTATTACTATTTTCGAAAATCCTTGCTAAAATTAATGATTTACTTCAAAATCTTCAAAATTTTAAATTTTAAGAATCATATCTTTTAATTTCTTGTTAGTCAAGTAATCAACTTTAATTTTAAAACTTTTTCTTTTAAATTTAATTTTCAATCATATCTTCTCAATCATATCTTTTCAATCACATCTTTTTCAAAATAAATTTTCAATAATATCTTTTTAATTTCTAATTTCAAAATCTTTTTCAAAATCACTTAATTTCTTTCCCAATTTTAGTTTTCGAAAATCATCAATCAAATTTTCAAAATTTCTTTTAATTATTTCAAAATCTTTTACTTTAATTTCGAAAATTCTTCCCCTCTTCTCACATCCTTCTATTTAAAGGACTAACACTCTTCCTTAAGGTGCAATTCGAACTCCCTCCTTCTTTATATGTTCGAATTCTCTTCTATCTACCTCCTCCTTCTATTCTTCTTTTTCTCTGACACCTCAAGGAATCTCTATACTGTGACATAGAGGATTCTCTACTTTCTTGTTCTCTTCTCTTTCATATGAGCAGGAACAAAGATAAAGGCATACTTGTTCAAGCTGATCCTGAACCTGAAAGGACCTTGAAGAGAAAGCTAAGAGAAGCTAAAGCACAATTCTCTCTAGAGGGCCTAACAGAGCTTTTCAAGGAAGAAGAAACCATGGCAGCCGAAAACAACAATGCCAACAATGCAAGGAAGGTGCTTGGTGACTTTACTGCACCTACTCCCGACTTCTATGGGAGAAGCATCTCAATCTCTGCCATTGGAGCAAACAACTTTGAGCTTAAGCCTCAATTAGTTTCTCTAATGCAACAGAATTGCAAGTTTCATGGACTTCCATTGGAAGATCCTCATCAGTTCTTAGCTGAATTCTTACAAATCTGTGACACTGTCAAGACCAATGGGGTTGACCCTGAAGTTTACAGACTTATGCTTTTTCCTTTTGCTGTAAGAGACAGAGCTAGGACATGGTTGGATTCACAACCTAAAGAAAGCCTGAACTCTTGGGAAAAGCTAGTTAATGCCTTCTTGGCAAAGTTCTTTCCACCTCAAAAATTGAGCAAGCTTAGAGTGGAAGTCCAAACCTTCAGACAGAAGGAAGGTGAGTCCCTCTATGAAGCTTGGGAAAGATACAAGCAACTGATCAGAAGATGTCCTTCTGACATGCTTTCTGAATGGAGCATCATAGGAATTTTCTATGATGGTCTGTCTGAGCTATCCAAGATGTCATTGGATAGCTCTGCTGGAGGATCTCTTCATCTGAAGAAGACGCCTGCAGAAGCTCAGGAACTTATTGAAATGGTTGCAAATAACCAATTCATGTACACTTCTGAAAGGAATCCTGTGAATAATGGGATAGCTCAGAAGAAAGGAGTTCTTGAGATTGATACTCTGAATGCCATATTGGCTCAGAATAAAATATTGACCCAACAAGTCAATATGATTTCTCAGAGTCTGTCTGAAATGCAAGCAGCAACAGGCAGTACTAAGGAAGCTTCCTCTGAAGAAGAAGCTTATGATCCTGAGAATCCAACAATGGAAGAGGTGAATTACATGGGAGAACCCTATGGAAACACCTATAATCCTTCATGGAGAAATCATCCAAATCTCTTATGGAAGGATCAATAGAGACCTCAACAAGGTTTCAACAACAATAATGGTGGAAGAAACAGGTTTAGCAATAGCAAGCCTTTTCCATCATCTTCTCAGAACAGACAGAGAATTCTAAGCAAAGTCACTCTGACTTAGCAACAATAGTCTCTGATCTAATCAAAACCACTCAAAGTTTCATGACTGAAACAAGATCCTCCATTAGAAATTTGGAGGCACAAGTGGGTCAGCTGAGTAAGAAAATTACTGAACTCCCTCCTAGTACTCTCCCAAGCAATATAGAAGAGAATCCAAAGAGAGAGTGCAAGGCCATAAACACGTCTCACATGGCCGAACCTGGAGAGGAGGAAGAGGCAGTGATCTCCACTGAGGAAGACCTCAATAGAATTCCACTAACCTCCATGGAGTTCCCTAATGAGGAACCATGGGAATCTGAGGCTCACACTGAGACCATAGAGATTCCATTGAATTTACTTCTGCCATTCATGAGCTCTGATGAATATTCCTCCTCTGAAGAGGATGAAGATGTTACTGAAGAGCAAGTTGCTAAGTACCTTGGAGCAATCATGAAGCTAAATGCCAGGTTGTTTGGTAATGAGACTTGGGAGGATGAACCTCCATTGCTCATTAAAGAACTGGATGACTTGACTAGGCAGAGATTACCTCTGAAGAGACAAGACCCTGGAAAGTTCTCAATACCTTGTACCATAGGCACCATGACCTTTGAGAAGGCTCTATGTGACCTGGGATCAAGTATAAACCTTATGCTTCTCTCTATAATGGAGAAGCTAGGGATCATTGAGGTACAAGCTGCAAGAATCTCACTAGAGATGGCAGACAATTCAAAGAAACATGCTTATGGACTTGTAGAGGATGTCTTGGTAAAGGTTGAAGATCATTACATCCCTGCTGATTTCATAATCTTAGAAACTGGGAAGTGTATGGATGAATCCATCATCCTTGGCAGACCCTTCCTAGCCACAGCAAAAGCTGTGATTGATGTTAACAGAGGAGAATTGATCATTCAAGTGAATGAAGACTCCCTTGTGTTTAAAGTTCAAGGATATCCCTCTGTCACCATGGAGAGGAAGCATGAAGAGCTTCTCTCAATACAGAGTCAACTAAAGCCCCCACAGTCAAACTCTAAGTTTGGTGTTGGGAGGCCACAACCAAACTTTAAGTTTGGTGTTGAACCCCCACACTCAAACTCTAAGTTTGGTGTTGGGAAGTTCTAACATTGCTCTGAACATCTGTGAGGCTCCATGAGAGCCACTGTCAAGCTATTGACATTAAAGAAGCGCTTGTTGGGAGGCAACCCAATTTTTACTTATCTATGTTAAATTTCTATTTTCTTTTGTTATTTTATATTTTCTGTAGGTTGATGATCATGTGGAGTTACAAAAACAATTGAAAAAACAAAAACAGAAGGAAAAACAGAATGAAAAATAGAACACCATGGAGGAGAAACTTACTGGCATTTAAACACCAGTAAGGGTAGCAGAATGGGCGTTAAACGCCCAATCTGGCACCATTCTGGGCGTTTAATGCCAGAAATGGGCAGCAGCCTGGCGTTTAATGCCAGGATTGGCAGCAAGGGGCGTTTTGCACGCCACATGGTGCAGGGATGAGAAATCCTTGACACCTCAGGATCTGTGGACCCCATAGGATCCCCACCTACCCCACCTCTCTCTCTCTTCTTCACCCATTCACCAATCACCTCAATACCTCTTCCCCCAAAACCCCTCACCTATCAAATCCCACCATTCTCTTCACCACTCACATTCATCCTTCATAAAACCCCACCTACCTCACCATTCAAATTCAAACCACTTTCCCACCCAAACCCACCCATAATGGCTGAACCATACCCCCCTCTCCACTATATAAACCCATCTTCACTCCTTCATTTTCACACAACCTAAACACTATTTTTCCCCCTTGGCTGAAACACAAAGCCCCCTCCATCTCCTCTATTTCTTCTTCTTTTACTCTCTTCTTTCTTCTTTTGCTCGAGGACGAGCAACCTTCTAAGTTTGGTGTGATAAAAGCTAAAGCTTTTTGTTTTTCCATAACCATTTATGGCACCAAAGGCCGGAGAAACCTCTAGAAAGAGGAAAGGGAAGGCAAAAGCTTCTACCTCCGAGTCATGGGAGATGGAGAGATTCCTCTCAAAGGTGCATCAAGACCACTTCTATGAAGTTGTGGCCAAGAAGAAGGTGATCCCCGAGGTCCCTTTTAAGCTCAAAAAGGGCGAATATCCGGAGATCCGACATGAGATTCGAAGAAGAGGTTGGGAAGTTTTCACCAACCCCATTCAATAAGTCAGAATCTTAATGGTTCAAGAGTTCTATGCCAATGCATGGATCACCAAGAACCATGATCAAAGTGTGAACCCAGACCCCAAGAATTGGCTTACAATGGTCCGAGGGAAATACTTGGACTTTAGTTCGAAAAATGTAAGGTTGGCATTCAATTTGCCTATGATGCAAGGAGATGCACACCCATACACTAGAAGGGTCAACTTTGATCAAAGGTTGGACCAAGTCCTCATGGACATCTGTGAAGAGGGCGCTCAATAGAAGAGTGATTCAAGAGGAAAGCCGGTTTAACTAAGAAGGCATGACCTCAAGCCCGTGGCTAGGAGATGGTTGGAGTTCATCCAACGCTCAATCATTCCTACTAGCAACCGGTCTGAAGTTACTATAGACCAGGCTATCATGATTCATAGCATCATGATTAGAGAGGAAGTAGAAGTTCATGAGGTTATATCCCAAAAACTCTACAAGGTGGCGGACAAGTCCTCTACTATGGCAAGGTTAGCCTTCCCTCATCTCATTTGTCACCTCTGCAATTCAGCTGGAATTGACATAGAGGAAGACATCCTCATTGATGAGGACAAGCCCATCACTAAGAAAAGGATGGAGCAAGTGAGAGAACCTCACCAAGAGCATGAGGAAACTCCTCATCATGAAATCCCTGAGATGCCTCAAGGGATGCATTTTCCTCCACAAAACTATTGGGAGAAAATCAACACCTCCCTAGGAGAATTAAGTTCCAACATGGGACAACTAAGGGTGGAGCACCAAGAGCATTCCATCCTCCTCCATGAAATTAGAGAAGACCAAAGAACCATGAAATAGGAGCAACAAAGGCAAGGAAGAGACATTGAGAAGCTCAAGCACTCCATAAGATTTTCAAGAGGAAGAACAAGCCGCCATCACTAAGGTGGACCCGTTCTTTAATTTTCTTGTTCTTTATTTTCCTGTTTTTCGAATTTTTATGCTTATGTTTATTTATGTTTGTGTCTTTATTACATGATCATTAGTGTCTAAGTGTCTATGCCTTACAGAAAATGAATCCATCACCTTTCTTAAAAGAAAAATGATTTTAATTGAAAAAGAAAAAGAAGTGCATGAATTTCAAATTTTAAAACAGTTTAATTATTTTGATGTGGTGGCAATACTATTGTTTTTCTGAATGAATGCTTGAACAGTGCATATTTTTGAATTTGTTGTTTAAAGAATGTTAAAATTGTTGGCTCTTGAAAGAATGATGGGAAAAGGAGAAATGTTATTTGATAATCTGAAAAATCATAAAATTGATTCTTGAAGCAAGAAAAAGTAGTGAAAAGCTTGCAGAAAAAGGATATATGAGAAAAAAAAAGAAGAAAGAAAAAGAAAAGCAAGCAGAAAAGCCAATACCCCTTTAAACCAAAAGGCAAGGGTGATAAAAAGGATCCAAGGCTTTGAGCATCAGTGGATAGGAGGGCCCACAGGAATAAAATCCTGGCCTAAGCGGCTCAACCAAGCTGTCCCTAACCATGTGCTTGTGGCGTGAAGGTGTCAAGTGAAAACTTGAGACTGAGCAGTTAAAGTCGAGGTCCAAAGCAAAAAGAAGAGTGTGCTTAAGAACCCTGGACACTTCTGATTGGGGACTCTAGCAAAGCTGAGTCACAATCTGAAAAGGTTCACCCAGTTATGTGTCTGTGGCATTTATGTATCCGGTGGTAATACTGGAAAACAAAGTGCTTAAAGCCACAGCCAAGACTCATAAAGTAGTGATGCCAGGGCATTTTGGCCAGTTTCACTGACCTTTTCTTTACTGTTTTTAGGTAGTTTCATGCATTTCCTTAGAAAATAAGCTAGTTTTGGGTAGATATTCACTTACATCTTGATTCAAGCATACATTGTGCACTTTACATGATTTCATGAGGATTTTTCATGAATTTAATGACAAATTTGATGTTGCATTTCCCATGACTTGGACTAGAACTTTGATGTACTTTATTGCTTGATTTCAGGACAAAGGAAGCAAAGAAGAACTATATTAGTAGCTATGTTAGCTACACTAACGTTAGCACTAACGTGGAATGGGAGTAACTTGCAAAGTTAATGAGAAAAGTAATCGCCAATAACGCTCTCGAAGCCATCATTGCCCACGTTAAGAGTCACGTTAACTAAGTTAACGTGAACTCTAACGTGGAAGAAAGGAAAGGGAGCCAACGTTAGTGACACTTAACATTATCACTAACGTTGGACCAAGCTCATAAGTGGCCACGTTAACTTAGTTAACATGGCCTCTAACGTTAAGAAGTAAAGGGGAAGCCAATGTTAGTGACATTCAACTTTGTCACTAACGTTGGCCAAGTCACAATAAGCCACGTTAACTCCCACGTTAACCTAGTTAACGTGGAAGCTAACGTGAAGAAAGTAAGTGGTCAACAACGCTAGTGACACCAAACATTGTCACTAACGTTGGGATTAACCCACACAAGCCCCAATAAGCCACGTTAACTTCCACGTTAACCTAGTTAACGTGGAAGCTAACGTGAAGAAGGAAGGTGATCGCCAACGTTAGTGACACCTAACATTGTCACTAACGTTGGAAGGAGCCCACACAAGCCACAATGAGCCACGTTAACTCCCACGTTAACTAAGTTAACGTGGGAGTTAACGTGAGGAGAAGAGATGATGAGCCAATTAGTGACATTCACCTTTGTCACTAACTGTTCATACCCTGGGTCGAACTGTCCGACCCGGGATGATTGTTGGCAAAACGACTGACCTCTTCAGGTCCAACTATCCGACCTCTTCTTAAAGAGATCGGCCAAATCAACAGGAGAGCCCAGTAAAGGGCCCAAATAGAGGAACACGACCCAAATCCAAAGACAGTTCAAAGCCTACAGAGATAAAGGCGGTTCCCTTAAAGATAAGCTGACTTCACTCAAGATAAAGATAAGATAAGATAAGATAACTAACTTATCTTATCAGAAAGGTCAGCCCACACTATTATAAATACACTGGAGCACCCAGGTATAACTCATACTTTGATTCTACAATAAACCTACTTAATACCCGTGCTAACTTAAGCATCGGAGTCTCTTGCAGGTACCCCCCACCCTCCGGTGACCAAGGATCAGCGGTGTAGCAAGTCCAACAAGTCAGACACAACAGCTCCGGCTGCCACCAGCCAGCCGGACACACCATCTCCAACCAAGACAGAAGATCTCATCCGAGATCGACCTCCAGTTTTAGGTAACCCTCGGAACATTGGCGCCAGTTGCCGGGGAACCTGAAAGTCATCCCAAAACCATGGCGGACGGCCATGACAACGACCACGACTCGGATCTGGAGAACAGAACACCGCACAAGAACGCGGACACTATGCTAAAGGATACTCCGGAATCCAACCGGGACAAAAACTCACCAAATTCGGGAGCCATGGAAGCACTTCAAGATCGCTTAAAGCAACTTGAGAAAGAAACCCAGCAACAACGGGAGCTCGGAAAGGATCTACAAAGAGAGGTACGGCGACGTCGAGAACTAGAAGAAAAACTATAGCAATTAGAGGCCGACCTCAAATCAAAAGCTCCTCGGTCCACTCCGGAGGAAATTTCACGTAAAGAACAGGATCCATTCACCAGGGAAATCATGAAGACCAAAATCCCAAAAGATTTCAAGCTCCCAGATATGGTTTTGTATGATGGCACTACAGATCTCAACCATCATCTCAGCAATTTCAGAAGCAGAATGTACCTTACCGATGCCTCAGATGCCGTTCGCTGCAAAGCCTTTCCAACAACTCTCACAAAAACGGCGATCAGATAGTTCGACAACTTACCTCCGAAGTCCATCTCAAACTTCGACGACCTGGCCAAAAAGTTCCTGGCCAGATTCTCCATCCAGAAAGATAAGGCCAAGCACGCACCCAGCTTACTAGGGATCAAGCAAGGAGATCGGGAGAGCCTCCGCAACTACATGGAAAGATTCAACAAAACATGCATGGACATACAAAGTTTACCAACAGAGGCCACTATCATGGGGCTTATCAATGGCTTATGAGAGGGACCTTTCAGCCAGTCTATATCAAAAAAGTATCCTACCTCCTTAGATGAAGTCCAGGAGCGAGCAGAAAAATACATCAATATGGAAGAGAACGCTCGGCTAGGAGAAATCTCAAAATCTGGGGCCTCCTAACGAGACAAAGACAAAGACTCCAAAAGGAAAGAAGATCGACAGGGTGAGAAAATCAAAAAATACCACAACTACACTCCTCTCAAAGCATCCCTGGTCGACGTGTACAAAGAAGTCTGCCATACAGAAAAAATCCCCCCAGCGCGGCCACTCAAAGGCAAAAGGGGAGGAGGAAACCAGAAGGAATATTGTGAATACCATCGAATTCGAGGGCATTCTACCAATGAGTGCTTTGACTTGAAAAATATCATAGAAAAATTGGTAAGAGAAGGAAAATTAGATCGATTTCTGGCCACCCGGGAAGATGACCAAAGAAAAAGACGGAGAGACGAAGATGATGGACGAGCTGAACGGTCACCTCGGACACCAGAAAGACACGTCCACATGATACACAGTGGATTCGCAGAAGGTGGGATCACCAAATCATCCCGAAAGAGATATCTCAAAGAAGTATATCATGTTGAGGGAAAGGAGGAAGCACCCGACATCCCGGCGATAACATTTACTAAAGAGGATGCATCCAGCATCATCTCGAGACACGACGATCCCATGGTCATCACTATTATACTGGCAAATGCCAATCTACACCGCACACTGGTAGACCAAGGGAGTTCTGCCGACATCTTATTCAAAACAGCCTTCGACAAACTCGGTTTAGACGAAAAGGAACTTAGAGCATACCCAAACAATCTGTTTGGACTAGGAGACACTCCGATACGACCGTTGGGATACATATCGCTACACACTACTTTTGGAAAAGGGAACCAATCTAGGACCCTCAAAATAGACTACATTGTGGTCAACGTAAGTTCAGCCTACAATGCTCTCATAGGTCGGACAACACTCAATCAACTCGGCGCAATAGTCTCAACTACGCATCTATGCATGAAATTCCCAACTGCAGAGGGGATAGCCACGATAAAAGCAGATCAAAAGATGGCACGTTGCTGTTATAACGAGAGCTTAAACCTCAAAGACAGAGGAGAAGAGTTTCATACAATTGAGCTTGGCGGAGCTCAGCATCGAGAAGAACTCCGTCCACACCCAGAAGGTGAGGTAGAGAAGGTTCAGATTGGAGACACCTTGGACAAAACGACTAATATCGGCACGGTCCTAAGAGGAGACTCAAAAGAATTACTGATAAAATTCTTACGAGATAATGTCGACCTCTTCGCATGGAAAGCCGCAGACATGCCAGGCATAGACCCCAAGCTAATATGCCACAAGTTGGCGGTCTATCCAGGATCTCGGCCGGTGCAGCAGAAGTGAAGAAAACTCAGACCAGAACGATCCCAAGCTGTGGAAGAACAAGTACAAATGTTACTAGAGGCAGGATTCATAAGAGAAGTCAAGTACCCACTATGGCTAGCCAACGTCGTCTTGGTGAAAAAATCAAACGGGAAGTGGCGCATGTGTACCGATTACACCGATCTCAACAAAGCCTGCCCAAAAGATCCATACCCACTCCCAAGTATTGACGCTCTGGTAGATGCTTCCTCCGGATATAGATACCTCTCGTTTATGGACGCCTATTCGGGATACAACCAAATCTCCATGTATCCACCAGATCAAGAAAAGACCTCGTTCTTAACACCAAAGGCGAACTACTGCTACATCATGATGCCTTTCGGTCTCAAGAACGCGGGAGCTACTTATCAAAGGCTAATGAATAAAGTCTTCTTAGATCACATCGGAAAAATCATGGAAGTCTATGTGGACGACATGTTGATAAAAACACAAAGCGAAGATACATTATTGTCCGACCTGGCTCAAGTGTTTGACACTATAAGGAAGCATAACATGCGACTCAACCCCGCAAAATGCACTTTCGCAGTTGAAGCAGGCAAATTCTTGGGTTTCATGCTCACACAAAGGGGAATTGAAGCAAATCCAGACAAATGTCAAGCTATACTCAACATGAAGAGCCCAACCTGCGTCAAAGAAGTACAACAACTCAACAGGAGATTGGCCGCCCTATCCCGATTCTTAGCAGGAGTTACGATAAGATCTCTCCCCTTCTATGCTACTTTAAGAAAGGGAAAACAGTTTGAATGGACGACAGAATGTGAACAAGCTTTCCAAGACTTCAAGGAGTTCTTAGGACGGCCACCTATCCTATCCCGACCACGAGAAGGAGAACCACTCATATTATATCTCGCAGTAGGAAGCCGGGCGATAGCCTCAGCACTAGTCAGAGAAGACGAAAATGGGCAACAACCCGTCTACTTCATTAGCAAAGCACTACAGGGATCCGAGCTGAACTACCAAAAAATAGAAAAATTTGCCTATACTCTCATCCTAACATCTCGACGACTCCGCCCGTACTTCCAGGCTCACACCATTAAGGTTAGAACTAATCAGCCCATAAAAGGAATATTGCAGAAAACAGATTTAGCAGGCAGAATTTTACAATGGGCAGTCGAGTTGTCAGAATTCAACCTCCAATATGAAGCTCGGACGGCCATCAAATCACAGTATCTGGCCGACTTCATCGCAGAATTCACAGATACCCTGAAAACTCCCACAGAATGGAATCTCTACGTGGACGATTCCTCAAATAAAACTGGAAGTGGCGCAGGCGTGATAATATAAAGCAACCAAGGAACCCAAGTTGAGCTCTCCCTCAAGTTCGGGTTCCCGGCCTCCAATAACCAAGTAGAATATGAAGCATTATTAGCTGGTTTGAAGCTGGCTAAAGAGGTCGGAGCTCAAAAACTCAACATTTACAGCGATTCACAAGTGGTCATCTCACAAATAATAGGGAGCTACCAAGCCAAAGACCCCACCATGAAAAAATACTTGGATAAAACCAAGGAACTACTCGGACAAGTCGGGGAATATAAGATCTGCCACATACCCCGCGAACAAAATGCCCGAGCTGATGCACTCTCAAAACTAGCCAGCACCAAACCAGGGGGTAACAATAGAAGCCTCATCCAGGAAATGTTGCAAAACCCGTCAATCTCAGAAGAGGAAAAAGTCCTGGCCATAACAAGTCAGGACCAAGGATGGATGACCCCCATAATCAACTACCTCAAAGAAGGAACACTCCCCGCAGAAGAAAAGGAGGCAAAGAAATTAAAAAGGGAGGCACAGTACTACACCATCATAAACAACATCCTGTACAAAAGAAGAATCTCAATACCTTTACTAAAATGTGTGCCGACCTCCAACACAAGGGAAGTGCTAGAAGAAATACACGGCGGCATTTGTGGCAATCATCTCGGAGCACGAGCTCTCGCCAAAAAAGTACTCCGGGCAGGATTTTATTGGCCAACTCTACAGAAAGAAGCCACAGAATTTGTAAAGACATGTCCACCATGTCAAAAACATGCCAACTTTCACATCGCCCCGCCAGAAGAGCTCATCAGCGTGACTTTGCCTTGGCCGTTTGCAAAATGGGGACTCGATCTTCTCAGTCCCTTCCCACAGGGATCAGGACAAGTTAAATTTCTCATAGTGGGAGTAGATTACTTTACAAAGTGGATCGAGGCAGAGCCCCTAGCCAATGCCACCGCTCAAAGAAGCCGGAAATTCTTATATCGAAACATTGTCACAAGATTCGGGGTTCCATATTCAATAACCACAGACAATGGCATCCAATTAACAGATGCAGGCTTCAGAAAACTAGTAGCCGACTTGAATATAAAGCACCAGTACACCTCCGTCGAACATCCACAAGCTAATGGGCAGGCCGAAGCTGCCAACAAAGTCATATTGGCCGGATTAAAATGGAGATTACAAGATGCAAAGGGAGCCTGGGCAGAAGAGCTCCCACAGGTCCTATGGGCATATCGAACAACGCCACATTCCACCATGAAGGAATCCCCCTTCCGATTAGCATACGGAACGGAGGCGATGATTCCAATAGAGATTGAGGAAGGGTCACCCAAAATAGTTTACAACAATGAGGAAGCAAACTTCCAACTTCAGAGAGAAGAGCTCGACTTGTTACCCGAAGTCCAAGAAAGAGCTCAGATCAGGGAAGAAGCTCTAAAACGCCGAATGGCTTCCAGATATAATCAAAAGGTAGTGCCGAGAAGTTTCATAGAAAATGATCTCATCCTAATCCGAAATGATATCGGAACAACTCGACCAGGATTGGGAAAGCTGGCAGCAAACTGGAAAGGACCCTACCGAGTTGTAGAAATACTTGGAAAGGGCTACTACAGACTGTCTGAACTCGATGGACGAGAGCTTTCCATGTCATGGCACGCCTGCAACCTCAGAAGGTACTACAGTTTGAAAAGATAAAAGATCTCATCATTGGATGCACTCTTTTTCCTGAAAAGGTTTTTTAACGAGGCACCAAGTTGAGACTCAGACAACCCCATATGTATATATTTGCACTTTTCCTTTAAATAAAATATATTTTAGATACTCTACAAAGATTTCAAGACGCATTAATCTGAAGCATTCATCGTCCGATTATAAAGCAACAGATCGGCAGAAAGTGAAAAATAATTTCACTGCACGATCACGATAAAGACAACCGTCCGATAAAGGTGAAAACGCGATTCACCCAAAGGACGATCTAGAGATGACAACCACTTTCTACAAATCGGCAATGATGAACACAGAATAATGTAAGAGGTTATCGAAAGTGATCTAAAAAAGAACCTGACGAGGTCTTACAGATTGCTAAAATAATAACTTAAAGACTGGCCGACGTTGAGAAGTCGGACCAAGTCAACCCAAGTTATAAGTAAACCCTGGAAAGAGGTCTGGCCAACCCTATTAAAGATGATTACTTTAACTTAGAAGGGCTTGACATGACAAAGTCAGTCCAAAATAAAAAGTTATAAAAGTAATCCCTGAAAGAGATCTGACAAAGATCCAAGAAAGAGGATTACAAAAATAACTTAAAGGAGACCGATATAATGAAGTCGGACTCCTACTACTAAAAAGTTATAAAAGTAATCCCTGAAAGAGATCTGACAAAGATCCAAGAAAGAGGATTACAAAAATAACTTAAAGGAGACCGATATAATGAAGTCGGACTCCTACTACTAAAAAGTTATAAAAGTAATCCCTGAAAGAGATCTGACAAAGATCCAAGAAAGAGGATTACAAAATAACTTAAAGGAGACCGATATAATGAAGACGGACTCCTACTACTAAAAAGTTATAAAAGTAATCCCTGAAAGAGATCTGATAAAGATCCAAGAAAGAGGATTACAAAAATAACTTAAAGGAGACCGATATAATGAAGACGGACTCCTACTACTAAAAAGTTATAAAAGTAATCCCTGAAAGAGATCTGACAAAGATCCAAGAAAGAGGATTACAAAAATAACTTAGAGGGGACCGATATAATGAAGTCGGACTCCTACTACTGAAAGTAATCCCTGAAAGAGACCTAACAAAGGTTCAAGAAAGAGGATTACGAAAATAACCTGGAAAAGGTCGACCTAACGAAGTCGATCTCCTACAAACGAGAAGATTGTAAAAAGTAATCCCCGAAAGAGACCTGACAAAGGTCCAAAGAGTTTAGCAGGGGACCAACGCAAAGAAATCGGTTACAGAGCGCTAAAGAACACACACAAAGCGAGAAAACCAAACAAGTCGAACCCCTACAACTACGGAGATTCAAGCTACAAAACAAAAACCGAAGAAGGTCGGGCTGCAAGATGTCAGCATTGGCAGAAGGAAGCCTAGCCAAAAAACCTATTCTTTACAGAGTCATAAGGCCTCGAAAGGCCACCAACACTTACTATCCAAAAGACGGCAAGCTAATTGTTTGTTTTTCCAAAATAAAAAGTTGCTAGAAAAAGCAACTAAGAAATGTCAGCAAAAAGTTTCCAAACGCCCACAAGCCGGGCCAAATACTTTAAAGAAAAAGATCAACAAGCAACAGAAGCCTTCTCGGCAGCATCAGGAGCCTTCTTGACAGCATCAGAACAAGGAGAGGGGGGGCGAGTCTGAATCGGCACCGCATCTACAGTACCATCCGCCCGGTTCAGGATCTGGCAATCCAACTCGGGCCCAACTGGAGGAGCGGAAGAAGTCAGCACCTTGGTAGAAAACATAGGGGAGGAACCACCTCATCGTCATCACCCTCATCATCAGGGACAATCTTGCCATCCCTGACAACATTATCCAAGCTAAAGAGGGTAAGATCGGCCTCGGAGCAATGATTCGAACTTGTTCTCTCAAGTTCTCATAAGCAGCAGTCACGCTGCCAACGAGATGACCTTGGAGCTCAGCATAGTCTTCCCGGGCATTGTCAAGCTCCTCTCTCAGGCGCCTTCCCTCCCTATAGGATGTAACATAGCTGTCCTTATGCATCAAGGCTGCGTCTTCAGCCAACCTCAAAGAAGCAGCCAGCGCTTCAGAACTCGCCTTCTCGTTCTCCAAGTCTTTTTCCAGTTTAGCCACCTTCACCTCAAGCTCCTCCTTCAGTCCCTTCATCCAGTTGAATTCTTGTTTCGCCTCTTCCATAAAAGCCTTGGTAGCATGGAGAGGGAGATTCTGAGCAGTCCGATATATGGCAGCCGACATGTATGCCATCTTAACATGATTTCGAGCCATAAAATCCAAGTGATGAAGGATGGACACATCATCCATGGAAATAGCACCGTAGGGGCCGATTTGTTGATCCACGAATTCAATGGCATTAAAATCAGGAGCATCGAGGTCGAAAGGCTCAGCAGTCTTTTGTTTTTTATTGGGAGGAGCAACAGAAGGGGCAGCAGAGGTGATGTGAGGATCTGCCAAACGAACCCGGGGAGTAGGGATCACCATCTTCACCCCGGCAGAACTCTGCACCAATGGCTTCCCGCGCACCTGGGAAGATCCCTCCCCAGCCGCCTGGGCAGCGGTATTTCTGGCACCAGTCGCCCTCTGCGCCCTCTTATAAGCTTTCATGGATTCATTATTCTTCATTGCCTCTGCAAACAAAACAGAAACTCAGCTACAAGTTGGACAAGTCCGAAAAGACAGTTACAAAGCAACATAAACAAAATCATAAAAGAAACACAAGATACCCAGTTCAGATTGAAGAATAGAAGGATTAGTTAGGAATCTCTTTGTGTCAAGATGGGGAGGTTGACCCCAGCGTTCTTCCAAGATAGTCACAAAAGCCCGTTCAGCCTCATCCAACATCTCCCACGAATACCGGGAGACCCTCACGTCTTTTTGCCATTCCAAGGGAAAGGCAGGTTCGTCATTTTCATCCAGAAAAAGGGCCGAGCTCCTTCAACAGCTCGGACCTTGAAAAAGTAGTTCTTAAAGTCACGAAACGACTCGTCAAACATGGAAAAAACTTTCTTTCCTTGGGTAGAACGAAAGGAGACCCAAGCTGACTTCTTTTTTACCACACCGGGCTTGGTCAAAACAAACAAATAGAAAAAGAGAGATTGGGAAGCAGGAATACCAAAACCATCGCACAGTAACTGGAAAATTTTTATAAAACCCCAGGAGTTAGGGTGAAGTTGAGAAGGGGCAACATTACAAGACCATAACAAGTCGGTTTCAAATGGAGTAAAAGGAAGAGTAATACCCAGTTGACCAAAGAAAAAATCATAAGCATAAAAGAAGGGGCGATTGTCAACAACTCGAGTCGAAAAACAGACTCTCTCGTCAGAAGAGGGAGGGACAAGTTCATAATTCTTCTCATCACCAGAATTACTACAGACACTATGAAACTGCCTAAGCTGAGTACAAAATTCGGAGTCAACCAGCAAGACACACATAAGAACCATGGAGTCCACCCAATCAGCCATACCCGCGGGAACCTGAGAAGGCATTTCTGTTATGTTATTTCGGGAAGACATGAGGTCAACTAAATCCTACAAAAAGAAAGGAAGAATGGATTACACAAAAACATCTCGGACAGAGGGTAAAACATCTCGACGGGCGGATAAACAAAAAGGGAAAACCCAAGACTCAAGACAAAGGTCTTGGGGCATCCCTTGGAGGCAGTAAACAAGCAAGGTTTTCAAGTTATTTCTACGGCTTACATCCCAGCACTCGTCAAAACAAAATCCAGAAAGAAAACAAAGGAAGCAAAAACGCAAAGGACCACACTTCTACAGTTTACCAGCAAAAAACACTACTTCTACAGTATATCAGAAATGTCAAAAAAGACCAAGCAACAAAGGCGCAAACTTTCTTTTGAAATCAAGCAAAAAATCATCAGCCAAGGCACAAACAGAAACGGCGGCAACATGCAAAAGAAAAAAGATTCGCACCAAAAAACAAAGAAATTCCAAAGCATGCAACAAGTCAAGCATGATAAAAAATGGAAAGATCCAAACTTTCTCCAAAAAGAATATCAAAAGGAAAACCCCATCGCAAAGACAAAAACAAACGAGGAAAATACGAAATGAGACTAACCTGGAGACGGAAGAAGCTGCGAGGAAGAGTGGAAGCGTAGAGACAAAGGCTGCCCAGAAAAAATGCCAAGCGACGAAAGCAGAAGCGCAAGCGAAAGACAGAAAGCGAGAGAGTGAAAGAAGAAATGTGAAGAAGTTACGAAAAGGGCGAAGGAGAGAAACCGTTTTCCTGAGTGCAAAATTCAAAAAATAGAGAAGTTAGGGGAAACGGGGCAATTAAATACCAATTAAATGCGGATATTAAAACCGCTTGCATTCCCAAAACAGCACCGATATAAAAGCGCGCGCTTTTAGAGGAAAAACGTTCTACATTCAAAAGCTTCTACAAAGGAATTGATAAAATGCTTGAGTTCGGCTCCATTAGAGAAGGACCGAAGTCAAGAACTCGACCTCAAAAAGAAGACCGAACTCAAAGCAGGGGCACTGTTCATACCCTGGGTCGAACTGTCCGACTCGGGATGATTGGTGGCAAAACGATTGACCTCTTCAGGTCCAACTATCCGACCTCTTCTTAAAGAGATCGGCCAAATCGACAGGAGAGCCCAGTAAAGGGCCCAAATGGAGGAACACGACCCAAATCCAAAGGCAGTTCAAAGCCTACAGAGATAAAGGCGGTTCCCTTAAAGATAAGCTGACTTCACTCAAGATAAAGATAAGATAAGATAAGATAACTAACTTATCTTATCAGAAAGGTCAGCCTACACTACTATAAATACACTGGAGCACCCAGGTATAACTCATACTCTGATTCTACAATAAACCTGCTTAATACCCGTGCTAACTTAAGCATCGGAGTCTCTTGCAGGTACTCCCACCCTTCGGTGACTAAGGATCAGCGGTGCAGCAAGTCCAACAAGTCAGACACAACAGCTCCGGCTGCCACCAGCCAGCCGGACATACCATCTCCAACCAAGACAGAAGATCTCATCCGAGATCGACCTCTAGTTTTAGGTAACCCTCGGAACACTAACGTTGGAGATGGCTAGCACAACCACGTTAGAGGCCACGTTAACCTAGTTAACGTGGACTCTAACGTGGGAGCTAAGGGCACATTGGAACGTTAGTGACAAAGGTAAGTGTCACTAATGTTCTCGAAGGTTGGCAAGCCTACGTTAAAAGAGCCACGTTAACTAAGTTAACGTGGACTCTAACGTAAGGAAGGGGGAGACTTCTCAACGTTACTGGGAAAGGTGAGTCCCAATAACGTGTGCGAAGGACATAGAGGCAACGTTAGTGGCAACGTTTGTGCCACTAACGTTGAAGTTAACGTGGCTCTTACTCTGGTGAGGAACGTTAGTGAAAAAGGTAATTGTCACTAACGTTCTCGAACCCATATTTTCACTGAACGTTAACACCACTAACGTCCTGAGCTAAAGTCTCTGCCCACTTCACACTTTCTCTCTGCAAGTAAAGCCAAGCCCAATGAAGAAGATAACTACTTCAAACTCAAGATCCAAAGGCCCATACCCAAGACTTGAAGAGCCAACTAGAAGATCAGAAGAGTAGTATATATAGGAGTAGCTTTGAATTGAAAAGGAGAGTTGGAAATTATAGGGAGCCTCTTGGCATAGAACTACTCTCTGTATTTTACTTTCTCTGCACTTCTAGTTTCATAATGTATTCTCCATCTTTGTTTTCATTTTCCAGAGCTATGAACAACTAAACCCCTTTCATTGGGTTAGGGAGCTCTGTTGTAATTGATGGATCAATACTAGTTTTCATTATTTTTCTTCTATCTTTTCTCTTGATTTTACTTGAAAGCTTTCGATCTTCATCCAATTGGGTAGTTATCTTGGAAAAAAAGCTATTCAAACTTGGATCTCTCCTGAACCTTGAAAGAGAAATGAAGAGATCATGCTAGAAATGCTTTCTCATGCTGGACCAAATTGGGTTTGGATGGATATGTGACTATAATCCTCTCAACACTTGATTTGGGAAATGCATGTGGTATAATCAGTGACCATACTTCATCTCTTCTCATGAGCAATTGACCAAGGAATTGGCTATTGATCAAGATTTGAGAGATTGAATTACAAGGAATTGTAATTCGATCACTTAAGATTGCTAAGGAGATCAATGAGTGCATTGATTGAGGAAGAGATGAAAATGAAATTGATCCGGAGAATGCAACATCTCCTGAGCCCAATGAACTCCCCATTTCTGATCTTACCCATTCTCTTTAATTTCTATCATTTACTTTTATGAGCAATTACCCCATTCCTATTTAAGATTCTGCAATTTACTTTCCGTCATCTACATTCAGCTCTTTATTTCTAGCATTTACTTTTCTGTTATTTATTTTTCCACCATTTAATTTTCTGCAATTCTCAACCCAAATTCTGATTCGCTCAACTAGAACATTCCTCTAATTAAAGTTGCTTGATCAATCAATCCCTGTGGGATTCGACCTCACTCTATTGTGAGTTTTTACTTGACGACAAATTCGGTACACTTACCGAAGGAAATTTGTTATGAGACAAGTTTTTCGTGCATCAAGTAGCTGTGTTCAAGAATCAACATACTTAACTAGGAAAATCAATAACACTATCTGGATTCCGAGTTCCTATAGATGCCAATCATTCTGAACTTCAAGGAATAAAGTGAGATGCCAAAACTGTTCAGAAGCAAAAAGGTAAAAGCCCCGCTCATCTAATTAATACTGATCTTCATAGATATTTTTGAAATTCATTGTATATTCTCTTCTTTTTATCCTATTTGATTTTCAGTTGCTTGGGGACAAGCAACAATTTAAGTTTGGTGTTGTGATGAGCGGATAATTTATATGCTTTTTGGCATTGTTTTTAGTATATTTTAATTAGTTTTTATTATATTTTTATTAGTTTTTATTTAAAAATTACTTTTCTGGACTTTACTATGAGTTTGTGTATTTTTCTGTGATTTCAGGTATTTTCTGGCTGAAATTGAGGGACCTGAGCAAAAATCTGATTCAGAGGCTGAAAAAGGACTGCAGATGCTGTTGGATTCTGACCTCCCTACACTCAAACTGGATTTTCTAGAGCTACAGAAGCCCAATTTGTGCGCTCTTAATTGCGTTGAAAAGTAGACATCCTGGGATTTCCACCAATATATAATAGTTCATACTTTGCCTAAGATTTGATGGCCCAAACAGGCATTCCAAGTCAGCTCAAGAATTCTGGCGTTTAACTCCAAAACTGGCACAAAAGCTGGAGTTAAACGCCCAAACTGGCACAAAAGCTGGCGTTTAACTCCAAGAAAAGTCTCTACACATGGAATCTTCAATGCTCAGTCCAAGCACACACCAAGTGGGCCCGGAAGAAGATTTCTGCATTAATTACTGATTTTTGTAAACCCTAGGCTACTAGTTCTCTATAAATAGGACCTTATATTGTTGTATTTAAAAGGAGAGAAAAGTCTTATGCTATCTTAGAAACGTTTGGAGGCTGGCCATTCGGCCATGCCTAGACCTTGTTCTTATGTATTTTCAAACGGTGGAGTTTCTACACACCATAGATTAAGGTGTGGAGCTCTGCTGTTCTTCATGAATTAATACAAAGTACTATTGTTTTTCTGTTCAACTCAAGTCTATTTCTTCTCCAAGATATTCATTCGTTCTTCAACTTGATTAATGTGATGATCCGTGACACTCATCATCATTCTCACCTATGAACATGTGCCTGACAACCACCTCTGTTCTACTAGCAATGGCTTGAATGCGTATCTCTTGGGTTTCTAATCTAAGATTGGAACCTTCGTGGTATAGGCTAGAATTATTGGCGGCCATTCCTGAGATCCGGAACGTCTAAACCTTTTCTGTGGTATTCTGAGTAGGATCTGGGAAGGGATGACTGTGACGAGCTTCAAACTCGCGATTGTTGGGCGTGTGACAGACGCAAAAGGATCAATGGATCCTATTCCAACATGATCGAGAACCGACAGATGATTAGCCGTGCGGTGACAGCGCATTTGGAACGTTTTCACTGAGAGGACGGAAAGTAGCCATTGACAACGGTGATGCCCAACATAAAGCTTTCCATGGAAAGGAGTATGAATGATTGGAAGAAGGCAATAGGAAAGCAGAGGTTTAGGAGGAACAAAGCATCTTCATACGCTTATCTGAAATTCCAACCAAAGAATTACATAAGTATCTCTATCTTTATTTTATGTTTTATTTATCTTTTAATTATCAATTCTCCATCACCATCTGAATTAGCCTGACTGAGATTTACAAGGTGACCATAGCTTGCTTCAAGCCGACAGTCTCCGTGGGATCGACCCTTACTCACGTAAGGTTTATTACTTGGACGACTGATGAGATGCAAAAGCTGGTGAATTAAAAATTATTAAAATGGTTACGTTGCAAGTATAGTTCTTAACTCACCAAAAATCTGCCTATCAATTTAGAAGTATGTCACAGAGAGTTTGAATTAAAAATTACTGGGAGTTTTAAGTCCCAGGTTGTCTCCCAACGAGTTGCAGAAAAGTGTGCTATCTTATTAATCAGATGTTCCAAGAAGTTGAGCTAAGTAAATTGGAATGTAAATTGAGGAAATTTAAATAATATGAATAAAAGCCTTGACTGGGAGTTGATTGGTTGGAATTTCTACTATTGATGGAGTAATTGTAAGATTAATTTATAATTAATGGTTGTTCTGTTTGGTTATCCTTTACTAGGTAAGGGAAAGTCAAACAAGTTGGAATGCCAGATCTGTTCACAAGTTGCAATCCACTTAGTTCAAAGGGATTGGCGTTGGTGACAGGATAGCAATCCAACATTTAACCCAATTACAAATTTTTCCTTCAATCCTTCCAACTCAAGAATTCCTTTTAATCAACTTCCCATCAAGTAAAGAACTACTCACACATTGTAAATAATAAATCCATAGCACATGAAAGGAAATTAAAAGAATACATGATTATTGGAATTGAAATTGAATTAAAAAGAAATAATCCTTGCATTAATTAATCATAAAAGTATTCAAATAACAAAATTGAACAAAGCAAAGGACATGGAAGAATGAAACCAAGTTGAGAAAACGAACTAGAATGACGAAGTCTTGATGAGGAAATAACTCTTCTCAATGTTCCAATGCTAAGACCAATTGAAAATTAAAATTCTAAAACCTAGAGAGAAAAACCTAAGAGAGTAAAACTAGATCTAAAACTGTCTCTGAATGAATGTGTTATTTGTTTCTGCATGTTCTCTGACTCTAATCTGCTGTTCCGGGCCGAAACCTGGGTCGAAATAGTGTCCAAAATCGCCCCCAATGAATTCTGCAGATTATGCAGATCGCACATGTCACGCGATCGCGTCATCCATGCGGACGCGTCATTCGCGCTTTTCCTCGCCACGCGTTCGCGTCATCCACGCTACTGCGTCGCCAGAGCTTTTCCAATCTGCGCGGCCGCGTGAGCCATGCGGCCACGTCACTGCGATTTGCTCTCCTTCGCGCGGTCGCGTGAGCCATGCGACCGCGCCACTTCTCGCTGGTTATCTCCTCAAATTCTTGTGTTTCTTCCATTTTTGCTAGCTTCCTTTCCAATCTCCAACTCATTCATGCCCTATAAAGTCTGAAACACTTAACACATAGATCACAATATCAAATGGAATAAAGGAGAATTAAAAATAAATAATTAAAGTCTCTAGGAAGCAGTTTTCAAACATGTAATAAATTCAGGAAGGAAATCTAAATGCATGCTAATTTAATGAATAAGTGGGTAAGGATAATGATAAAACCACACAATTAAACACAATATAAATCATAAAATAGAAGTTTATCAACCTCCCCACACTTAAACATTAGCATGTCCTCATGCTTAATTGAAGGAGATAAGGGAATGAGCATGAACATGTAGAAACTCATGAAATGCAATGCAAGCCTATATGTATATAAATAAATGCAACTATATGATTCTTGTCCACTTGATCAAAAGTAAATAAGTTCTTTAAAACAATTACAAATCAAATTCCACTAATTTTATCATTACACAATAAAACAGATAAAAGTGCAAGAAGATAGCTCGTGAAAGCAGGAAACATGAAAACTCAAGCATTGAACCCTCACTGATAATGTATGTACGCTCTAATCTCTAGTGTATAGGGTGGTCACTCTATCCTTCTCTAATCATGCTTTCTAACTTTTGTTCTTCTCCTAACCAATCAAAAATAGTTAATACACCAATGCAAACATCATGAGGTCTTTTCAAGGTTGTAATGGGGCTAAGGTATAGGTAGGGGTGTATATTTGGTCAAGTGAGCTAATAAATTGAATCTTTAATTAACCCAAGCTCTAACATAACTTGTATACACTTAATGTCATCTTTAAAGTTCATACCTAGCTACCCAGAATTCCCTTTTTCAATCCATACTCATGTATCAACTTATATTTTGGTTCTATTATATGTGCACTGATCTTTGAATTCTGAATTTAACATTGGGGTAATTTTGTCCCCTTATTTATTGATTTTTCATATTTATTTTATTTTTTTTAAATAAATAAAGCTTATCAATGCACATAGATTTTTCATTCTTATATTTTCACATGAGTAGGTATCCAAATTCCCCTTAAATTTTTATGACACATTCCCTTAACAACTTTTGTTCCCACAATTTCCCATACTTAACTAGCACACACAATTCTATCTTAAGCTAACCAAAGATTAAAATTGGGATATACAATTGTTTTTCGGCTTAAGGTTAGTAATGTGGTAAAATATCGAACAAATGGGAATTAAAGGCTCAAAGTGGTTAACAAAGGTAATTGAAAAGGGTAGGCTTAATTTGGATGAGTGAGTTTAAACAAATAATGGCCTCAATCATGTGCAAGCATGCAAATATAATAACTATTGGACATATAAGATAAAACAAAATATAGATTACAATCATAGAGAAGTAAACACACAAGAATGAAATAATTATGGTTAAATAACGTAACCATTCATAAAGGCTCAAATCTTTCACAGGTTGTGTGTTCTTTAACTCAAATATCATGTTCCAAATACAACTCAAGCAAATTTATCATAAGAATTTTTGAAAAATTAGTGAAATTTTGTTTCAAAGATAGATTTTTAAAAGAAACTTATTGTCTTTTCAATCAAGTAGAGCATGCATGCAACTATCCTAACCTATGCAATTTATTCTATAAAGGAAAGAAAATCTAACTAAAATATCCTAATTATTGGTGCTAGAGAAGAGAAATTAGCTCCGAAAGTCAGGTACTGACCGACCTCCCCACACTTAAGGCTTTGCGCCGTCCTCGGTGCCATCTGTCAGGAACAGGGGTGGGCTGGTAGCAGTATCTCCACAGTCGGGGCCGTCATGGCTCCCTGTGCTGGTAAAGGAAGTGGAGTCCGAGGTGTCTGAGTCTCTGAAGTGTCCCTTGAGTAGCTCCTTGAGGTGTTTGAATCGGCGCTCGTTACGGGGCTCTCTCATCTTTGCTTTCTGTTCTTGCCGATTCAACCGTTCGATTATCTGTTGGAGCAACTTCTCAGTTGTAGATGCTTGTGGTGTTGAAGAAGGATTATCTTCAACTGGAGCAGTAGGAAGGCTTGTAGTGGCTGCTGAGAGTCTGAGGTATTTCCCGTGAGGGACATACTGATCATCCCGTGGAAGCACGGCTTTGGTATTCCCAGCTCTGTAGGAGACTCCGGCTGCTGAGACAAGATCTGAGACCAAGGCGGGGAAAGGTAAGTTGCCCGCAATTTGTACGTGTTCCATAGCATTCCGGATATGTGTTGAGAGATTCAGAGGTTGGTCTGTAAGGATGCACCATAGTAGAATAGCCATGTCCGCAGTGAAGGAGGACTCATGAGTGCTCGGAAAGACGTAGTGGGACATGATCTGCGCCCATACGCGAGCCTCCAAGGTAAGTGCTGAAGCCAAGATTCCCTTAGGGCGGGTACGGTGGTATCCGTAGATCCAACGGTTGCCAGGTAATGCGATGACTCCGAGAACGGAGTCCCAGTCAAATTGGTATCTCTGGCGCTGAAGGATGGCTTCTTGAAAAGCGTCCATTCCTGCTGGAATAGGGAGAAGACTCAGAGCTTGCTGAATGGCCTCTTCTGTGATGGGGACTTGCTTTTGCCGGACATAAACAGACTGTAGGGTCGGTATGTAGAAGTTGGAGTAGAACTCAACTACCCAAGAAAGATTGACCTGCCTTGGCTGTCTCTGTAGAAAACCCTATTGTCTTCGCTCAATTTGCGGCTCAACAAAGGTGGCAATATTGGACGGGAGGATAAGAAGGTATTCATTGTTATAGTTCCTTTCGGCCAGGATAGGGAACATCTGCTCACAGTAGCGATTGAAAAATCGTGCAGCGTCCTTTGCTGGAAAGGCTTTCTCCTTTTTGTCAACCTTTATTATCCTCTTAACTCGTTTTGTTGAGGGCTTGACTGCGGTGGAAGAAGGCTCTGCCACTAATGCTCTTTTAGTTCCTCTTCTTGCTAGTGGTTTGGAAGTTGCTTTCTCCTTTCCTTTCTTGGTGGCCATCCTGAAAGAAGGGAAGAGAAAGAAAATTAAATTTAAAGAGATATACAGCAAGGAAGGAAACGGAAAAGAGGGTGATGAATGCACATTAAGATATGCTGACATTATCACATGCTCGCGAGTACGTGTGAGAAGCCAACAATGGAAAATAGCTATTGCATATAAAAACAAATGAATGCAAGGTGTTTATTGGCATGCTGGCAAAGGGCATGAGTAGTATAGACCAAGTAATACTTTGTAACAAACCATCACATTTGTATTGACAATTAAATTTAATTAATATAATAATAAGGAGAATTTGTTAAAAGCAAGCATTGAATAGTAGAGTAAAGTAATGTAGAAAAGTGCATAGAGCTATATAGGCTTTTTCACAAACACATGGCATGCATGGTAAATAAGATATAAAAAGTATGAAATTGAACATGCAAGCAATCCCTTAAAAATAATAATAATTGTCAAATAAATTGTAACAAGTCACAAGCATATAATGAGGGATAATGACTCAAAGAAAAAAAAAGTTTCTAGCACCATGTAAAAAGGGAAAGAAAAAAAATGAAAAGAAAGAGAAAAAGAAAATAAAAATATATATAATATAATAAGAATGATGGAAAAGAGAAGAAGGAAGAAGAAGGTAAAACCTTGTTAATGGTGGTGAGAGAGATAGAGAGGGAGAGGTGAGATAGAAGGGGGAAGGAAGAAATAAGGAGGGAAAGAAAGATTAGGATTTGGGGGAGAGGAAGATAAGATATGTGGCAATTTTAGGTTGAGTTGTGCGGCGCATGCGATGTGGCCGCGTGGGGCACGCGTTCGCGTGGGTGCGTGTCAGGTAAGGGGACGCGATCGCGTCGGTCACGCGGTCGCGTGACCCATGTTACGCTGCTGGCGCGAGTGCAGCCTCGCTCCAGCACAACTCTCTGTTCAATTTAATTTAATTGCCAAATTGGGGTGACGCGATCACGTGGGTCACGCGATTGCATGAGTGTGCGTTATAAAATGGGTGACGCGGTGGCGTCGGCGATGCGATCGCGTGACAAGGATTGTGCTTCCAGCACTAATCCAGCATCACTCTCGCACAGAATGTTACTGTGCACCCTTTTACGTCGTAAACTCAGAGCACGCGGCTGCGTGGGGCACGCGGTCGCGTGGGAGGCCATGATTCCCATGCGACGCGAACGCGTCAGGGACGCGGTCGCGTGGGTTGATTTGTGCCATTGGCATGCCTTCAGCCATGCTCCAGCTAGACTCTCTGTTCATTTATTTTTTTCTCCACCCCCTCTGCGACGCGGACGCGTCGCTGATGCGATCGCGTCGCGTGGCGAAAACCCCCTTTTTTTTTTGAATTATAAAGACGTGTAAATGAAAGAGCACGAAGCACTAATAAAGAGAAGAGTTATGAAAGAAGAAAAACTAAAGGTGAAGAAAAGAACGATCATACCGCGGTGGGTTGTCTCCCACCAAGCACTTTGCTTTAACGTCCGTAAGTTGGACGCTCCACTAGCTCAATCTGCTGCTATGTGGGGATCTTCCAAGTGGAAGATCTCCAGCTCTTTATTTTTCTGCACCTTCTCACCATGGTACAGCTTCAGGCGTTGTCCATTAACCTTAATAAGTTCAGAGCTTGAAGGATGGCTTAGGTGATAAACTCTGTATGGTTCATCCTTCTCTACTCTGTATGGACCTTCCCATTTTGATCTCAACTTACCGGGCATGAGCCTTAGTCGAGATTTGTAAAGGAGGACAAAATCTCCAGGTTGGAACTCTTTCTTCTTGATGTTTTGATCATGCACAGCTTTCATCTTTTCCTTGTAAATTCTGGAGTTCTCGTAAGCTTCTAGGCGAAGGTTCTCCAGTTCCTGCAGTTGTAACTTCCTTTCAGCTCCGGCACTCTCAATTCCCATGTTGCACTCCTTAACTGCCCAGAAAGCTCTGTGTTCCATTTCAACTGGGAGATGACAAGCTTTTCCATAAACCAAGCGGAAGGGACTCATCCCAATGGGTGTCTTGTATGCCGTTCTATATGCCCACAGTGCATCTTGTAGCCTGGTGCTCCAGTCTTTTCTATGAGGCTTTACTATCTTTTGCAAGATATGCTTAATTTCTCTGTTTGATACCTCAGCTTGCCCATTAGTTTGGGGATGGTAAGCGGTTGCAACTTTATGGTTTATCCCATGCTTCTTCATCAATCCTGTTAGTCTCCTGTTACAAAAATGGGTGCCTTGATCGCTCACGATCGCTCGTGGTGATCCAAAGCAACATATAATATGGTTTCTCACAAAGGAAACAACAGTGTTAGCATCATCAGTGCGGGTAGGAATTGCTTCCACCCATTTGGAAACATAATCCACAGCTAACAATATATAAAAATATCCATTAGAATTTGGAAATGGACCCATGAAGTCAATGCCCCAAACATAAAAAATTTCACAGAAGAGCATATATTGTTGAGGCATCTCATCCCTCCTGGATATATTACCAAATTTCTGGCATGAGGGGCAAGATTTACAAAACTCAGCAGCGTCTCTAAAAAGAGTAGGCCACCAGAATCCACAGTCTAAGATCTTCCTAGCTGTTCTTTGAGGGCTAAAATGTCCTCCACTCTCAGATGAGTGATAGGCCTCTAAAATGGACTGGAATTCTGATTGAGGCACACAACGTCTAATTATCTGGTCAGCGCCACATCTCCATAAATATGGGTCATCCCATATATAATATTTAGACTCGCTTTTCAGCTTGTCTCTTTGATGTTTAGAAAAATGTGGAGGAAATGTGCGGCTAACTAAATAATTAGCGACAGGTGCATACCAAGGGACTACCTCAGATACTGCTTGCAGGTTGTCAAAAGGAAAATTATCATCTATAGGAGTAGAATCATCCTTAATATGTTCAAGGCGACTCAAGTGGTCTGCTACTAAATTCTGATTACCACTCCTATCCTTTATTTCTAAATCAAATTCTTGTAACAGCAGTATCCAACGTATAAGTCTTGGTTTGGATTCTTTTTTAGCTAATAGATACTTTAGAGCTGCATGGTCCGAATACACTACTACTCTAGTACCAAGTAGATAAGCTCGGAATTTATCCAGAGCAAAAACAATAGCAAGAAGCTCCTTCTCAGTAGTAGTATAATTGGACTAGGCAGTGTCTAAAGTCTTAGACGCATAGGCAATAACAAAAGGATCCTTACCTTCACGCTGAGCCAGTGCTGCTCCTACTGCATGGTTGGAAGCATCGCACATGATTTCAAATGGCTGGCTCCAGTCGGGTCCTCTAACATTTGGGGCTTGAGTTAGAGTAGTCTTCAGCTTATCAAACGCTTGTTTGCAATCTTCACTGAACTCGAACTCAATATCCTTCTGCAGTAATCTGGATAAGGGAAGTGTCACCTTACTAAAGTCCTTAATAAATCTCCTGTAGAAACCTGCATGGCCAAGGAATGAACGGACTTCCCTCACAGAAGAGGGGTAAGGCAAACTATAAATAACATTTACCTTTGCTGGGTCTACAGAAATGCCATTATTAGATACTACATGTCCTAATACAATCTCTTGTTTTACCATAAAGTGGCATTTTTCGAAATTCAATACAAGGTTTGTATTAACACATCTATCTAATACTCTAGATAGTCCCTCTAAGCAAAGGCTAAAAGAATCTCCATAAACGCTAAAATCGTCCATAAAAACTTCCATACAGTCCTCAATAAGGTCAGAAAAAAGACTCATCATGCACCTTTGGAAGGTAGCTGGTGCATTGCACAAGCCAAAGGGCATTCTCTTATAAGCATAGGTCCCAAAAGGACATGTAAAAGTAGTCTTTTTCTGATCCTCAGGAGCTATATGAATCTGGAAATAACATGTGTAACCATCTAAAAAGCAATAATGTGACTTACCTGACAGGCGATCCAGCATTTGATCAATGAATGGAAGTGGGTAGTGATCCTTACGGGTAGCTTGGTTGAGACGCTTGTAATCAATGCAGACTCTCCAAGCATTCTGAACTCTAGTTGCTATGAGCTCTCCATGCTCACTCTTCACTGTAGTGACTCCAGATTTCTTGGGCACCACTTGTACTGGGCTTACCCATTCACTGTCTGAAATGGGATATATGATACTTGCTTCCAATAGTCTGGTCACTTCCTTTTTGACAACTTCCAAGATGGTGGGATTCAATCTTCTTTGGGGTTGATGGACAGGTCTTGCTCCCTCTTCTAAAAATATTCTGTGCTCACATACTTGAGGGTTGATTCCCACGATGTCTGCCAAACTCCACCCAATTTCCTTCTTATGCTTCCTCAGTACGTCAAGTAACTGCTCTTCTTGTTGAGAAGTCAGTTTCCTTGCAATAATAACCGGAAGCTTCTGCTCATCCTCAAGATAAGCGTATTTGAGATGTGGAGGGAGAGGTTTCAATTCTAACTTTTGATCATGGGCAGGCTCTGGATTATCAAGGGCTTGTGAAAATGGCGAAGTGCCCTCACTGTCAGTTAAGAGGGTCCCCACACTGGGACCTTGTCCAGTGTGCCTCTCTTCAAACTCTTCCTTTTGAACTTCAGCCACACTTTCGTCTATGATATCACACTGGAAGATAAAACGATCTTCTGGGGGGTTGTCAATGACTCCATTCAGATTGAAGATTACTATGCGGCCATCTATTTCAAAGGAGTATGTTCCTGAAAAAGCATCCAATTTGAATTTTGATGTCTTCAGGAATGGTCTTCCAAGTAGGATTGATGATGGCTTATCTGAACCATTGTGGGTCATCTCCAAGATATAAAAATCAGTGGGAAATATGAGCCCTTTAATGTTTACCAAAACATCTTCCGCAACTCCAGCCACTGTAATAATGCTTTTATCTGCTAACACAAAACGAGCTGCTGACCTTTTTAAGGGAGGGAGCCTCAAAACATCATATATAGACAAAGGCATTATACTGACACATGCTCCTAAATCACACATGCAATCATAAATTACTACACCACCAATAGTACAACTAACTATGCAAGGACCTGGATCACTACATTTTTCAGGTAATCCTCCCATTAAAGCAGATATAGAGCTACCTAAAGGAATAGTTTCTAATTCATTAATTTTGTCTTTATGGATACATAAGTCTTTTAGAAACTTTGCATATTTAGGTACCTGCTGAATAACATAAAAAAGGGGAACAGTTACCTCAACCTTTTTGAATATCTCTACCATTTTAGGATCGGGTTCCAGCTGCTTCCTGGGCTTCCTTGCAAGTTGCGGAAATGGAATAGGAGTAGTGTTGTCTGTGGTGTTTGCGCCTTTTGGTGCTTCCTTCTGTGGTTGAGTTATCTCTTCTTCAGCTATGTCCTGTATATCCTCTTCCTCTTCAACATCTTCGATTTCTACCACCTCTTCAGCTGAGGCGTATTCTGGTGAGCTTGGTTCCTCCTGAATCCTCTCCTGCAGTATGGTTCCGGACCTCAGGGTGATAGCATTAATGCCTCCCTTTGGATTGGGTAATGGTTGAGAGGGGATTCCAGTGGTGCTTGAAGTTTGGTTACTGGAATTTTGTACTGATCCAAGCTGTGTCATAAAAGCTTGCAGAGTAGAGGTGAGACCATTCAGACCGGCGTTAATACTATTCATGATGTTGTTTTCCATGGTCTGTTGTCTTTTCTCAAAAGATTGTAGTAGATCTTCATTAGAAGATAACGAAGAATGGGTAAATTGAGAGGTCTGCTGCTGATTGTTCTGTGGTCCTTGGTTCTGCCTCAGGTGAGGTGCTCTGTAAGGTTGATTTTACTGCCTGTTATTGTTATTGTTCCACCTCCGATTTCCCTGATTATTTCTGCCTCCTCTGTTATTGTTGTCCCTCTAATTCTGGTTTGAATTGTCCTGCCATCCATGGTTATTATTTCCACTTTGATTGTACCCTGGGTTGGGGCGGTCATAGAAGTTGTGAGTGGATGCCACCATGTTGTCTTCTTGTTGGAGCTGCGGGCATTCATCAGTGTAATGGCTATAATCAGCACAGATTCTGCAAATTCTTTGTGGGACTAGTTGTTGGTTTTGTTGTGGTGGAGGAGGTTGAGCTTGTTGATTCAACTGCATTTGTTTCAGCAAGTTGGTCATTTTATAGATGCCTTGAGTTAGAGCAGCAGTCTCTTTGCTAGAAGATACTTCTGCAACAGCTTTTGAACGGCCTTGCTTTTGTCTGTGGTTCCTAGTGGATTCAGCTAAATCACTGATCAATTGCCAAGCTTCATCAGTGGTCTTGTACTTCTTCATAGACCCATTGCTAGCACTTTCCAGTATGGTCTTATCTTGGGGCCTCATACCCTGTGTAATATAGCTGAGTAGCACGATCTTGTCAATCATGTGGTGGGGGCATGCTTCCAGAATATTATTGAAGCGCTCACAGTATTCAAAGAGAGTCTCATTGTCATCCTGAACAATTGTGGAGATATCCTTCCTTAGCTTATCAATAACTTCAGATGGAAAGAATTTCTCCAGAAACTCCTTTCTGAGTGTATCCCAGTTGGATACATTTGCTAGAGGTTGAGTGTAGTACCACTCTCTTGCTTTTTCCTCAAGAGAAAACGGAAAAGCTTTCAGCAGAATTGAAGTTTCATCAGTGCCATCATGCCTGACAGTAGAACAGGCTGCCTGAAAATCTCTCAAATGCTTGATAGGCTCTTGAGCAGGTAGGCCATGAAACTTGGGCATCAAATTTAGCAGTGCGGGCTTTATTTCAAAATCTGTAGCTACCGCCGGATGATGCGCTTGAAACGGTTGCATTGTAAAATTAGGGGCTCCTTCCTCCTGGATGGTAACTCTCCTAGCTGCCATGTTTTCTGCACGTAAAACAACCGAATCAGTAGAACGGGGGTTGGTTTCTTCCTCAGATTCACTTTCAGATCCGCCCTCAGAGCGGGCTAACCGACGCTGTTCTCGCCTTATTCGTGAAATTATCCTTTCAATTTCAGGATCGAATATTAGCAAGCGCGGATCAGGAAGTGAACGCGTCATTTAACGGAAGAAACATGCAGCTCATAGTAGCAAAATAAAATAAAATGCAAATAAATAAATTCTAATTAATAAAATTAGCACTCTATTGCAACTCCCCGGCAACGGCGCCAAAAATTGATGAGACGCAAAAGCTGGTGAATTAAAAATGATTAAAATGGTTACGTTGCTAGTATAGTTCTTAACTCACCGAAAATCTGCCTATCAATTTAGAAGTATGTCACAGAGAGTTTGAATTAAAAATTACTGGGAGTTTTAAGTCCCAGGTTGTCTCCCAACGAGTTGCAGAAAAGTGTGCTATCTTATTAATCAGATGTTCCAAGAAGTTGAGCTAAGTAAATTGGAATGTAAATTGAGGAAATTTAAATAATATGAATAAAAGCCTTGACTGGGAGTTGATTGGTTGGAATTTCTACTATTGATGGAGTGATTGTAAGATTAATTTATAATTAATGGTTGTTCTGTTTGGTTATCCTTTACTAGGAAAGGAAAGTCAAACAAGTTGGAATGCCAAATCTGTTCACAAGTTGCAATCCACTTAGTTCAAAGGGATTGGCGTTGGTGACAGGATAGCAATCCAACATTTAACCCAATTACAAATTTTTCCTTCAATCCTTCCAACTCAAGAGTTCCTTTTAATCAACTCCCCATCAAGTAAAGAACTACTCACACATTGTAAATAATAAATCCATAGCACATGAAAGGGAATTAAAAGAAGACATGATTATTGGAATTGAAATTGAATTAAAAAGAAATAATCCTTGCATTAATTAATCATAAAAGTATTCAAATAACAAAATTGAACAAAGCAAAGGACATGGAAGAATGAAACCAAGTTGAGAAAACGAACTAGAATGACGAAGTCTTGATGAGGAAATAACTCTTCTCAATGTTCCAATGCTAAGACCAATTGAAAATTAAAATTCTAAAACGTAGAGAGAAAAACCTAAGAGAGTAAAACTAGATCTAAAACTGTCTCTGAATGAATGTGTTATTTGTTTCTGCATGTTCTCTGACTCTAATTTGCTGTTCCGGGCCGAAAACTGGGTCGAAATAGGGTCCAAAATCGCCCCCAATGAATTCTGCAGATTATGCAGATCGCACATGTCACGCGATCGCGTCATCCATGCGGACGCGTCATTCGCGCTTTTCCTAGCCACGCGTTCGCGTCGTCCACGCTACCGCGTCGCCAGAGCTTTTCCAATCCGCGCGGCCCGTGAGCCATGCGGCCGCGTCACTGCAATTTGCTCTCCTTCGCGCGGTCGTGTGAGCCATGCGACCGTGCCACTTCTCGCTGGTTATCTCCTCAAATTCTTGTGTTTTTTCCATTTTTGCTAGCTTCCTTTCCAATCTCCAACTCATTCATGCCCTATAAAGTCTGAAACACTTAACACACAGATCACGACGTCGAATGGAATAAAGGAGAATTAAAAATAAATAATTAAAGTCTCTAGGAAGCAGTTTTCAAACATGTAATAAATTCAGGAAGGAAATCTAAATGCATGCTAATTTAATGAATAAGTGGGTAAGGATCATGATAAAACCACACAGTTAAACACAATATAAATCATAAAATAGTGGTTTATCAATGACCCAGTGCACTTGCTGGTTAGTTGTGCGGAATTGTGACAAAGTGTGATTCACGTTTAAGAGCTCCAAGTCCTTTGGCGCCATTGTTGATGATCACAATTTTGTGCACCAATCGTGCAGTGAATCTATTTTTCACTTTCTGCCGATCTGTTGCTTTATAATCGGACGATGAATGCTTCAGATTAATGTGTCTTGAGAGTTTGTAGAATATCTAAAATATATTTTATTCAAAAGGAAATGCAAATATATACATGCGGGAGTTTTTCATCCCTTTAAGTCGAATAATTTCTGGATCTCAACTTGGTGCCTCATTAAAAAACCTTTTCAGGAAAAAGAGTGCATCCTATGACGAGATTTTCTAGCTATAGTACCTTCTTAGGTTGCATGCGTGCCATGATCTGGGGAGCTCTCGTCCATCGAGTTCTGACAGTCTGTAGTAGCCCTTTCCAAGTACTTCGGTAACTCGGTAGGGTCCTTTCCAGTTTGCTGCCAGCTTTCCTTCTCCAGGTCGAGTTGCTCCAATGTCATTTCGGATTAGGATGAGATCATTCTCAGCAAAACTTCTTGGCACTATCCTTTGATTGTATCTCGAAGCCATTCGGCGCTTTAGCGCTTCTTCCCTGATCCGAGCTCTTTCTTGGATTTCTGGAAGTAGGTCGAGCTCTTCTCTTTGAAGTTGAGAGTTGGCTTGTTCATTGTAGTGTACCACTCTAGGGGACGCTTCCTCGACCTCTACTGGGACCATTGCCTCCACTCCGTATGCTAATCGAAATGGTGATTCGTTTGTGGTAGAATGTGGTGTTGTTCGATATGCCCATAGGACTTATGGAAGTTCTTCGGCCCAAGCTCCCTTTGCTTCTTGCAGTCTCCGTTTCAGCCCAGCCAATATGACTTTGTTGGCAGCTTCGGCCTGTCCATTGGCTTGAGGATGTTCGACGGAGGTGAACTGGTGTTTTATGTTCAAGTCGGCTACTAATTTCCTGAATCCTGCATCTGTGAATTGAGTGCCATTGTCCGTGGTGATAGAGTGCGGAACTCTGAACCTTGTGACAATGTTTCTATATAAGAATTTTCGGCTTCTTTGAGCAGTGGCGTTGGCTAGGGGCTCTGCCTCAATCCACTTTGTGAAATAGTCTATCCCAACTATGAGGAATTTGACTTGTCCCGATCCCTGGGGAAAGGGTCCGAGAAGGTCGAGTCCCCATTTTGCGAATGGCCAAGGTGAAGTTACACTGATGAGTTCTTCTGGTGGGGCGATGTGGAAGTTGGCATGTTTCTGGCATGGGGAACATGTCTTTACAAACTCTGTAGCTTCTTTTTGTAGAGTTGGCCAGTAAAATCTCGCCTGAAGTACCTTTTTGGTGAGAGCTTGTGCTCTGAGATGATTACCACAAATGCCGCTGTGTACTTCCTCTAAGACTTCCCTTGTGTTAGAAGTCGGCACACATTTCAACAATGGTATCGAGATTCCTCTCTTGTATAGGGTGTTGTTTATGATAGTGTAGTACTGAGCCTCCCGTTTTAACCTCTTTGCCTCTTTTTCATCTGTGGGGAGTGTTTTTACTTTGAGGTAGTTAATTATGGGGGTCATCCATCCTTGATCCTGACTTGTTATGGCTAGGAATTTTTTCTCTTCCGAGATTGACGGGTTCTGTAGCATTTTCTGGACGAGGCTTCTATTGTTGTCTCCTGGTTTGGTGCTGGCTAGTTTTGAGAGTGCATCAGCTCGGGCATTTTGTTCTCGGGGTATGTAGTAGATCTTATATTCCCCGAGTTGTCCGAGCTGTTGGTTTTATCCAAATACTTTTTCATGGTGGGATCTTTGGCTTGGTAGTTCCCTGTTATTTTTGAGGTGACTACTTGTGAATCACTGAAGATGTTGAGTTTTTGAGCTCCAACCTCCTTAGCCAGCTTCAAACCAGCTAGTAACACTTCATATTCCACCTGGTTGTTTGAGGCTGGGAACCCAAATTTGAGGGAAAGCTCAACTTGGGTTCCTTGGTTGCTTTCTATTATCACACCTGCGCTGCTTCCAATTTTATTTGAAGACCCGTCCATGTAGAGATTCCATTATGTGAGGGTTTCCATGGTATCTGTGAATTCTGCAATGAAGTCGGCTAAGTACTGTGATTTGATGGCTGTCCGAGCTTCATATTGGAGGTCAAACTCGGATAATTCGACTGCCCATTGTAAAATTCTGCCTGCTAGATTTGTTTTCTGCAATATCCCTTTTATGGGGTGGTTGGTTCGAACCTTAATGGTGTGAGCCTGGAAGTACGGGTGAAGTCGTCGAGATGTCAGTATGAGAGTATAGGCAAACTTTTCTATTTTTTGGTAATTTAGCTCGGATCCCTGCAGCGCTTTACTAATGAAGTATACAGGTTGTTGCCCTTTGTCGTCCTCCCGAACCAGTGCTGAGGCTACTGCCCGACTTCCTACCGCAAGGTACAATATGAGTGGTTCTTCCTTTCGTGGTCGAGTTAGGATAGGTGGTTGTCCCAGGAAGTTTTTGAAATCCTGGAAGGCTTGCTCGCATTCCTTTGTCCATTCGAAATTTTTCCTTTCCTTAAAGTGGCGTAGAAAGGGAGAGATCTTATCGCTGATCCCGCTAAGAACCTGGATAAGGCTGCCAATCTCCCGTTGAGTTGTTATACCTCTCTGACACAAGTTGGGCTCTTCATGTTGAGTATGGCCTGGCATTTATCTGGATTTGCTTCAATTCCTCTTTGTGTGAGCATGAAACCTAAGAATTTGCCCGCTTCTACTGCAAAGGTGCATTTTGCGGGATTGAGTCGCATGTCGTGCTTCCTTATAGTGTCGAACACTTGAGCCAGGTCGGACAATAATGTCTCTTTGCTTTGTGTCTTTATCAACATGTCGTCCACATAGGCTTCCATGATTTTTTCGATGTGATCTGAGAAGACTTTATTCATTAGCCTTTGATAAGTAGCTCCCGCATTCTTGAGACCGAAAGGCATCACAATGTAGCAGTAATTTGCTTTTGGCGTAAAAAACGAGGTCTTTTCTTGATCTGGTGGATACATGGGGATTTGGTTGTATCCGGAATATGCATCCATAAACGAGAGGTATCTATATCCAGAGGAAGCATCTACCAAAGTGTCGATACTTGGGAGTGGGTAAGGATCTTTTGGGTAGGCTTTGTTGAGGTCGGTGTAGTCAGTGCACATTCGCCACTTCCCATTTGATTTTTTCACCAAGACGACATTAGCTAGCCATAGTGGGTACTTGACTTCTCTTATGAATCCTGCCTCCAGTAGTGCTTGTACCTGTTCTTCCACAGCTTGGGATCGTTTTGACCTAAGTTTTCTTCGTCTCTACTGTACTGGCCGAGATCCTGGATAAACCGCCAACTTGTGACACATTAGCTTGGGGTCTATGCCTGGCATGTCTGCGGCTTTCCATGCAAAGAGATCGACATTATCTTGTAAGAACTGTACTAGTAATTCTTTTGTGTTTTCTTTCAGGATCGTGCCGATATTAGTTGTTTTGTCCGAGGTATCTCTGATCTGAACTTTCTCTACTTCACCTTTGGGCTGTGGACGGAGTCCTTCTCGCCTCTGAACTCCACCAAACTCAATTGTATGGAACTCTTCTCCTCTGCCTCTAAGGTTTAGACTTTCGTTATAACAGCGGCGTGCCATCTTTTGATCTGCTTTTATCGTAGCTATCCCTTTTGTAGTTGGGAATTTCATGCATAGATGTGGAGTTGAGACTATTGCGCCGAGTTGATTTAGTGTTGTCCGACCTATTAAGGCATTGTAGGCTGAACTCACGTCGACCACGATGTAGTCTATCTTGAGTGTTCTGGATTGGTTCCCTTTTCCGAAGGTTGTATGTAGTAACACGTATCCCAGTGGTTGTACTGGGGTATCGCCCAGTCCGAACAGGCTGTTCGGGTATGCTCTAAGCTCCTTTTCCTCTAAGCCGAGCTTATCGAAGGCAGTTTTGAATAATATGTCGGCGGAGCTCCCTTGGTCTATTAATGTGCGGTGGAGATTGGCGTTTGCTAGTATGATGGTGATGACCATGGGATCGTCGTATCCTGAGATGATACCGGATGTGTCTTCTTTGGTGAATGTGATCGCAGGGATGTCGGGTGCTTCCTCCTTTCCTTCGACATGATATACTTCTTTGAGGTATCTTTTGCGGGATGATTTGGAGATTTCACCTCCTGCGAATCCTCCATGTATCATATGGACATGTCTTTATGGCGTACGAGGTGATCGCTCAGCTCGTCCGACATCTTCATCTCTTCGTCTTTTTCTTTGCTCATCATCTCGGGTGGCCAGATACCGATTTAGTTTTCCTTCTCTTACTAATTTTTCTATGATGTTTTTTTAAGTCAAATCATTCGTTGGTTGAATGCCCTCAGACCCGATGATATTCACAGTATTCGTTCCGATTTCCTCCTCCTCTTTTGCCTTTGAGCGGTCGAGCTGGCGGTATCTTTTCTGTGTTACAGACTTCTTTGTAAATATCCACAAGGGACACCCGAAGAGGGGTGTAATTATGATACTTTTTGATTTTTTCGCCCGTTCGATCTTCCTTCTTCTTGGATTCTTTATCTCGGTAGGTGAAACAGGATTTCGAGGCTTCTCCAAGTCGGGAATTTTCTTCCATGTTAATGTACTTCTCTGCCCGCTCTTGCACCTTGTCTAGAGATGTGGGGTATTTCTTTGATATAGATTGGCTGAAAGGTCCCTCTCGTAGGCCGTTGATGAGGCCCATGACGGCAGCCTTTGTTGGCAAGCTTTGTATGTCTAGGCATGTTTTGTTGAATCTTTCCATATAGTTGCGAAGACTTTCCCGATCTCCTTGCTTGATACCCAGTAGACTGGGAGCGTGCTTAGCCTTGTATTTTTGGATGGAGAATCTGGCCAGGAACTTTTTGGCCAGGTCGTCGAAGTTTGAGACGGACTTCAGAGGTAGGTTGTTGAACCATCTAATTGCTGTCTTTGTGAGAGTCGTTGGAAAAGCTTTGCAGCGAACGGCATCTGAAGCATCGGTGAGGTACATTCTACTTCTGAAGTTGCTGAGATGATGGTTGGGATCTGTGGTGCCATCATACAAAGTCATATTCGGAAGTTTGAAGTCTTTAGGGATTTTAGTCTTCATGATTTCCCTAGTGAATGGATCTTGATCCTTGCGAGAGTTGTCCTCAGGGGTGGTCCGGGTGGCCTTTGCTTTGAGATCGGCTTCAAGTTGTAGGAGTTTATCTTCTAATTCTCGACGTCGCCTTACCTCTCTTTGTAGATCCTTGCCAACTTCCTGCTGGTACTGGCTTTCTTTTTCGAGTTGCTTTAGGCGATCTTGAAGTGCTTCTATTATTCCCGGATGTGATGAGTTTTTGTCTCCGTTAGATTCTGGAGTATCCTTTAGTGTGGCATCCGTATTTTTGTGCGGCGTTCTGTCCTCTAGATCTGAGTTGTGGTCGTTGTCATGGTCGTCCGCCATGGTGATGGGATGACTTCCAGGTTCCCCGGCAACGGCGCCAATGTTCCGAGGGTTACCTGAAACTGTAGGTCGATCTCGGATGAGATCTTCTGTACTGGTCGGAGATGACGTGTCCGGCTGGCTGGTGGCGGCCGGAGCTGTTGTGTCCGACTTGTTGGACTGGCTGCACTTCTGATCCTTGGTCACCGGAGGGTGGGGGGTACCTGCAAGAGACTCCGATGCTTAAGTTAGCACGGGTATTAAGCAGGTTTATTATAGAATCAGAGTATGAGTTATACCTGGGTGCTCCAGTGTATTTATAATGATGAGGAGTGACCTTTCTAGATAAGATAAGTTAGTTATCTTATCTTATCTTATTTTATCTTTGGGTGAGGTCAGCTTATCTTCAAGGGAACCGCCCTTATGCCTGTGGGTTTGGGTTGTGTTCCTCTATTTGGGCCCTTTATTGGGCTTTCTTGTCGATTGGCCGAGCTCTTTAGAAGAAGAGGTCGGATAGTCTGACCTGAAGAGGTCGGTCGCTTTGTCGCCAATCATCCCGGGTCGGATAGCTCGACCCAGGGTATGAACAGACATTCATCATGTGCATTTTCTATGTGTTTGCTTGCTTTGCTTACTTGCATCTTTTGCCTAAATGTATAATATGCATACTTGCTTCTTGGTTTACTTGCTATATATGCCTATTATTTGTGTTTTACTTGTTTGCATATACTTATGTTTTCTACTGGGGTTGAGGAGGTTCGGTAGGCAATGGCGATGGGATCGCATGGAGGTTAGGCTAGCGAAGACTGTGGGACAGTGGTGCATATAATAGTTAGAAAATCCTTAGGGCTTAGATAACCCTTTATGGTTCTGTTAAATATTTCTAAGTTTAAATCTTATGCTTGATGTAAACTTTTAGGATTGTCTTGGCTTCCCGGAACCTTATATCTTATATATTGGGTACTGTTACCATACTGAGAACCTCCGGTTCTCATACCATATGTTGTTGTTATTTTTCAAATGCAGGTCGTAACCCACCTCAATGAGTTGTGGGATGGTGACAGAGCAGAGGATCACTTGTTATATCTTGTATTTTGGTTATTTGGTTATAGATATACTCTCACTTTTGTATATTATACTTTGTTGCCTTAGAGGCTTACCTTGAGAGTTAGGATGTTGCCGTTTTATTTGAAAAACTCCGTTATCTATAATAACTAGTTAGCCTAAACTCTGCAGGCTGTGGCTAGTGTTCTTTTGGATATTATGCATATATATATACTTTGTGATCTTGTATCTTTATCATGTTGTATCTTGTGTCTTTACGCTTGTAGTTAGTTCGTGTGTACATTACGCGCTTTTGTATTTCTGTTCTGAGCTTTAATTCTTCATCGAGCTTCTAGTATTAATATTTCTTTGTATATATATATTACGGAATAAGCTTTAGAACTGTTGATAAACCCCAATTTTGTGATTTATCTTATGTTGAATTTAGTGAATTTTATCAACTTACCCCACATTTATTCAATGAAATAGCATGGTTTTGTGAATTTCTCCTAAATTGTGCTTAAGATTAAAAACATGCTTTTTAGGCCCTTAATTTGCTAAATTTAATCTACTTTGATTCCACTCGATGCCTTGATATGTTTATTAGTGATTTCAGGTTTAAAAGGCAAGGATTGGATCAAAGAAGTGAAGAAAAAGCATGCAAGATGGAGAATTCATGAAAAATAAGGATTTGGTGGATTCAAGACCATGCGTACGCGTGGGGGTCACGCGTACGTGTGACCCATGCGTACGCGTGAGGAAGGAATTTGCCAGGCCACACGTACGCATGACACTTGCAACGTGACCTCATTAAAGGAACACGCTGGGGGCGATTTCTGAGCTCATCCAAGCCCAAATCCAACTCATTTTTGAAGTATTTGAGGCAGAATTCAAGATGGAACAAGGGGGGAGCAATTAGGGTAGTGTAGAAACATGTCTTAGGGTAGTTTTCTAGAGAGAGAAGCTCCCTCTTCTTTCTAAAATTAGGGTTTTAGTTTAAGTTTCTGATGCCAGGGCATCTTGGCCAGTTTCACAGACCTTTTCTTTACTGTTTTTAGGTTAGTTTCATGCATTTTCTTAGGAAATAAGCTAGTTTTGGGTAGATATTCACTTACACCATGATTCAAGCATACATTGTGCATTTTACATTATTTCATGAGGACTTTGCATAAGTTTAGTGACAGATTGTATGTTGCATTACCCATGACTTGGACTAGAACTTTGATGTACTCTATTGCTTGATTTCAGGACCAAAGGAAGCAAGGAATGGGAGGTAACTTGCAAAGTTAATGAGAAAAGTGATTGCCAATAACGCTCTCGAAGCCATCATTGAACACGTTAAGAGTCACGTTAACTAAGTTAACGTGAACTCTAACGTGGAGAAGGGAAGTTGAGCCAACGTTAGTGATACTTAACATTGTCACTAATGTTGGCAAATGCTCATAAGTGGCCACGTTAGAGTCCACGTTAACTTAGTTAACGTGGCCTCTAACATTAGAAAGGCGGAGAAACGCCAACGTTAGTGACATTCAACATTGTCACTAACGTTGGCCTAAGGAGAAACATACCACGTTAACTCCCACGTTAACTTGGTTAACGTGGGAGCTAACGTAAGAAGCAAGAGTGGTCGACAACGTTAGTGACACCCAACATTGTCACTAACGTTGGAAGCAACCACACAACCCCCCAAGGAGCCACGTTAACTTCCATGTTAACTTAGTTAACGTGGAAGCTAACGTTGATGAGTGAAAGAATGGCCAACGTTAGTGACACTCAACATTGTCACTAACGTTGGGGATGGCTAAGCATGGCCACGTTAGAAGCCACGTTAACCTAGTTAACGTGGACTCTAACGTGAGGCATAGGGGCACCTTAGAACGTTAGTGACAATGTTGAGTGTCACTAACGTTCTCGAAGGATGGCAAGCCCACGTTAAAGAGCCACGTTAACTAAGTTAACGTGGGCTCTAACGTGGGAACAAAGGGGGCTTTTCAAAGTTATTGGAAATGTTTAGTCTCAATAACGTGTGCGAAGGACTTAGAGGCAACGTTAGTGGCAACGTTTATGCCACTAACGTTGAAGTTAACGTGGCTTTTACTTAGTAATGTTAGTGAGAAAGTTGATTGTCACTAACGTTCTCGAACTCATATTTTCACTAAACGTTAACACCCCTAACGTCCTGAGCTAAAGTCTCTGCCCACTTCACATTTTCTCTCTGTAAGTAAAGCCAAGCCCAAATGAAGAAGAGAACTGCTTCAAACTCAAGATCCAAAGGCCCAAGACTTGAAGAGCCAACTAGAAGCTGAGAGAAGTAGTATATATAGGAGTAGCTTTGAATTGTTAATGGAGTTCTGGAAGCTGAAAAAAGAGAACTACTCTCTGTATTTTACTTTCTCTGCATTTTCTAGTTTTATGATGTATTCTCCATCTTTGTTTTCATTTTCAAGAGCTATGAACAACTAAACCCCTTTCATTGGGTTAGGGAGCTCTGTTGTAATTTGATGGATCAATACTAATTTTCATTATTCATCTTCTATCTTTTCTCTTGATTTTACTTGAAAGCTTTCGATCTTCATCCAATTGAGTAGTTATCTTGGAAAAGAAGCTATTCAAACTTGGATCTCTTTTGAACCTTGAAAGAGGAATGAAGAGATCAAGCTAGAAATGCTTTCTCATGCTGGACCAAATTGGGTTTGGATAGGTATGTGACTATAACCCTCTCAATACTTGATTTGGGAAATGCATGTGGTATAATCAGTGACCATACTTCATCTCTTCTCATGAGCAATTGACCAAGGAATTGGCTATTGATCAAGACTTGAGAGATTGAATTGCAAGAAATTGTAATTCAATCAATTAAGATTGCCAAGGAGATCAATGAGTGCATTGATTGAGGAAGAGATGAAAATGAACTTGATCCGGAGAATTGCAACATCTCCTAAGCCCAATGAACTCCCCATCTCTGATCTTACCCATTCTCTTTAATTTCTGCCATTTACTTTTATGAGCAAATCCCCCATTCCCATTTACAATTCTGCAATTTATTTTCAGTCATTTACTTCCAGTCCTTTAATTCTAGCATTTACTTTTCTGTTATTTACATTCCCGCCATTTTATTTTCTGCAACTCTCAACCCAAATTCTGGATTCGCTCAACTAGAACACTCTTCTAATTAAAGTTGCTTGATCAATCAATCCCTGTGGGATTCGACCTCACTCTATTGTGAGTTTTTACTTGACGACAAATTCGGTACACTTGCCGAAGGGAGATTTGTTGCGAGACAAGTTTTCCGTGCATCAAGTTTATGGCGCCGTTGCCAGGGATTGATTCTGGCATCAACAATGATTAAATTAGAAGATCACTAGATTGAGCATTTTTATTTTGTGAATTTCATTTTCTGTTTGAGTGATTTACTTTCTGTTTTAGTTAAACTTCTTCCCTTCCCCCTCTACTCTTTTGTTTTTCTTTGTTATTTTCAATTCTGTTTGCTAACCCACTAACTGTTTGATATATTGCATCACCCACAACTAACAATAATTCTGACACAAATACTTTCTGCACCTATCTTTTCTTGCTTGCACTTGATGGTTGTATGACAGGGAGAAGAAGCGGGGCTTCAACTTCCTTCGATTCTGAACCTGAGAGGACCTTCCTTAGATTAAGGAGGGAGGCAAGAGGAAAGAAAGTGGTTGGTGCTGAGGAAAAAGAGGAATTCTTTGAACCAAACATGGAAGACAACATGGAAAACCATCATGAAGAAGAAGATCACAACCATGGGGGAGGAGGTAGAGCAAATCATGCTGGGGAGGATAGAAGAGTTTTGGGCTCTTACATCAATCCAACCCCAGGCAATTGTGGAAGTAGCATCCAAAAGCCGACAATCCATGCCAACAACTTCGAACTTAAACCACAGCTCATCACCCTTGTTCAGAACAACTGTTCGTTTGGAGGAGGTGTTCAAGAAGACCCCAATCAACATCTAACCACCTTCCTGAGGATATGTGACACAGTGAAGTTTAATGGTGTTCATCCTGACACCTATAGACTGCTCTTGTTTCCATTCTCACTTAGGGACAAAGCAGCCAAGTGGCTGGAATCTTTCCCAAGGGAAAGCTTGACAACTTGGGAAGACGTGGTGAACAAATTCTTAGCAAGATTTTACCCTCCTCAACGAATCAATAGGCAGAGAGCTGAGGTCCAAACTTTCAGGCAACAAGATGGTGAGACTCTATATGAAGCATGGGAGAGGTTCAAGGACTTAACAAGGAGGTGTCCACCTGACATGTTCAACGAATGGGTGCAGCTGCATATTTTCTATGAAGGGCTCTCTTATGAGTCAAAGAAGGCCGTAGACCATTCATCCGGAGGATCTTTGAATAAGAAGAAGACTATTGAGGAAGCCATAGATGTTATTGAAACAGTAGCAGAGAACGACTACTTCTATGCTTCTGAAAGAGGGAACACAAGAGGAGTAATGGAGCTAAACAATGTAGATGCTCTGTTGGCCCAAAACAAGCTCATTACCCAGCAGCTAGCTGACCTCACCAAGAAGATGGAGAGGAACCAAGTAGCAGCAATCTCCACTTCATCAACAACCCAAGAAGGAGTGAATGAAGAAGCAGAGGGTAGTCAGGAGCAAGCCAACTACATTGGGAATTCACCAAGGAAAAACTATGATCCATACTCCAAGACCTACAACCCTGGATGGAGAAACCACCCAAACTTTGGATGGGGAAGTGAGCAAGATCAAAACCAAGACCAGATACGTTACAACTCCAACAACAATGCAACTCACCAGCAGTTCACACAGAGGACATCTCAACACCCCCACAACAACACTTCTCCACACGCTTATCAAAACCAAAACAGCACATCTGCTCCGAATCACTTATCAATTGATGACAAGCTCTCTAAGATTGAAGCCTTACTTGAAGGAATATGCCAAGAGATTCAAGAAAATAAGGTGTTCAAAGAGGAGGTGCGAGCCAATATTAAAAACCAGGGAGAGACCATTAGGAAGCTGGAATTCCAGGTGGGATATTTAGCTGAGAAGATTCCCAAACCTACTGATAGCTTTCCTAGTGACACGGAGAAAAACCCCAAAGGAGAAGCAAAGAAAGTAAGATGGGAAGATTGCAAAATGGTCACTACAAGTGATCAAGAGACTGAAGACAACTCAACAAAGGAGGAGGATAAAGATCACCAAGAACCAGAAATCTCACAACAAGAGCTGCTGAAGCTCTATGCACCCTTCCCTCAACTGCTCAATGGTGCTGTAGGAAAAAGAATATACTCAAGGTTCCTAGACTTGTTTGCATCTCTGCATGTGAACATACCATTCATCAAGGCAATTCAACAAATGCCTGCATTCATCAAGTATATGAAGAAACTTCTTCCCAGAAAAAGCTCACTCAAAGGAGGCCAGACTATAGTGATGAACAAGGAATGTAGTGCCCTTATTCAACCTGAGTTGCCTACAAAAAGAAGAGACCCAGGGAGTTTTCACATCCCTTGTGCCATAGGTGAAACTATGTTCGATAGAGCACTATGTAATTTGGGGGCCAGCATCAACTTACTGCCCTTATCCCTGGTGAAGAGGCTACAGATCAATGAGATAATGCCCATAGATGTAATCATCATACTGGTTGACAAAACTCAAAAGCAAGCAATAGGAGTGGTGGAAAATGTGTTGTTAAAGGTTGGGAAATACTTTCTCCCAATAGACTTTGTCATCCTGGACATGGAAGAGAGTCACACTCATCCAATCATATTGGGAAGACCATTCCTAGCTACGGCCAGAGCACTTATCGATGTAGAGAAAGGGGAGCTAATATTGAGAATCCATGATGAACGACTCAGCTTCAATGTTTTCAAACTCTCACAAGAAACAGATCAAGAGGACAAGGAACTAAGCACAAATGATAATGAGACACTGAAGGAGGAAACAAGAACTGAAGCACAGCCAGTTCGTTCTGAGATCCCCTTAATAGATAAACAAGGAAAACAGCAATTGCCACAGCTCAAGGAAAAGTTGGAGGAACCTAAACCTCTAGAGGCAGGTGAAGACAACATCACAACTCCTTTAGAAAAAGAGGTCACCAAGGGGAAGGCAACCTCAAAAGAAACAAAGAAGAAGGTACCAAGGAGGTGGAGGAACAAGAAGATCCCTACGGAAGACTTCTCTCCGGGGGATAGAGTTGTCTCAGCTTACTTCCCAGATATTCCCCCTAATCTCCCTACTGTACCATCTCAGTTACCCAAGGTCTTCACTATCAACAGAGTTCTTTCCCTGGAACATGTAGAGATCATTGATCCAATCAATGGATATAAGTCCACAGCAAGAGGGGAGGACTTTAAGCATTACCAACCACCCTGATGAGGGAAAAATGTCAAGCTAGTGACGCTAAAGAAGCGCTTCATGGGAGGCAACCCATGTTTTATATGTTTTTTAAAATAATGAATAAATCAATGTTTATGAATTTCAACCCAAACTTGACAAACACTTGGTGAAATCTTTATCATGCAGTATATAGTGAAGAACAAGTTTGGTGTTCAAAGCAAACCAAGATGCATGCTAGTCTTGGGAGCTTTGAACAAAACTTTTCATCACATTGCTTCAAACTAAGTTTGGTGTCACCCCATGGTGCCACCAAAATGCATAAGGATACACAAGTAGTTAGTCAGTTGAAATTCATAAATAAACAAACTATTGTTTTCTTCTCTTTATTATTCTAGCCGTAGAGTTTGATTTTTATGATATTAATTTCCTTATTTTAAATCTTTATAGGAAAAGAAAAGAAGCATAAAAAGGGATGGATTGGACAACTAAATAAAGAAGGATCGGACACCACAAAAGGAAGGGCTACACACTTGTTCTAAAAAGGGAATACATTGGAAAATGTTGCCATGCAACATTGGAAAAATGGAACCCCTAAAAGACCGAGCAATCTCATTCATAAAGTGATGATCCTTGTCTTTTATCCATGCATCACCCCAACCTTCCATCAAGTAACCACTCAATCAATCCACACCCTCCATTCTCTCACAACTTCTCTATATAAAGGACCCTTGTTCCGTACCCACCTTCATTGTCATTACCCAATCTTCACCACTCTCTATTTCGGTACAAGACACTCCCTACCCCATTAAAAATCTTTTTCCCACCTCACTCTCTTCATCGCAATAAAACCTTAAACAACCAAAAATCTCCACAACTTTGCCACCTTCACATATTAACTATCATTCATGGCGTCTTCGGGTTCTAAAAGAAGGAAGGGAAAGGAACCCATGGAAGAACACCCATATGATGAAAAGAGATTTAGAAGCTTGCATCATGCATTGCAATACGGGTGGATGGTTGATAAGGAAATCATTTATGAGCTGGGATTTCAAGTTAAAAAGACTGAGTGCCCCGAAATCACAGAGAAGATAGAAAGGAGAAGATGGGAGCTCCTCACTGACCCGGTCATTAAGGTGAATGCAAACCTCATAAGAGAATTTTATGCAAATGCGGTTCGATATGATAAGAAGGATGAGTCTTACACAAGCTTTGTGAGAGGAAAGATGGTGGACTTTGGTCCCATGAGTATCATGAGGGCATTGAAGCTACGGTCTATACAGTTTGAAGAAGAAAGCTATCACTCAAGATTGGACAACCCCAATTATGACCAGATTTTGCAAGATATTTGTGTACCAAGAGTTGACTGGGAAAGGGGTGCGGGAAATAAACCGAAGTTCATCAAGAGAACAGATCTCACTCCTGAAGCCAAGGGGTGGTTTGAGCTAGTGAGAAGGTCTATTCTCCCAGCTGCAAACAACTCGAAGGTGAATGTCAAGAGAGCCACAATGGTGCACTGTATACTGAAGGGAGGAGAAATCAAGGTTCATGAACTCATAGCTGAAGGTATTAGAAAGATGGCAGAGAAAAACGACTCAAGAGGAACGTTAGGTTATCCCAGCACTATTTACCGAATATGCAAGAAAGCTGGGGTAGTTTTTGAAGATGAGAACCCCATGTGGATAAAGGAAGGCATCCCAATAACTGTACGAAGGATGAATGCTGCAGCATCCCCTTTGCCTCAGCGAAAGCAAAGGAAGAGGACAACCCCTCAAGTAGTGGAAGGACAAGTCTTAGAGGGTCAAGCACAACAGACCTTGGACATGCACCAATTGTAGGAGGCCATTGATGGCTTGTCTAGACAATATTTGGAAAGCCAAGGAGCACAGAAAGAGCTTCAACTACAGATAATGGGGCAGCAAGAGGAAACACTCTCAAGATGGATGACTCAGCAAGGTGAGTGGCAAAGGCAAATGATGGAACAGCAACTATTTTAAGGACAACAATGGGGAGAAACATTCAACAGGATGGAACAAAGGCAAAACGAGCAACAAGAATCCACCCAAAGGCTAATCAACATCCAAGCACATCAAGGGGCACACATACATGAGATGCATCGAAGACAAATAGAACAGGCAGAACTATTGGACGAGCAAAGGGCATTCGCAGAAGAAGTTTACATGAGCGAAACAGGACATCACATAAACACTCAAGCCAGGCTCGGCTACTTAGTGGGACAGCTGCCAATATTGCATCCAGGAATAGCCAAGTATGACGAAATGAAGGATGAATTAGCAGAAAGGAAAGACAAAGGGTGGAAGAGAGTCATGAGTCAGTGAGGAAGGCACTTAAGGATTGGAAGCAAGCAAGATTGGCACAGATGCAAGGAAATGCAAGAGGAAACAAGGAGGACAAGCAAGGAAAAGAGCATGGACATCCACAACAGTAAAAGGTGGTGGAGTTCCTTCTTTGTTCCATCTTTCTCTATGTTTTAAATAAGAAAGATCTTGTATGAAATAGAACTTGCTTCCATGTTATGTTTAAACCTTTTTCAATTATGTCTTTTAAGTTTTTGGTATTGAAGAAAGTCTATGTGCACTAGTCTTTATGTCACTGCATCCCTACTTTACTTACTTGTATGCTTGTCCCTTTTTAATCAAATAAAGAGAGAATGTTTATGTTTCAAAAGACCAGAGTGGAGTTCACACTATGGAGTACATTCATGAGTTTATGGTATGATCATAAGTTAGCTAAGTTGGTTCAATCATAAAGTGGGATGACAACTATCTGGCCTGAATACTTTGCTTTGAATATACTCATGAGACTAAGTATATGACAAGATCCTAATAAGAGAAAGAGAAAAGAATAATGAAAGTGGAAAAACAAAAGAAAAAGAGTAAGCAATAAGGCTAGGCACCAATGGTTTTGATCTTAAGATATGTGTTTGTGGTGTTCCTGTGTGAGGGATCTACTTGCATGAATAAGCTCTTAGGGGTGCTTTATCACCTAGTAACTTGGGTTAACTAACCCGGGATTATCAGCTGAAAGTCCATTATCAAGAGTAACCCTCACCACAGAGCATTTAGTAACCCAAAGAGGTGCTGGACACCAAGGTCTCAAGAAGGAAAATAAATGAACTATATGCCTGTGGTATGTATGTATGGGGGAGAGACTTGAGGGAGTAAGTCCTTAGGGGTGCTTCAACACCTAGCACCTTGAACCAACTGGTTCGGGAGTGTTGGCTGAAAGCTTATCTTAAAAAGTTGCCCCCTTACAGAGAACTTAGCCTAAGAACACCAATAAGGTCTGAAATGACAATAAAGGGATCAATGAATAAAAGTCTCATGGGATGTAAGCAAAGTGAGTGTTTTAAGACATGATAAAGGTTTGAAAGCCAGGAATGAACCTAAGTTGCTATGCATGAAACCACCATAAAATCAGTGATATGACTTCCACAAGAATGACTCATTGCTCTTGGCATTCCATTCATCATTCTCTTGTTCTAGTACTTGCTTAGGGACAAGCAAGCTTTAAGTTTGGTGTTGTGATGCCAGGGCATCTTGGCCAGTTTCACTGACCTTTTCTTTACTGTTTTTAGGTTAGTTTCATGCATTTTCTTAGAAAATAAGCTAGTTTTGGGTAGATATTCACTTACACCATGATTCAAGCGTACATTGTGCATTTTACATTATTTCATGAGGACTTTGCATAAGTTTAGTGACAGATTGTATGTTGCATTACCCATGACTTGGACTAGAACTTTGATGTACTCTATTGCTTGATTTCAGGACCAAAGGAAGCAAGGAATGGGAGGTAACTTGCAAAGTTAATGAGAAAAGTGATTGCCAATAACGCTCTCGAAGCCATCATTGACCACGTTAAGAGTCACGTTAACTAAGTTAACGTGAACTCTAACGTGGAGAAGGGAAGCTGAGCCAACGTTAGTGACACTTAACATTGTCACTAATGTTGGCAAATGCTCATAAGTGGCCACGTTAGAGTCCACGTTAACTTAGTTAACGTGGCCTCTAATGTTAGAAAGGCGGAGAAACGCCAACGTTAGTGACATTCAACATTGTCACTAACGTTGGCCTAAGGAGAAACATACCACGTTAACTCCCACGTTAACTTGGTTAACGTGGGAGCTAACGTAAGAAGCAAGAGTGGTCGACAACGTTAGTGACACCCAACATTGTCACTAACGTTGGAAGCAACCACACAACCCCCCAAGGAGCCACGTTAACTTCCACGTTAACTTAGTTAACGTGGAAGCTAACGTTGATGAGTGAAAGAATGGCCAACGTTAGTGACACTCAACATTGTCACTAACGTTGGGGATGGCTAAGCATGGCCACGTTAGAAGCCACGTTAACCTAGTTAACGTGGACTCTAACGTGAGGCATAGGGGCACCTTGGAACGTTAGTGACAATGTTGAGTGTCACTAACGTTCTCGAAGGATGGCAAGCCCACGTTAAAGAGCCACGTTAACTAAGTTAACGTGGGCTCTAACGTGGGAACAAAGGGGGCTTTTCAAAGTTATTAGAAATGTTAAGTCTCAATAACGTGTGCGAAGGACTTAGAGGCAACGTTAGTGGCAACGTTTATACCACTAACGTTGAAGTTAACGTGGCTTTTACTTAGTAACGTTAGTGAGAAAGTTGATTGTCACTAACGTTCTCGAACTCATATTTTCACTAAACGTTAACACCCCTAACGTCCTGAGCTAAAGTCTCTGCCCACTTCACATTTTCTCTCTGCAAGTAAAGCCAAGCCCAAATGAAGAAGAGAACTACTTCAAACTTAAGATCCAAAGGCCCAAGACTTGAAGAGTCAACTAGAAGCTGAGAGAAGTAGTATATATAGGAGTAGCTTTGAATTGTTAATGGAGTTCTGGAAGTTGAAAAAAGAGAACTACTCTCTGTATTTTACTTTCTCTGCATTTTCTAGTTTTATGATGTATTCTCCATCTTTGTTTTCATTTTCAAGAGCTATGAACAACTAGACCCCTTTCATTGGGTTAGGGAGCTCTGTTGTAATTTGATGGATCAATACTAATTTTCATTATTCTTCTTCTATCTTTTCTCTTGATTTTACTTGAAAGCTTTCGATCTTCATCCAATTGATTAGTTATCTTGGAAAAGAAGCTATTCAAACTTGGATCTCTTTTGAACCTTGAAAGAGGAATGAAGAGATCAAGCTAGAAATACTTTCTCATGCTGGACCAAATTGGGTTTGGATGGGTATGTGACTATAACCCTCTCAATACTTGATTTGGGAAATGCATGTGGTATAATCAGTGACCATACTTCATCTCTTCTCATGAGCAATTGACCAAGAAATTGGCTATTGATCAAGACTTGAGAGATTGAATTGCAAGAAATTGTAATTCAATCAATTAAGATTGCCAAGGAGATCAATGAGTGCATTGATTGAGGAAGAGATGAAAATGAACTTGATCCGGAGAATTGCAACATCTCCTAAGCCCAATGAACTCCCCATCTCTGATCTTACCCATTCTCTTTAATTTCTTCCATTTACTTTTATGAGCAAATCCCCCATTTCCATTTACAATTCTGCAATTTATTTTCAGTCATTTACTTCCAGTCCTTTAATTCTAGCATTTACTTTTCTGTTATTTACATTCCCGCCATTTTATTTTCTGCAACTCTCAACCCAAATTCTGGATTCGCTCAACTAGAACACTCTTCTAATTAAAGTTGCTTGATCAATCAATCCCTGTGGGATTCGACCTCACTCTATTGTGAGTTTTTACTTGACGACAAATTCGGTACACTTGCCAAAGGGAGATTTGTTGCGAGACAAGCTTTTCGCGCATCAAGTTTATGGCGCCGTTGCCGGGGATTGATTGTGCATCAACAATGATTAAATTGGAAGATCAATAGATTGAGCATTTTTATTTTGTGAATTTCATTTTCTGTTTGAGTGATTTACTTTCTGTTTTAGTTAAACTTCTTCCCTTCCCCCTCTACTCTTTTGTTTTTCTTTGTTATTTTCAATTCTGTTTGCTAACCCACTAACTGTTTGATATATTGCATCACCCACAACTAACAGTAATTCTGACACAAATACTTTCTGCACCTATCTTTTCTTGCTTGCACTTGATTCCATTCTAAGATGTATCTTCATTCTTCATCCTAATGAATTGGGAGTGTAACTTAACCGTCATCCCTATTCTACATGGGTTCTTACGAGTCCTTGACGGGATAGTACTGAACCACAAGCTTGATTATACATCGCTTAGACGGCTAATCCACGACTTCGTTGGGGACTTGGAGACATCAGTTCAGTCGAGGTACAGGGCGATTAGGGCCTTTGTGGTATAGGCTAGAATCAATGGAGCAGCATTCTCTGATCTGAAAGATCCGACCTTGTCTGTGGCGCTTTGAGTAAGATCACCAAGGGAATGGACTGCAGGAGCTTCACCCCCGTTCAGATTGGATGACCACTGACCTGGCGTTTGATCTGAAGCAGAGGAGATTAATGACCATTGACCTAGCGTTAGTCACTTACAGCCTGCCATGGAATGAATCATCAGAAGTTGGAGTAGACAGTGAGAAAAGTTGACCCAGAAGGAGGAAGAATCTCCAAAGTCTCAACCATTCTCTTATCAATTGATTTCACACCTATCCCGTAATATTTTATTTATTCTGTTTTTATGCGTTTTTCTACAATAAATATCTTTTCTATCCGCCTGACTAAGATCAATAAGATAGCCATTGCTTGTTCAAATGAACAATCTCCGTAGGATCGACCTCACTCACCTGAGGTATTACTTGGACGACCCGGTGCACTTGCTGGTCTATCTGTGCGAATATTGCAGAGTCAATTTCGTGCACCAAGTTTTTGGCGCCGTTGCCATGGAATGTTCGAGTTTGACAAACTATCGGACTATCTTGTTGCTTAGATTTAGTACTTTTTACTATTTTGTTTCGTGTATTTTGTTTTTCTTTTTCTAAAACTTTTTCAAAATCCATCTTTTCTTTGTCTTTTGGTTGAGTCTAGTGTCAGTTCTTAAGTTTGGTGTCCTTTGTGTGTTCTTTATTTTTTTAAAATTTTCGAATTTGTTCTTAAGTGTTCTTCTTGGTATTTAAGTTGTTCTTGTTTCTTTTCTTGTTTTGATCTTAAAATTTCAAATTTGGTGTCTTTTAGTTGTTTTTCTTTAAAATTTCGAAAAAGCTTGATAAAAAAATTTTTAAGTTTGGTGTCTTTTAGTTGTTTTTCTCTTTCTTCTTTAATTTGAAAAAAAATAAAAAATATCTTTTCTATCTCTATTCAAAATTTTCGAAAATCTTATTCCCTTTTTCTTATCTTGATTTAAAATTTTTTAAGTTTAGTATTTTCTTGGTAGTAAAGTTTAAATTTTAAATTTTGAATCTTATCTTTTCAAATCTTTTTCAAATCTTCACCATATCTTATCTTTTCAACTTATTTTCAAATCTTTATCTTATCTTGTTTCAATTTCAAAATTCAAAATCAATTTTTTTTCAAATATTTTCAATTCTTATCTTATCTTGTTGACTTTTCCTTTCCAATTTTGAATTTAAAACTTTTTAAAATAAAATCTTTTTAAAATCTGCTATCTTATCTTATTTTCAAATCTTTCTTAATTAGTTACTTGTTTATCTTATTGTAATTTTAAAAGTTTGATATATCTCTTTAATACTCTCATTTCTCTTCCCTCTTTTTCAAAACTTTCTAACTAATTCCTCTCTCTTCTATTTTCGAAAACTTCTTACCTCTTTCTCTTTCTTTTTTTTTTCAAAAATCACACTCAATTTTCAAATCTTTTTAATTCAATTAATAATTAAAATAAAAACAAAAATATTTTAATTCTAGTTTCCCTTTTTATTTCTGAATATTCGAATTCTTCTGCCCCTCATATTCGAATTCTTCTTCTCACTCCTCTACCCTCATTCTTCTTTCTTCTTCACATCTCACTGGGAGTTCTCTATACTTTGACATAGAAAATCCCATTATCCTTCTTTTTTGTTTTTCTTTTTCTTGTTTATGAGCAGGAACAGAGATAAAAAACATCTCTTTGATCCTGATCCTGAACCTGAGAGGACCCTAAGGAGGCATTTACAACAAGTTAAAGCGCAACACTCCAGAGGAAACCTCACAAAACTTTTCGAATAAGAAGCTGAAAGTACAAAGATGGCAGCCGATCCGAATAATGAAAGAGATGCAAGGAAGGTTCTTGGTAACTTTACTGCACCCACTTCTGACTTCTATGGAAGAAGCATCTCCATACCTGCCATTAGAGCAAATAACTTTGAGCTTAAGCCTCAGTTAGTCTCTCTAATGCAACAGAATTGCAAATTTTATGGACTTCCACAGGAAGATCCACATCAATTCTTATTTGAATTCTTGCAAATCTGTGATACTGTTAAGACCAATGGAGTGGATCCTGAGGTCTACAGGCTTATGCTTTTCCCTTTTACTCTTAGAGATAGAGCTAGGATATGGTTGGATTCTCAACCCAAAGAAAGCCTAGACTCATGGAAAAAGTTGGTCAATGCATTCATGGACAAGTTCTTTCCACCTCAGAAGATGAGCAAGCTCAGGGTGGAAGTTCAAACCTTCAGAAAAAAAGAGGGTGAATCCTTCTACGAAGCTTGAAAAAGATACAAACAATGGATCAGGAGATGTCCTCCTGACATGCTCTCAGAATTGACTATCCTAGGTATCTTCTATGATGGACTATCTGAGATGTCCAAGATGTCATTGGACCATTCTGCTGGTGGATCACTCCACCTGAAGAAAACGTCCGAAGAGGCACAAGAACTAATTGAAATGGTTACAAACAACCAATTCATGTACACTTCTGAGAAAAACCCTATAAACAATGGGGTAGCTTAGAAGAAAAGAGTCCTGGAGGTTGACACTCTGAATGCCATACTGACTCAGAACAAGATCTTGACCAAATAGGTCAATATGATCTCTCAGCATTTGATTGGAATGCAAGCTACAGTTGGCAGCACTCAAGACACCTCCTATGAAGGAGATGCTTATGATCCAGATCAACCCACTATGGAAGAGGTGAATTACATGGGAGAATCCTATGGAAACACCTACAACTCCTAATGGAGAAATAATCCTAACTTCTCATAGAAGGATTCACGATCAGAATTTTCTATCGGTAAAAAATAAAAGTAATCGCGTTGTAAGTATAGTTTCTAAACCAACAGAAAATCCTTTCGTACAAACGTTTTGGTTGTCACAAGTAACAAACCCCTAAAAAATTGATAACCGAAGTATTTAAACCTCGGGTCGTCTTCTCAAGGAACTTCAGGGAGGTATGTTCTTATTATTGGTTATGAGTTTTGTAAATTAGGGTTTTAAAAGTAAGGAACAAGTAATTTAAATGACAAATAAAATAAATAAATGACTGTAAAATAAACTCTTGGCAAGGTATGAGAGTTTAGAATTCCTATCCTAGTTATCCTTATCAGGTGTGATGAGAATTAGATTTTAATCCCACTTAGTTAAGTCAAGTGGACTAATTAGATTGATCATCAAGTCCTAGTCAATCCCTGTAGGAAGACTAGCTTTAGAGCGATCTAGATTAATTAGGAATCTGCCAATTTCAACCACTGCTGAGTTTGACAACTCAAGTGTTACCAATTACTTAACCAAAGCCAAAAGGAAGAAAATTTCTAAATTAAATTAAAAACATTCATAAATAGAATGAAACAATCATAAACTGAAATACCTCAAATAATATTAATTAAGAAAATCAAAACATGAATGTAGCATAAGCCAAATCGAAGAGATAAATAATAATCAAAGGTATATAATAAAAGTAGAAAGTAAACAAGAGGAACATTGAACCTGCATTTGAAGAGAAGTAATCCTAATCCTAAAACCTAAGAGAGAGGAGAGAACCTCTCCCTCTAAAAACTACATCTAAACTATGAAAAGTGAATAATTGGAGATCTCCCCCATATGGATGCATTCCCCCACTTCATAACTTCTAATATGTACATTCTGGACTTGGATCTGGGCCAAAAAGGGCTTCAGAAATCGCTGAGAGCGTTTTCTGTAATTTCTGGTGCGTGGCGTCTGTCACGCGTCCGCGTGGGTAACGCGGTCGCGTCATCTGGAGTTTTTCTTATCACGCGTTCGCTTCGGTCATGCGTCTGCGTCATTTGTGTTCTGCTCATGGCGCGCGTCCGCGTCAGTCACGCGTTCGTGTCGCTGTCTTTTTGCGCTAGGCATGCAGCCGCGTCATCCATGCATTCGCGTCGCTGCCAGTTTCTTCAAAAACTCTATTTTGTGCTTTCCTTCTATTTTTGTATGTTTCCTTTCCATCCTTTAAGTCATTCCTGCCTTAGAAGATCTGAAACTTCTCAACACACAAATCACGGCATCGAATGGTAATAAAGGGTAATTAAAATAAATAATTTTAAAGCATAGGAAACATGTATTTCACATATATCACATAATAAGGAAGGGAAAGTAAAACCATGTAATTTACATGAATAAGTGAGTGAAGGATTGAATAAATCACCTGAATTGAGCACAATACATATCATAAAATATGGGTTTATCAAGGATCAACAGAAACCTCAGCAAGGCTTCAACAACAATCAAGGTGGAAGAAACCAGAATAGGTTTAACAGTAATAAATCATTCCCATCTTCTCAGCAACATATGGATACTTCTAAGCAGAGCCTCTCTGACTTAGCAACCATAGTCTCTGAACTCTCTAAGAACACTCACAGTTTCAAAAAAGAAACTAGGTCCTCCATAAAAAATCTAGAGGTACAAGTTGGTAAGCTAAGTAAGAGAATCCCTGAGACCCCTCCTCACACTCTCCCAAGCAACATTGAAATAAACCCAAGAGAAGAGTGCAAGGCCATCACTGTAGAAGTTGAGGCCGAATCTAAAGGTGATAATATGGCATTGAACACCAGTAAGGGAGTCCTTACAGGGCGTTCAACGCCCAAAGAAGAGCCATCCCTGGCATTGAACGCCAGTAAGGGAGTCCTTACTGGGTGTCCAACGCCCAAAGTGACACAACAGCTGGTGTTGAACGCCAGTAATAGGGCAGTTGGATGTTTAACACTCACAAAACACTTCCCTATTGAAGAATTAAAGGCAACTAAGGCTCATGAGGAGACCATAGAAGTCCCATTGAATGCGTTGTTTCAAATTATGGATTATGAAGATCACTCTTCCTCTGATGAGGAAGAGAAAACTAGGGAAGAGTAAGTTGCTCGGTACCTAGGAGTCCCCATAAAGCTAAATGCCAAGTTATTTGGAACAAAGACATTGGAGGAAGAACCTTTAGTGCTCACCAAGGAACTCGATGCCTTGGTTCAAAAGAAACTACCTCAGAAGCTGCCAGATCCTGGACACTTCCTAATTCCTTCCGCCATAGGCACCATTACCTTTGAGAAGGCTCTGTGTGACCTAGGGTCAAGCATAAACCTCATTCCACTCTCTGTAATGGAAAGACTGAGAATCTTTGAGGTGCAAGCTGCCAGAATCTCACTAGAGATAGCAGACAAGTCAATGAAAAAGGCATATGGTCTGGTAGAAGATGTCTTAGTAAAGGTTGAAAACCTTTACATTCCTGCAGATTTTATAATCTTGGATACTGGGAAAGAAGAGGATGAATCTATCATCCTTGGAAGACCCTTCCTAGCCGCTGCCAATGCCATCATTGATGTAGCAAGGGGAGAGCTAGTCCTGCAATTGCATGACAACTGTATCTTATTCAAGATACCTAGCCCTAACTCTCCCTCTGACAAAAGAGAGACAATTGTGCAACACTTAGTGTTCCAACCTTCTCTCTCGGTGTAAAGCTATATAGAGCCCCCAGACACCAATTCTAAGTTTGGTGTTGGGAAACTATCATTAAGCATTGAGAATAAAGGTACTAAGAAGAAAGTACCTCAAGGCTGGAGGGACAAGAAAATTCTCACCGAAGGCCTCTCACCTGGAATGAGAGTTGTCGTCACTAACAACCCAGTCATTCCACACACAGTGAACAGGATCCTGTCTCTAGAACATGTGGAGCTCATCCATGAGAGTACAGGCAATAAGTTCACTGTAAAGGGCAAAATTTTGAGCCCCTATCCATCTTCGTAAGGAGCTAACCGTCAAGCTAGTGATGTTAAAGAAGCGCTTGTTGGGAGGCAACCCAACCATAATTAGTTATTTCTATTTTTCTTTAAGTTTATTTTACATAATTATTTCTTTAAGTTTGTGATCATGTGCAGTAGTTAGAACAGAAACAAAGACAGTCAGAACAGGAAACAGAACACCCTGGAGCAGGTACCTTGTTAGCATTGAACGCTAGACAATGAGGCAAGAGTAGGAGTTCAACGCCCAAAAAGAGTAGCCAAGTTGGCGTTGAACGCCACACAGGGTAGCCCTAATGGGTGTTCAACGCCCAAGAAGAGCAGCATTGCAGGCATTGAACGCCAGCCAGGGAGCTTGCAGCTGGCGTTAAACGCCAGCCAGGAGGCAGAAACCTAGCATTAAACGCCAGGAAGGAGGTCCCCTATGGGCGTCCAACGCCCTATGAGGAGCATAAAGCTGGCGTTGAACGCCAGCTAGGAGTAGGAGCTGGGCATTCAACGCCCACAAGGGGCACGAAATTCGAATTTTCTAGCCTCTCAGGATCAGTGGGTCCCACAGAATGTCCACCTACACCACCTTCTTCTCTCTTCTACTTTCACTCTTCCCCACACACTCTTCCCTATAAACCCTCAACCAATCACATCTATATCTCTTCCCAAAACCCATCATAACTCCCACAAACCCCCACCCACTTTAAATTCAAATATTTCCCACCCAATTCCTCCTCCCATTCAAACCCTACCCCATCCCACCCTTATAAATACCTCTTCCACAACCCTTCATACACATACCTCATACACATAAGCCCCCACTTGGCCGAACCCCCTTCTCCCTCTTTTTCCATCCATTCTCTTCTTCTTCTATTCTTTTCTTCCATTTTTTGCTCGAGGACGAGTAAACCTTTTAAGTTTGGTGTTGGAAAAGCCTTGCTTTTTGCTTTTCATTCACACTTATGCCACCCAAAGTCGGAGAATCCTCTAGAAAGAGGAAAGGGAAAGCTGTTGCTTCCGCCTCTGAACCTTGGGAAAGGGAGAGATTCCTAACTAAAGCCCATCAAGACCACTTCTATAAAGTAGTGGCAAAGAAGAGGGTGATTCCTGAAGTCCCTTTTAGGCTAAAAAAGAATGAGTACCCAGAGATTCGACAAGAAATCCGGAGGAGAGGTTGGAAAGTCCTAACTAATGCTATTCCGGAAGTTGGAATCTTGATGGTGCAAAAGTTCTATGCCAATGCATGGGTCATTAAACATCATGATACAAGCGTGAACCCAAGCCCCAAAAGTTGGAGCACCATGGTCCGAGGGCGTCCCTTAGATTTCAGCCCGAAAAGTGTAAGGTTGGCGCTTCATTTGCCAATAATGCAAGGAGACCCACATCCTTACACTAGAAGAGTCAATTTTAATCAAAGGCTGGACCAAGTCCTTTTAGACATTTGTGTGGAAGGAGCCCAATGGAGAATGGATGCTCATGGCAAGCCTATCCAACTAAGAAGGCTTGACCTCAAGCCTATAGCTAGAGGATGGTTGGAATTCATCCAACTCTCTATCATCCCTACTAACAATCGGTCAGAAGTGACCATTGACAAAGCCATCATGATTCATTGCATCATACTTGGGAATGAGATGAAGGTACAGGAGGTGATACCTCAAGAGCTGTATAAGATGGCAGAAAAGACCTCCACTCAAGCTAGGTTGGCATTCCCTCACCTCATATGTCACTTATGCAATTCAGCTGGAATTGTCATAGAAGGAGACATCCCCATTGAGGAGGACAAGCCCATCACTAAAAGAAGGATGGAGCATGTTAGAAAGCCGGCACGTGAACCACAGTAAGAACATGTGGAACTGCCTCAACAAAAAATCCCTGAGATGCCTTAAGGGATGCATTTTTCTTCTCAAGGTTATTGGGATCAACTGAATACTTCTCTAGGAGAATTAAGTTCCAACATGGATCAGCTGAGGATGGGACACCAAGAGCACTCCACCATCCTCCATGAAATAAGAGAAGATCAAAGAGCCATGAGGGAAGACCAACAGAGAGAAGGGCCTGACATAGAAGAAATCAAGCGCTCCATTAGATTCTCTAGAAGGAGTAGTAGCCGCAGTCACTAAGGTGGACCCGTTCCCTTAGTCCCTTTTTGTCTATGTTATTTTTCTATTTTCCATATATTTTATCTTATTGTCTATTTTAGTGCATGATCCTCTTTACTTATGTCTTAAAGCTATGAAATATTTCATATATCTCTTACATTGCTTAAAAGAAAATTTTATTTGAAAAAGAATAGGGAGGTTCTTGAATTTTGAGTTATATCATAAGAATAGTTCAGTTATTTTGATGTGGTAGCATTGTTTTTACTTTTTGAATGCATGAATGAACAGTGCATGTTTGATGTTGGAGTTAAGAATGTTGGCTCTTGAAAGAATTATGAAAAAAAAGAGAAGTATTATTAGTAATCTAAAAATCCAAAAAAAAATTTGATTCTTGAAGTAAGAAAAAACAGCAAAAAGAAAGAGAAAGAAAATAGAAACATGAGAAAAAAAAGAGAGAAAAAACAGTAGAAAAAGAAAAAGCTAATAGCTCTTTAAACCAAAAGGCAAGAGTAAGGATCCAAGGCTTTGAGTATCAATGGTTAGGAGGACCTAAAAAACAAAATCTTGTCTTAAACAGTTCAATTGAGCTGATTCCCCTAACTATATGCTTGTGGTGTGAATGTGTCAAGTGAAAAGCCTGAGACTGAACAGTTAAAGTCGTGATCCAAAGCAAAAGAGTGTATTTAAGAACTCTGGATATCACTGGCTGGGGATTCTAGCAAAGCTAAATCACAATCCTAAAGGGTTCACCCAGTTAAGTGTCTGTGGCGTTTATGTATCCGGTGGTAATACTGGAAACAAAGCGCTTAGGGTCACGGCCAAGACCCAAAAGAAGCCGTGTTTAAGAATAAAAAAGAACTAAACTAGAAGAGTCAATAATATCATCTGGATTCTAAGTTCCTGAAGATGCCAATTATTCTGAGTTTCAAAGGAAAGTGAGATGCCAAAACTATTCAGAAGTGAATAGCCACTAGTCTCGCTCATCTAATTGAAAACCGAGCTTCATTGAAAACTCTGAGATTTATTGTATCCTTCTCTTCTTTCAATCCTACTTTATTTTTGGTTGCTTAGGGACAAGCAACAGTTTAAGTTTGGTGTTCTGATGAGCGGATATTTTATACATTTTTTGGCATCATTTTCATATAGTTTTTATTATATTTTGTTTAAGTTTTATTATATTTTCATAGGTTTTAGTGCAAAATTCATATTTTTTTATTCTACTTTGAGTTTGTTTATTTTATGATGATTTCAAGTATTTTCTGGTTTAAATTGAGGAGCTTTGGAAAAGTCTGATTCAGAGACAGAGAAAGGACTGCAGATGTTGTCAGATTCTGACCTCCATGCACTCGAAGGAGCATTTCTGGAGCTACAGAAGTCTAAATAGCACGCTCTCAATGGCTATCGAAAGCTAACATCCAGGGCTTTCCAGAAATATATAATAGTCTATACTTTGCTCTGGAAATGAAGGCCCAAAACTGGTGTTCATTGCCAGCTACCAACCTTATTCCTGGCGTTGGACGCCCAAAAGGGAGCAGCTGGCGTCCAACGCCAAAAAAGGAGTCTAAAGATGGCGTCCAACCCCCCAGAGAGAGTACCAACTTGTGGCTTCACTCAATCTCAGCTCAAACACTCACCAAGTGGGCCGGAAAGTGGATTTTCGCGCTACAAGACTAGTTAATGTTATTTTCGTAATTCTTAGTTATCATATTAGTAAATATAGAACAAGGATCACCCTTGTTCAAAACTTTTGATCTTTGCCCATTTGAACCTTTCATTACTTTTTGATGCGTGATCTTTCATATCTTTTTCTAGTGAATTTGCATTCAATTTATTGAGTTTAATCAAGAATTAATTATCTTTTAGCCATTATGGATGCTACTTTGAGTCGTGTGCAATTCTGTTTATTTTAGGTAGCATTCGGCTGGATTTGATGGAGTTTCTACAGAAAAAGAGAAGAAGGCGAATGATGCTGTGAACCCTGACCTCTCTGCACTCAAACCTGAATAACTCAAGCTAAAGAGGTCCAATGGACGTGATTCTAGTGGCGTTGGAAAACTAACTTTCAGAGCTTTCCAACGATATATAATAGTCCATACTTCTTCTCCACCAAGTCAGCAAGGGTGGCGCCTAACTTGAGGTTTCTCAAGTTAGGCGCCAAGATCACTCATATGCATCCATCCAACGCAGCCAAGGTAGCGCCTAACTTGAGATTTCTCAAGTTAGGCACCAAGATGAGCAAGAGGCGTCCAAGGAGTTCTGCTTAGGCTGTGGCTAACTTGAGAATTCTCAAGTTAGGCGCAATACACAACAACAAGCACGCACAAGGAGTAGGTTATATTCCAAGTAAGGCGCAACACTTATAGCATTCCAAGCCAAGATGCGCTGCCCATTCCAAGTAAGGCGCAACCCTTTTTTAAGTTGGGTGCAAGCTCTTCTTCAATCAAGTGGTCCCCAAGCCTCTCCAACAAGCTACGCGAGATCTTTCATTTATTCTGATTAAAACTTTAATTTTTATTTTAAAATAGAAAAAGATATTATTTAGTTTTAGAAATTATAATTTACATTAATTAGGATTAGATATAAAAGGGAAAAGAATCAGCCCTTCGGACTATCTCTTCTCTTCTACCTCATTCCGCAATTTACAGTTTTTCAGAATCCTAGTTTTCTCTCTAAACCATGAGCAACTAAACCTCCACTATTAAGGTTAGGAGCTCTGTCTATTGTATAGATTGATACTATTATTTTTCTATTTTAATTCATGTACTGATTATAATTCAAGAATTGTTTTCGTTCTTTATTTTATGAATCTGGGTGGAATGGAAGTATGACCCTTGTTCTAATTGAGTTCTTGTATAACTTGGAAAAGCTCTTTACTTGAACAACAACTTGAAAACAATTTCTCCTAAATTTTTAATTATCTGGACTTAACGGGATACGTGACATATAATCCTCTTATATTTGGGTAATTAATGTTTTTGTGGCATATAAACTAGAATTGAACTTCACCCTCTAATTGGAATTAAGTGACAAGGAATTGGCGGTTGATGAATTTTAGAGGAGACTAAAAAGGTCTAAGGAATTAGGGTTTAGTCACGTATAGTTTGTCATGAATTAAATCTTGCATGATTAAAATAGTTAGTAAGAAAAGTCAATCCGAAAAATAGATAACTCTGAAGCCTTAACTGTTTCTCCATATATTATTCACAACTTGTTTACTGCTTGTTTTCTGATATTCTGAATTTACTGTTAATGCTTTTGAACCTTCAACACCATTTTTTGTTTGTCTGACTAAGCCAATCACTTAACCATTGTTGCTTGATCCATCAATCCTCATGGGATCGACCCTCACTCACCTGAGGTATTACTTAGTACGACCCAGTGCACTTGTCGGTTAGTTTGTGGGTTATAAATTCCACACCAAGTTTTTGGCACCGTTGTCGGGGATTGACTGTGATTGACAACTACTCGTTGTTTTATTGCTTGGATTAGATAATTTTTTTTCTTTAGTTAGTTTTCTTTTTGCATTAGCCATTTTGTTTTCCATTTTTCCCTTATTTTTCTTTCTTTTTGTTCACACCACCCTGTGTCCGTTTCTTTTTACTTCCCTTTTCAATTTTTATTTCCGCTTATAGTTCTTAAAATTACTTAGTTATCGTGTTTAGTTTATTTGTCTTTTATTTTCGTAGCTTTTTTTTTCATCTTTTTATTTTTATTTCATTTTAGTTTTATTTTCTCCTTGCATTATTTTTATTTTTAATTTTCTATTTTATTAGTTTTAATTGCGTCTTGGCTTTAATTTTCAAGTTTTGTATCAATTAGTTTTCTCTTAAGTTCTGAAATTAAGTTTGGGGTTAACTAGTAATTTTATTTTAATTTACCTATTTATATTTTTTTTAAAAATAAAAAAATTTCGAAAGTTTTAATTTTTTTTATTTATTTAGTTGCTTATTTTATTTATTTTACACAGGTTACCTCACTGGGAATTCTCTACACTCTGACGTAGAGAGTCCCATCTTTTCTTGTCTTCTGTCTGTTTATGAGAAGGAATAGGGACAAGGAACCTCTGTTAGACTTTGATCCTGAACCTGAAAGGACTTTGAGGCGGCGTTTGCAACAAGCAAGACTTTACAAGGCTGCAGAATCCACTATGGATCATAATAATGCTGCTAATGCCAATGTGGCAAATTCGAATGGGAATGAGAAACCTAGAAGAGTGCTTGGCTCTTACACTGCTCCTAGTGCAGATCTTTATGGCAAAAGTATTGTGGTACCTCCTATAGATGCAAACAACTTTGAACTGAAGCCAAAGTTAGTTACTCTTGTGCAGCAGAATTGTCAATATCATGGACTCCGTCAGAAAGATCCAAATCAGTTTATTTCTGATTTTTTACAGATTGGTGACACTGTGAAGACCAATGGAGTGAATCCTGAGGTGTAGAAACTCATGCTTTTCCCATTTGCTGTGAAGGATAGAGCAAAAATGTGGTTAGATTCTCAACCCAAGGAGAGTCTGGATACTTGGGATAAGGTTGTCACTGGATTTCTAACTAAATTTTTCCCACCTCAAAAGCTGACTAAGCTAAGGGTGGAGGTTCAGACTTTCAGACAGAAAGATGGTGAGACTCTTTATGAAGCTTGGGAGAGATTCAAGCTACTGACTAGGCAATGCCCTCCAGACATGTTCTCTATATGGACTCAGCTGGATATCCTTTATGAGGGCTTATGTGAAATGTCCAAGATGCGCTTAGATAATTCTGCAGGTGGTTCTTTGCACATGAAGAAGACACCAGAGGAGACTATTGAGCTTATTGAGTTGGTTGCTAACAACCAATACTTATATTCCTCCAACTGGAATCCTTTGAACTCTGAGACCCCTCAGAAGAGAGGCATTTTGGAAGTGGAAGTTGTTGACGCTCTTCTTGCTCAGAACAAACTTTTGTTCTCAGCAAATAAATCTAATTACCCAACAGTTGAGTGGAATGCAAGTTTCAGCTGTCAACACCCAGAATACACCTCAAGAGGTCCCTCATCACATGATGGTGCACGAATTGTGAATCACACTTTTCACAACTCGTACCACTAACCAGCAAGTGCACTGGGTCGTCCAAGTAATACCTTACGTGAGTAAGGGTCGATCCCACGGAGATTGTTGGCTTGAAGCAATCTATGGTTATCTTGTAAATCTTAGTCAGCAGATTAATTATGATTATCAGTTTGAATTGCGAAAAATAAAAGAGCATGAAATAAATACTTGTTATGCAGTAATTGAGAATATGTTGGAGTTTTGGAGATGCTTTGTCTTCTGAATCTCTGCTTTCCCCCTGTCTTCTTCTTCATGCACGCAAGGTTCCTCCTATGGCAAGCTGTGTGTTGGTGGATCACCGTTGTCAATGGCTACCATCCGTCCTCTCAGTGAAAATGGTCCAGGTGCACTGTCACCGCACGGCTAATCATCTGTTGGTTCTCACTCATGCTGGAGTAGGATCCATTGATCCTTTTGCGTCTGTCACTACGCCCAACCCTTGTGAGTTTAAAGCTCGTCACAGTCATTCAATCCCTGAAATCTACTCGAAATACCACAGACAAGGTTTAGACTTTCTGGATTCTCACGAATGCTGCCAATGGATTCTAGCTTATACCACGAAGATTCTGATTAAGGAACCCAAGAGATACTCATTCAATCGAAGGTAGAATGGAAGTGGTTTTCAGGTACGCGTTCATAGATTGAGAATGGTGATGAGTGTCACGGATCATCACATTCATCATATTGAAGTGCGAATGAACATCTTAGATAGAAACAAGCATGTTTGAATAGAAAACAGAAATAATTGCATTAATTCATCGAGACACAGCAGAGCTCCTCACCCCCAACAATGGAGTTTAGAGACTCATGCCGTCAAAGAGTACAAAGTTCAGATCTAAAATGTCATGAGGTATCAAATAAATCTCTAAAAGTTGTTTAAATAATAAACTAGTAACCTAGGTTTACAGAAAATGAATAAGCTATGATAGATAGTGAAGAAATCCACTTCTGGGGCCCACTTGGTGTGTGATGGGGCTGAGACTTGAGCTTTACACGTGCCTAGGCTGTTTCTAGAGTTAAACGCCAGGTTGTAACCTGTTTTGGGCGTTTAACTCCAACTTGTAACCTGTTTTTGGCGTTTAACGCCAGAATGCAACATGGAACTGGCGTTGAACGCCAGTTTACGTCATCTATCCTTGAGCAAAGAATGGACTATTATATATTGCTGGAAAGCCCTGGATGTCTACTTTCTAACGCAATTAAGAGCGCGCCAATTGAAATCCTGTAGCTCCAAAAAATCCATTCCGAGTGCAGGGAGGTCAGAATCCAACAGCATCAGCAGTCCTTTTTCAGCCTGAATCAGATTTTTGCTCAGCTCCCTCAATTTCAGCAATAAAATATCTGAAATTACAGAAAAACACACAAACTCATAGTAAAGTCCAGAAATGTGATTTTTATTTAAAAACTAATAAAAATATAATAAAAAATGACTAAAACATATTAAAAACTACCTAAAAACAATGCCAAAAAGTGTATAAATTATCCGCTCATCACAACATCAAACTTAAATTGTTGCTTGTCCCCAAGCAACTAAAAACAAAGTAGGATAAAAAGAAGAGAATATACAATGAATTCCAAAAACATCTATGAAGATCAGTCTTAATTAGATGAGCGGGGCTATTAGCTTTTTGCTTCTGAACAGTTTTGGCATCTCACTTTATCTTTTGAAGTTCAGAATGATTGGCATCTACAGGAACTCAGAATTCAGAGTGTTATTGATTCTCCTAGTTCAGTATGTTGATTCTTGAACACAGCTACTTTATGAGTCTTGGTCGTGGCCCTAAGCACTCTGTTTTCCAGTATTACCACCGGATACATACATGCCACAGACACATAACTGGGTGAACCTTTTCAGATTGTGACTCAGCTTTGCTAATGTCCCCAATTAGAGGTGTCTAGGGTTCTTAAGCACACTCTGTTTTTGCTTTGGACCTCGACTTTAACCGCTCAGTCTCAAGTTTTCATTTGACACCTTCACGCCACAAGCACATGGTTAGGGACAGCTTGGTTTAGCTGCTTAGGCCAGGATTTTATTCCTTTAGGCCCTCCTATCCACTGATGCTCAAAGCCTTGGATCCTTTTTATTACCCTTGCCTTTTGGTTTTAAGGGTTATTGGCTTTTTGCTCTTGCCTTTTGGTTTAAAGAGCTTTTGGCTTTTTCTGCTTGCTTTTTCTTTTTTCTGCTCTCTTTTTTTTTGCATTTTTTCTGCAAGCTTTGTTCTTCACTGCTTTTTCTTGCTTCAAGAATCATTTTATGATTTTTTAGATTATCAAATAACATTTCTCCTTTTTCATCATTCTTTCAAGAGCCAATAATTTTAACATTCATAAACAACAAATTCAAAAGACATATGCACTATTCAAGCATTCATTCAGAAAATAAAAAGTATTGCCACCACATTAAAATAATTAAAATATTTTAAAATTTGAAATTCATGTACTTCTTTTTCTTTTTCAGAAAACATTTTTCATTTAAGAAAGGTGATGGATTCATAGGACATTCATATCTTTAAGACATAGACACTTAGATACTAGTGATCATGTAGTAAGACCCAAACATAAATAAACATAAAGCATAGTAAACAAAAAACAGAGAAATAAGAACAAGGAGATTAAGGAACGGGTCCACCTTAGTGAGGGTGGCGTCTTCCTCTTCTTGAAGAACCAATGGTGCTCTTGAGCTCCTCTATGTCTCTTCCTTGTCTTTGTTGCTCCTCCCTCATAGCTCTTTGATCTGCAGTCAAATGCTCTACCACTGAACTATGGACCCTTGAGATGAACCTCTCCATCTCTCATGACTCGGGGGTGGAAGCAACTGCCTTCCTTTTCCTCTTTCTAGAGGTTTCTCCGGCCTTAGGTGCCATAAATGGTTATGGAAAAACAAAAAGCAACACTTTTTTCCACACCAAACTTAAAAGGTTTGCTCGTCCTCGAGTAAAAGAAGATAGAAGGGAGTAGAAGGAGGTGTGTGAATGGGTGGGTATGGGAAGGGAATGGTTTGAATTGGAATGGTGAGGTAGGTGGGGATCCTGTGGGATCCACAGATCCTGAGGGGTCAAGGACTTAGCATCCCTGCTCCATTGAGGCATGCAAAACGCCCTTAGTGTGCAATCCTGGCGTTTAACGCCAGACTGCTACTTGTTTCTGGCGTTAAACGCCAGCTTTTCCCTTTTCATGGCATTGAACGCCAACTTGGTGCTTGTTTCTGGCATTTAACGCCAGCTTGATGCTTCTTTCTGGCGTTAAACGCCAGTCTGATGCTTCTTACTGGCGTTTAAATGCCAGTAAGCTCTTCCTCTAGGGTGAGCCGTTTTAATGCTATTTTTTACTTTGCTTTGATTTCTGTGACTCCACATGATCATCATCCTAAAGAAAACATAAAATAAAAATGGAAAACAGAAAATTAACATAGATAAGGAAAAATTGGGTTGCCTCCCAATAAGCGCTTCTTTATTGTCTTTAGCTGGACCTTGCTGAGCTTTTAATCTAGCCTCAGCCTTGAGCACTCTTGCTCAATATTGCCTTCAAGATAATGCTTGATTCTCTGTCCATTAATAATGAACTTCTTATCAGAATCAATATCTTGAAGCTCCACATAGCCATATGGTGACACACTTGGAATCACATATGGTCCCCTCCACTGGGATTTCAGTTTTTCAGGGAATAGCCTGAGCCTAGAGTTAAACAACAAAACTTTCTGTCCTGGTTCAAAGACTCTAGATGACAGCTTTCTGTCATGCCACCTTTTTGCTTTCTCTTTGTAAAGCTTGGCATTTTCGAAAGCAGTGAGTTTGAATTCCTCTAGCTCATTCAGCTGGAGCAATCTTTTTTTCTCCAGCTAACTTGGCATCAAAGTTTAGGAATCTGGTTGCCCAGTAGGCCTTATGCTCCAGTTCCATGGGCAGATGACAGGCCTTACCATACACAAGCTGGTATAGAAAGGTCCCTATAGGAGTCTTGAATGCTGTTCTGTAAGCCCACAGAGCATCATCCAAGCTTCTCGCCCAATCCTTTCTACGGGTACTTACAGTCCATTCCAGGATTCTTTTTATTTCTCTATTAGAGACTTCAGCTTGCCCATTTGTCTGTGGATGATACGGAGTTGCCACCTTGTGACTAATTCCATACTGGACCATAGCAGAGTAAAGCTGTTTGTTGCAAAAGTGAGTGCCCCCATCACTAATTAGTGCTCTAGGGACACCAAACCTGCTGAAAATATGTTTTTGGAGGAACTTCAGGACTGTCTTAATATCATTAGTGGGTGTGGCAATGGCCTCTACCTATTTGGATACATAGTCGACTGCCACCAGAATATAAGTGTTTGAGTATGATGGTGGGAAAGGCCCCATAAAGTCAATACCCCATACGTCAAACAACTCAATCTCTAAGATTCCTTGCTGAGGCATGGCGTAACTGTGAGGCAGATTACCAACTCTCTGGCACCTGTCACAGTTACGCACAAACTCTCGGGAGTCTTTATAGAGAGTGGGCTAGTAGAAGCCACATTGGAGGACTTTTGTGGCTGTTCGCTCACCTCCGAAATGTCCTCCATATTGTGATCCATGACAATGCCATAGGATCTTCTGTGCTTCTTTTCTAGGCACACACCTACAGATTATTCCGTCTGCACATCTCTTAAAGAGATATGGTTCATCCCACAGGTAGTACTTTGTATCAGTAATTAATTTTTTCTTTTGTTGCTTGCTGTACTCCTTGGGTATGAATCTTGCAGCTTTATAGTTTGCAATTTCTGCAAACCATGGTGTTTCCTGGATGGCAAACAGTTGCTTATTCGGAAAGGTTTCAGAGATCTCAATAGAGGGGAAGGACGTCCCTTCTACTGGCTCTATCTGGGACAGATGATCAGCCACTTAGTTCTCTGTCCCTTTTCTGTCTCTTATTTTTATATTAAACTCTTGCAGAAGCAACACCCATCTTATGAGCTTGGGTTTTGAATCCTGCTTTGTGACTAGATATTTAAGAGCAGCATGGTCAGTATACACAATCACTTTTGATCCTACTAAGTATGATCTAAACTTGTCAATGGCATAAACCACTACAAGCAATTCTTTTTCTGTGGTTGTGTAATTTTTCTGGGCATCATTTAAAATGCGGCTAGCATAATAAATGACATGCAGAAGCTTGTTATGCCTCTGTCCCAGTACTGCACCAATGTCATGGTCACTAGCATCACACATTAGTTCAAATGGTAATGTCCAGTCTGGTGCAGAAATAACTGGTGCTGTGACCAGCTTAGCTTTCAGAGTTTCAAACACCTGCAGACACTCTGTGTCAAATACAAATGGCGTGTCAGCAGCTAGCAGATTGCTCAGAGGTTTTGCAATTTTTGAAAAATCCTTTATAAACCTCCTATAGAATCCTGCATGCCCCAGAAAGCTTCTGATTACCTTAACATTGGCAGGTGGTGGTAATTTTTCAATTACCTCTACCTTAGCTTGATCCACCTCTATTCCCTTATTCGAAATCTTGTCCCCAAGGACAATCCCTTCAGTCACCATAAAGTGACATTTTTCCTAGTTTAAAATCAGGTTAGTCTCTTGGCATCTTTTCAGAACCAGTGTCAGGTGATCAAGACAGGAGCTGAATGAGTCTCCATATACTAAGAAGTCATCCATGAAGACTTCCAGAAATTTTTCCACTATATCAGAGAAAATAGAGAGCATGCATCTCTGAAAGGTTGCAGGCGTATTACACAGCCCAAATGGCATCCTTCTGTAGGCAAATACTCCAGATGGACATGTGAATGCTGTTTTCTCTTGATCTTGGGGATCTACTGCAATTTGGTTGTAGCCTGAATAGCCATCCAAAAAGTAGTAATAATCATGACCTGCCAGTCTTTTTAGCATCTGGTCTATGAATGGTAAAGGAAAATGATCCTTTCTGGTGGCTGTATTGAGCCTTCTGTAGTCAATACACATGCGCCACCCTGTAACTGTTCTTGTAGGAACCAGTTCATTTTTTTCATTATGAACCACTGTCATGCCTCCCTTTTTGGGGACAACTTGGACAGGGCTCACCCAGGGGCTATCAGAAATAGGATAAATAATTCTAGCCTCCAGTAACTTGGTGACCTCTTTCTGCACCACTTCCTTCATGGCTGGATTTAGCCGCCTCTGTGGTTGAACCACTGGCTTAGCATCATCCTCCAATAGGATCTTGTGCATGCATCTTGCTGGGCTGATGCCCTTAAGGTCACTTATGGACCACCCAAGAGCTGTCTTGTGTGTCCTTAGCACTTGAAGTAGCGCTTCCTCTTCCAAGGGATTTAAAACAGAGCTTATGATCACCGAAAAAGTGTCACCTTCTCCCAGAAATACATATTTCAGGGATGGTGGTAATGGTTTGAGCTCAGGTTTAGGAGGTTTTTCCTCTTCCTGAGGAAGTTTCAGAGGCTCTTTCAATTCCTCTGAATCCTCCAGATCAGGCTGAACATCTTTAAAGATGTCTTCCAGCTCTGATTTGAGACTCTCAGCCATGTTGATCTCCTCTACCAAAGAGTCAATAAGATCAACTTTCATGCAGTCTTTTGGTGTGTCGGGATGCTGCATGGCTTTGACAGCATTCAACTTAAACTCATCCTCATTAACTCTTAGGGTTACTTCCCCCTTTTGGACATCAATGAGAGTTCGTCCAGTTGCTAGGAAAGGTCTTCCTAGAATGAGAGTAGCACTCTTGTGCTCCTCCATTTCCAGCACTACAAAGTCAGTGAGAAAGGCGAATGGCCCAACCTTGACAATCATGTCTTCAATCACGCTTGATGGGTATTTAATGGAGCCATCAGCAAGTTGGAGACATATCCTGGTTGGTTTGACTTCTTCAGTTAAACCAAGCTTTCTGATAGTGGATGCAGGTATTAGGTTGATGCTTGCCCCAAGATCACATAAAGCTGTCTTGGTGCAATCACCCTCTAATATGCATGGTATCATAAAGCTCCCGGGATCTTTAAGCTTTTCTGGGAAGCTTTTCAGAATGACTGCACTGCATTTCTTAGTAAGGAGAACTCTTTCAGTTTCTCTCCAATCCTTCTTATGACTCAAGATCTCTTTCATGAACTTGGCATAAGAGGGTATTTGCTCAAGTGCCTCTGAAAATAGAATCTTTATTTCAAGAGTCCTGAGGTAGTCTGCAAAGCGAGCAAATTGCTTATCCTGCTCCTCTTGGCGAAATTTTTGAGGATAAGGCATCTTGGCTTTGTATTCCTCAACCTTGGTTGCTGCAGGTTTATTTCCTACAGAAGTGGTTGGAGAAGCCTTTTTAGAGGGGTTGTTATCAGCACTTGTGTGTGTCTGATCCCTCACTGGGATTTGAATGCCAGGGTTGGAAGCTTGATTGGTGTTGGACGCCAACTTCCTACCTGTTTCTGGTGTTTGAACGCCAGAACTGAGCTTCCATCAGGCGTTTGACGCCAGCTCCTTGCCTGTTCCTGGCGTTTGAACGCCAGAATTGCACGTGGGTTGGGCGTTTAACGCCAACCTTGCATCCTTTTCTGGCGTTTGAACGCCAGAGTTGTTCCTCTCTGGGCCCTTACTGTCCTCAGAGGGATTTTGGATAATATTTTGCTCATCCTCTGTCAGTTGTTCTTTTCTTGGCTTTTTGTTGCTCTGAAGTGAGGTATTTAATGTTTTCCCATTTCTTAATTGAACTGCCTGGCACTCTTCTGTTATCTGCTTTGATAACTGCTGTTTTGTCTGATTCAATTGTGCCTCCATATTTTTATTAGCATTTTTAGTGTCTTGTAGCATCTCCTTGAATTCTACTAGCTGTTTTGTTAGAAAGCACAATTGTTGATTGAGTTCAGCAACTTGTTCTGGAGGACCATGTTCAGTAGACACTGCTTTGGCTTCTTCTTTTATGGAGGACCCATTACTTATGTACAGATGCTGGTTTCTAGCAACTATATCAATAAGCTCTTGAGCCTCTTCAATAGTTTTCTTCTTGTGTATAGATCTACCAGCTGAGTGGTCTAGGGACATCTGAGCTCCTTCTGTAAGCCCATAGTAGAAGATGTCTAATTACACCCACTCCGAAAACATTTCAGAGGGGCATTTCCTTAGCACCCCTCTGTACCTCTCCCAAGCATTATAAAGGGATTCATCATCCTCTTGTTTAAAGCCTTGGATATCCAACCTTAGCTGTGTCATCCTTTTTGGAGGGAAATACTGATTCAGAAATTTGTCTGATAACTATTTCCATGTTCTTATGCTTGCTGTGGGTTGGTTATTTAACCACCTTTTAGCTTGATCTTTTACAGCAAACGGAAATAGTAACAGTCTGTATACATCCTGATCTACCTCCTTGTCACGTACTGTGTCCGCAATTTGCAAGAATTGTGTCAGAAACTCAGTAGGTTCTTCCTGTGGAAGACCGGAATACTGGTAGTTTTGCTGCACCATGACAATGAGTTGATGATTCAGCTCAAAACTGCTTGCTTTGATGGGAGGTATACAGATGCTACTCCTATATGCAGCAGTAGTGGGGTTAGCATATGACCCCAAAGTCCTTCTGGACTGTTCATTTCCACTTAGGTCCATGATGGAAAAAGGGAGATGATGCGGATTGCAAATAATATTTTTTTTGAAAACCGAAATTAAAATAAAATAAAATAAATAAAAAATTTACTATAATTTCGAAAATTAGAAGAAAAAAGAAATAAAAGAAAATTAAAAACTAAATTAATTAATTAAAAAGATTTGAAAAAGATGTGGGTGAGGATTTTCGAAAAAAATGAAGAGAGAGAAATTGGTTAGGAAGTTTTGAAAAAGATATGTCTTAAAATTAAAGATACTTGTAAGAAAATAAAATAAAATAAAAAAAGAAAAGATATGAAAAAGATTTGATTTTAAGATTTGAGATTAGAAAAGATAATATAAGCTAGGTAAGAGAAGATAAAGAATTTAAATTAAAAAGTTTTGAAATTTGAAAATTGAAATTTGAATTTTCGAAAAAGTCAACAATATAAGATAAAGATTTGAAAAATATTTAAATTTTGAAAAGATTTGATTTTTAAATTTGAAAATTAGATTTTGAATTTTAAATTTTGAAATTTGAATTTTGAAATTTTGGAAGTTGAAATTTGAAATTTGAAATAAGATAAGATAAAATTTTGAAAAAGATATGATTTTTTTTGAAAAAAATTTAAATTTTGAAAATTTTAAAACTAAGATAAGATAAAATAGAAATTTTTAAAACTAAAATAAGATAAAATAGAAATTTTAAAATAAAAATATGAATTTTTTTGAAAAAAATTTCGAAATATTTGCTCAAAAATAATTAGAGATGATATTTTTTTGATTTTTTGAATTTTATGATGAAAAAGAAAAACACACAAAAGACACACAACTTAAAATTTTTAGATCTAATGCTCCTTGTTTTCGAAAATTTTGGAGGAAAAATACCAAGGAACACCAAACTTAAAAATTTTAAGATCAAAACACAAGGAAGACTCAAGAACACTTTGAAGACTCACAAGAACAACAAGAACATGAAGAAAGAACACCAAACTTAAAATTTTTAGAAAAGCAAAATAAAATTTTTGAAAACTAAAGAAAAGTTAACAGGAGAACACCAAACTTAAAGTTTGGCACAAGATTTATTCAAAGAAAAATTTTTTTTGAAAAAGTTTTAAAAAGAAGATAGCCAATTACCAAGAACATAAGCACAACGCTCTAGCCAATTGAGCTATAAATTTAACGTGTTTTAATAAGGTATTTAATAAATAAAATATATATATTTTTTGAAAACTGATATTTTGAAAAAGCACAAGAAAAACAAGAAAAGACACAGAATAAGAAAAACCAAAGATCAAACAAGGAAAATAAACAAGAACAACTTGAAGATTAAGGAAGAACAATGAACACAAATTCGAAAATTTAAAAGAAAATAAAAACATGCAATTGACACCAAACTTAAAATATGAAACTAAACTCAAACAGAAAAACTCAATTATCAGTTTATAAAATTATCGAAAAATTTAAAAAGAAAAAATAAGGATTTAAAAAGAGAAATTTCAACCAAAAACAATAATAGAAGACTCTAAACAAAAAAGAAAAATTTTTCCTAATCTAAGCAACAAAATAAACCACCAGTTGTCCAAACTCAAACAATCCCCGGCAACGGTGCCAAAAACTTGGTGCACGAATTGTGAATCACACTTTTTACAACTCGTACCACTAACCAGCAAGTGCACTGGGTCGTCCAAGTAATACCTTACGTGAGTAAGGGTCGATCCCACGGAGATTGTTGGCCTGAAGAAATCTATGGTTAACTTGTAAATCTTAGTCAGAAGATTAATTATGATTATCAGTTTGAATTGCGAAAAATAAAAGAGCATGAAATAAATACTTGTTATGCAGTAATTGAGAATATGTTGGAGTTTTGGAGATTCTTTGTCTTCTGAATCTCTGCTTTCCCCCTGTCTTCTTCTTCACGCACGCAAGGTTCCTCCTATGGCAAGCTGTGTGTTGGTGGATCACCGTTGTCAATGGCTACCATCCGTCCTCTCAATGAAAATGGTCCAGGTGCGCTGTCACTGCACGGCTAATCATCTGTTGGTTCTCACTCATGCTGGAATAGGATCCATTGATCCTTTTGCGTCTGTCACTACGCCCAACCCTTGTGAGTTTGAAGCTCGTCACAGTCATTCAATCCCTGAATCCTACTCGGAATACCACAGACAAGGTTTAGACTTTCCGGATTCTCACGAATGCTGCCAATGGATTCTAGCTTATACCACGAAGATTCTAATTAAGGAACCCAAGAGATACTCATTCAATCGAAGGTAGAACGGAAGTGGTTTTCAGGCACGCGTTCATAGATTGAGAATGGTGATGAGTGTCACGGATCATCACATTCGTCATATTGAAGTGCGAATGAACATCTTAGATAGAAACAAGCGTGTTTGAATAGAAAACAGAAATAATTGCATTAATTCATCGAGACACAGCAGAGCTCCTCACCCCCAACAATGGAGTTTAGAGACTCATGTCGTCAAAGAGTACAAAGTTCAGATCTAAAATGTCATGAGGTATCAAATAAATCTCTAAAAGTTGTTTAAATAATAAACTAGTAACCTAGGTTTACAGAAAATGAATAAGCTATGATAGATAGTGCAGAAATCCACTTCTGGGACCCACTTGGTGTGTGCTGGGACTGAGACTTGAGCTTTACATGTGCCTAGGCTGTTTCTGGAGTTAAACGCCAGGTTGTAACCTGTTTTGGGCGTTTAACTCCAACTTGTAACCTGTTTCTGGCGTTTAACGCCAGAATGCAACATGGAACTGGCGTTGAACGCCAGTTTACGTCGTCTATCCTTGAGCAAAGTATGGACTATTATATATTGCTGGAAATCCCTGGATGTCTACTTTCCAACTCAATTGAGAGCGCGCCAATTGAAATCCTGTAGCTCCAAAAAATGCATTCCGAGTGCAGGGAGGTCAGAATCCAACAGCATCAGCAGTCCTTTTTCAGCCTGAATCAGATTTTTGCTCAGCTCCCTCAATTTCAGCCAAAAAATACCTGAAATTACAGAAAAATACACAAACTCATAGTAAAGTCCATAAATATGTTTTTTATTTAAAAACTAATAAAAATATAATAAAAAGTGACTAAAACATATTAAAAACTACCTAAAAACAATGCCAAAAAGCGTATAAATTATCCGCTCATCACATGACAAGTAATTTTATGCAAAATGAGAATTATGATTATGCTCAATCTTCTTCTAAATAGGTCAATTACATGGGGAGTGCTCCTAGACTCCCCAATAATGATCCATATTCAAAGACCTACAATCAGGGGTGGAGAAATCACCCAAACTTTGGATGGAGGGACCAACCTCAGAGACCACAGAATTTTAATAATAATTCTCAGAGCGGTTTTTAACAGAATTTTAATAACCACCAGCTTCAGTCATCTTAGCAAGCAACTCCTCAGTCTCAGAATACTACTGATTTGGAAGCACTAATGGCGAGTTTTATACATGAAACCAGAACATCCATCAAGAACTTGGAGATTCAGATGGGTCAATTAGCCACAAAAGTTAATGAAATTGATCAGAGGACTGCAAATAGCCTTCCGGGTAACACAATTCCAAATCCGAGAGAGGAGTGTAAGGCTATCACCTTGATAAGTGGACAAGTGGCAAGTATGGAAGCACAAATTAATGAGGAGCCAGTTGAAAAAGAAGCTCCAGATGAGAAGAAAGAGGAGGTGGAACACGTCCCTCCAAAGTGTGCAGATAACCCGTTCCGAGACTCTCTTGACACTTATCCTACATTGCCTAAGGTGCCTGAGTACAAGCCTAAAATGCCATATCCTCAGAGACTTCAAAAGGAGACCAAAGACAAGCAGTTTTTGAAGTTCTTAGAAGCCTTCATAAATTTGCAAATCAATATTCTTTTTGCTGAGGTTTTGGAGCAAATGCCTCTCTTTGTCAAGTTCATGAAGGAGCTATTGTCAAAGAAGAAGCCTTTAAAGGGAGATGAGACAGTGGTTCTGACTAAGGAATGTAGTGCCATCATTCAGAATAACTTGCCAAGGAAGATGCCAGACCCAGGGAGCTTTCAAATCCTATATACCATTAGGAGCACCACCTTTGAGAAAGCATTATGTGATTTGGGAGCAAGCATCAATTTAATGCCCTTGTCTGTGATGCAAAAGTTACAAATCCAAGAGGCACAACCCACAAGGATAGCATTACAGATGGCAGACAAATCTATAAAGCCTGCATATGGATTAGTAGAGAATATCTTGGTCAAAGTGGGTAATTTCTTCCTCCCAGCAGATTTTGTGATTCTTGACACAGGGGAGGATGAGAATGCCTCTATAATTCTAGGAAGGTCATTCCTTGCCACTGGGAAAGCTCAAATTGATGTAGAAGTGGGTGAATTAGTACTTAGAGTGCATAATGAACAATTGGTCTTTCTTGTCTTCAAAGATATGCATTCAGCAGGTGAAGAGAAGAAGTGCATCCAGACTGAGCTTATTACTCCAAACCTTCAAGAACCCCTTGATGATGCACAGCAGAATCTACAGCTCAAACCTCCTTTGGTGACAATCAATAAAATTTCTCCTAACATCAAACCTAAATTTGGTGTCGGGAGTGCATCATCCACCAAGGAGGAGGGTCCTAAAAAGAAAGTACCCAGAGGATGGAGAAACAAAAAGATCCTCACTGAAGATTTCTCCCCAAGAATGAAGGCGGTGTTGACTAGCAATCCAGTGTTGACTTATACAGTAAATCGAATCCTCTCTTTGGAGCATATTGAGCTACTTTATAGAGAGACACAGAAAAGAAGTTCAAAGTGAGGGGTGAAGAGCTGAGCCCCTATGATCCTCCTCCCTAGAGGAGCTAACCGTCAAGTTAGTGACGGTAAAGAAGCGCTTGTCGGGAGGCAACCCGATGTTTTTGTATCCTTTAGTTTGATTTCGGTTGGTTTAATTTTGTTATTTATTTAGTTTTCGTTGAGTTTTTCCTGTTTTTCCTTTGTTTTACGTGTGTTTAGATCATGCAGAGTTATTGAAACAGAAATAGGTTCCTGAATACTGAGCTACGAACGTCAGGAGAGGAGTATATTGATTCCGAAGAGTTGACGCCTAACTTGAAAATTTCAAGTTAGGCACCACATACTACGCGCAGAGGAGAATTCTGTTCTGGAAGGTCTGCGCCTAACTTGAGACTTTTCAAGTTAGGCGCCGCATACTACGCATCAAGGACTATTTCTTTCTGGAGGGTCTGCGCCTAACTTGAGGATTTTCAAGTTAGGCGCAAGGTGTGAAGACTCAAGGCAAGTTAGGCGCAACCAATTTCGAGTTAGGCACAGCAGGTACTTGTACTCTCAGGAGGCCTTAAGTTAGGCACAACCAATTACAAGTTAGGCGCAGCTCCATTTGAAGTTAGGTGCAAAGAGTATAGGGATCCAATTCAAGTTAGGCACATAGATTCTTCAAGTAAGGAGCAGAGTTCTCTTTCTTGGCCTCAAGTTAGGCACACCACAGCCCCAAGTTAGACGCAGGCCTTAATTCCACACATCAAGTTGGGCGCACCACAATTGAAGTTAGACGCTGAGTCTGGATCTTGCATCAAGTTAGGCGCACGTATAAATGAAGTTAGGCGCCAGCTTCCTATTTGGTTCTATTTCCTCACCAAATCAATGATTTCTGAACCAAATCAATAGCATTGGTCCCCACCCCTGAATAGATCCACTTCCCTTTATTTCATTCACTATATATTCCCCTTCGTGATCCCGCGTCTATAACCCCCTTCCCATTCCATATATATACGTTCCCCTCCCCCCCTCATATATATATATATGCCCCCTCTTATATATATATATATACATATATATATATATATATATATATATATAAATCTATTAATTAATAAATAAATCACTATATATATAAATTAAAAAAATATATATACAAAAAATAAAATAAAATAAAAATATATATATTTTAATTATTTTAACTTCTCTTATCCTTTTATCATTTTATTCTTCTTTTGCAATAATATTTGTTGTTACTCCTCCGTACGTCTTTTTATGTCCCTCCATGTTTTTAATTTTTCTTTGCTTGAGGACAAGCAAACTTTTAAGTTTGGTGTTGTCGGTTCGTTTGTGACTTTTCTGTTTATTTTAATGGCACCAAAGGGAGGTAAATCATCTTCACGGAGGAGCACAGCCTAAAGAATGAGACTACCACTAGGATAACTGAGGTGGTTGAGTTCCTTTCATTCTTCCATTCTTATTATGTTATATTCTTGTTTCTGCTGTTTTACTTGAATGTCTGCATGATCTTTTGTTATTTCAATTCCTAGGTTCTAGTTTATTTTGCTATTTTTATTCTGTTATTTATTTTTAATTCTGAAAAGTCTCTCATGTATTGCTCAATGAGCTTGAATCTAAAAGAAAAAGAAGAAAAAGATGTATTGCATGAGAAATAGAGTTTATAACATAGAATAGTCTAATTTACTTAAATGTGGTGGTATTCTTTGTGATTCTGAATGCATGACATAAACTGTGCATGTTTGAATTTGAATCAAGGGATGTTGATGTATAAGGAACAGGAATTTGGAGAACCATTATGAATTCTCTGAAATTAGTGAAAGCTTAATCCTTGAGGCAAAAGAAACAGCAAAAGAAAAATAAAAGCAAGGTCCAAGGCTCTGAGTATTAATGACTAGGCATGTCAGACATGATTAAAAGCTCAAAGAGTTGTTTCCCTAGTCATATGCTTGTGGTGTGAATGTGTCAAGTAATCATTGAGACAGAGCACTAAGAGTCGAGATCAAATGTATTTAACAGAGTATGCCAAAGGCTTTGAGCACCACTGTCTGGGAGTAATTGAAAGAAAAATCAGAACTCAAAGAGAGTTCCGCAGTTAAGTGCTTGTGGTGTTTTTGTGTCAAGTGAAGCTTGAGACAAAACATTTAAAGTCACGGCTAGGCTTAAGGTGCAAAGCACCAATTAAAAGAGAATTAAAGGAAATTTGTTGTGTTCAAGGATTAAACTGAAGTATAAAAGATGAGAGAATTCATAATATTATCCGGATTCTAATTCCGAATGACAGTGACATCCTTCTGATTCAAAGGAGAGTGAGATGCCAAAACTATTCAGGATTGCAGTCGTAAATCCCACTTCAAGAAGAGACATGAGCTTAATTGAACTCTCACTCTCATGCAAATTCACATGCTTAGCCTATGTTAGTTTCGGTTGTTTGAGTACAAGCAACAATTCAAGTTTGGTGTTGTGTTGCGTGAGCATCTTTCCTATCTTTTTCTAGTGAATTTGCATTCAATTTCTTGAGTTTAATCAAGAATTAATTATCTTTTAGCCACTATTGATGCTACTTTGAGTCATGTGTAATTCTGTTTATTTTAGGTAGCATTCGGCTGGATTTGATGGAGTTTCCATAGAAAAAGAGAAGAAGGCGAATGATGCTATCAACCCTGACCTCTCTGAACTCAAACCTGAATAACTCCAGCTATAAAGATCCAATGGATGTGATTCTAGTGGTGTTGGAAAGCTAACTTTCAGAGCTTTCCAACGATATATAATAGTCTATACTTATTTTCCACCAAGTCAGCAAGGGTGGCGCCTAACTTGAGGTTTCTCAAGTTAGGCGCCAAGATCACTTATATGCATCCATCCAACGCAGCCAAGGTGGCGCCTAACTTGAGATTTCTCAAGTTAGGTGCCAAGATGAGCAAGAGGCGTCCAAGGAGTTCTGCCTAGGCTGCGCCTAACTTGAGAATTCTCAAGTTAGGCGCAATACACAACAACAAGCACGCACAAGGAGTAGGTTATATTCCAAGTAAGGCGCAACACCTGTAGCATTCCAAGCCAAGATGCGCTGCCTATTCCAAGTAAGGCGCAACCCTTTTTTAAGTTGGGCACAAGCTCTTCTTCAATCAAGTGGTCCCCAAGCCTCTCCAACAAGCTATGCGAGATCTTTCATTTATTATGATTAAAACTTTAATTTTTATTTTAAAATAAAAAAAGATATTATTTAGTTTTAGAAATTATAATTTACATTAATTAGGATTAGATATAAAAGGGAAAAGAATCAGCCCTTTGGGCTATCTCTTCTCTTCTACCTCATTTTGCAATTTACAATTTTTCATAATCCTAGTTTTCTCTCTGAACCATGAGCAACTAAACCTCCACTGTTAAGGTTAGGAGCTCTGTCTATTGTATGGATTGATACTATTATTTTTCTATTTTAATTCATGTACTGATTTATAATTCAAGAATTATTTTCGTTCTTTATTTTATGAATCTGGGTGGAACGGAAGTATGACCCTTGTTCTAATTGAGTTCTTGTATAACTTGGAAAAGCTCTTTACTTGATCAACAGCTTGAAAATAATTTCTCCTAAATTTCTAATTATCTGGACTTAACGGGATACGTGACATATAATCCTCTTATATTTGGGTAATTAGGGTTTTTGTGGCATATAAACTAGAATTGAACTTCACCCTCTAATTGGAATTTAGTGACCAAAGAATTGGCGGTTGATGAATTTTAGAGGAGACTAAAAAGGACTAAGGAATTAGGGTTTAGTCACATATAGTTTGCCATGAATTAAATCTTTCATGATTAAAATAGTTAGTAAGAAAAGTCAATTCGGAAAATAGATAACTCTGAAGCCTTAACTGCTTCTCCATATATTATTCACAACTTGTTTACTGCTTGCTTTCTGATATTCTGAATTTACTGTTAATGCTTTTGAACCTTCAATACCATTTTCTGTTTGTCTGACTAAGCCAATCACTTAACCATTGTTGCTTGATCCATCAATCCTCATGGGATCGACCCTCACTCAGCTAAGGTATTACTTGGTATGACCCGGTGCACTTGCCGGTTAGTTTGTGGGTTATAAATTCCGCACCACTTTTCTGTAAGCTATGATTCACTAACCTCCTAGGTTAAGATTAGGAGCTCTGCTAATTCTTATGGATTAATAATATCATTGTTCTATTTCAATCTATGCTTGATTCCATTCTAAGATGTATCTCCGTTCTTCATCCTAATGAATTGGGAGTGTAACTTGACCGTCATCCCTATTCTATATGGGTTCTTGCGTGTCCTTGACGGGATAGTACTGAACCATAAGCTTGATTATACATCTCTTAGACGGCTAATCCACGACTTTGTTGGGGACTTGGAGACATCAGTTCAGCCGAGGTACGAGGCGATTAGGGCCTTTGTGGTATAGGCTAGAATTAATGGAGCAGCATTCTCTGATTCGAAAGATCTAACCTTGTCTGTGGCACTTTGAGTAGGATCACCAAGGGAATGGACTGCAGGAGCTTCACCCCAATTCAGATTGGATGACCACGACATGATGTTTGATCTGAAGCAGAGGAGATTAATGACCACTGACCTGGCGTTAGTCACTTACAGCCTGCCACGGAATGAATCATCAGAAGTTGGAGTAGGCAGTGAGAAAAGTTGACCCAAAAGAAGGAAGCATCTCCGAAGCCTCAACTGTTCTCTTATTAATTGATTTCACACTTATCTAGTAATATTTTATTTATTCTGTTTTTATGCGTTTTTCCATAATACCTATCTTTTCTATCTGCCTAACTAAGATCTACAAGATAGCCATTCCTTGTTCAAACCAACAATCTCCGTGGGATTGACCCTCACTCACCTGAGGTATTACTTGGACGACCCGGTGCACTTGCCGGTCTATCTGTGCGAATATTGCGAAGTCAATTTCGTGCACCAATACCAATCCAATGGCTATGGTGGACCTCCTTGTGATTATCAATCATAACCACCATATACCTATGAACCTCCTCCACAACATATCCCTCAACCATGCTCACAAGCCTCATACCACCAAACACCTTCATATGATCCTAATCCTTACCCACCACACCAACCACCATATGAGCTATACTTAGGACCACCCATATTTCAACACTATTACTCCCAAGAATCACCATTCTCACATATACCACCTCAATACATACTGTTCCGAGAGTTACCTGAAACTATAGGTCGATCTCGGATGAGATCTTCTGTACTGGTCGGAGATGACGTGTCCGGCTGGTGGATGGCGGCCGGAGCTGTCGTGTTCGACTTGTGGGACTGGCTGCAATGCTGATCCTTCGTCACCGGAGGGTGGGGGGTACCTGCAAGAGACTCCGATGCTTAAGTTAGCATGGGTATTAAACAGGTTTGTAGTAGAATCAGAGTATGAGTTATACCTGGGTGCTCCAGTGTATTTATAATGGTTGTAGAGTGACCTTTTTAGATAAGATAAGTTAGTTATCTTATCTTATCTTATCTTTGAGTTGAGGTCAGCTTATCTTTTAGGAGAACCGCCCTTATCTCTATAGGCTTGGACTGCCTTTGGATTTGGGTCGTGTTCCTCTTATTTGGGCCCCTTACTAGGCTTTCCTGTCGATTCGACCGACCTCTTTGAGAAGAGGTTGGATAGCCTGACCTGAAGAGGTCGGTCGCTTTATTACTGAACATCCCGGATTGGATCGTTCGACTCGGGGTATGAACAGTGTCCCTGCTTGAGCTCGGTTTTTTACTTTGAGGTCGAATCTTTGACTTCGATCTTTCTCTAGTGAAGCCGAACTCGAGCATTTTGTCGATTCCTTTCTTTGTAGAGCCTTTTTTTGAATGTGGAACGTTTTTCTCTAAAAGCGTGCACTTTTTATATCAGCGCTTTGTTCTTGGGAACGTGTGAGGGTTTAATACCTTCATTAATTAGTATTAATTTCTCCGTTTCCCTTGGATTTTATTTTGAATTTTCGCAATCAGAAACGGTTTCTTTCTTTCATTTTCTTTGTAACTTCTCCCTTCGTTCTCTCGCTTTCTATTTTTCGCCTATATCTTGCCTTTTCTTGCGTTGCGGCATCATTCAGCGATCTGGCGATTCCGTCTTTCTATTTTCAACTCTTCCAAAGCTTTCCTCTTTTTTCCAGGTTGGTTCTATTTATAGTTTCTTCACTTTTTTGTTGCTTTATCTTTGGTTTTCTTTGATATCTGACTGCATGTCAAAAAAAGCTTGAACCTTTCTATGATCTTGTGTTTGCTTGTCGCTGTAATGTGTTTTTTCTTTTTCGTTTTTACGCATACTCCTGGTATTTTTGTTTGAGGCTTCCTAGGGCTTTGCCTGTTCTACTGTCGCTTCTGGCTGTTTTTTTGAAAAAACTGTATCTTGCTCACAATTTCAAAAGATTGCCCCTTGACTTCTGCTCTGTTTTGGTGGCTTTCCTTGTTGCTGTACCTTTGTAGGAGATAACGATACCCATAATGTCCTTTTCGCCTTTTGTTCGGAGTGCGTTTTCTTGACTTCCTCTTGATGCTTTTGTTGCTTGTTAGTTCTGTCTGAGACTGTGAATTTTGGGAGGTAATTATTTTGATCATTTTCGATTTGTAACTCGTGGCTTTTCTTCTCGGAGTGTTATCTTCCTGTCAAGACGTCTAGAGATGTAAAATTGTAGGTTTCATTGAGTCCTCGCTCCCTAACTTGCCCCAAAAAGGATGCCCCTGGATCTTTAGTGTGGGTCCCGGGGGTTTCTTTTTGTTTGTATTGCTCCGTGTCGTGCTTGTCCGAGCTGTTCTGAGATGTTTTGTTTTTTATCCGAGATGTTTTTGGATTAGTAATCTATTTTTTTTTCTTCTTGCTGTAGGACTAGTTGACCTCATGTCTTCTCGCAAGAACATTGTTGAGACATCTTCCCAGGTCCCTGAGGGCATGGCTGATTGGGTGGATTCAATGGTTCTTTTGTGTGTTTCTTTGGTTGATTCTGAATTTTACCAGCAGCTTAGGCAATTTCATAGGGTTTGTAGTAGTGTTGGTGAGGAAAAGAATTACGAACTTGTACCTCCCACTTCTGAAGAGAGAGTTTGTTTCTCTACTTGGGTTGCTGGAGATCGCCCTTTTTTCTATGCTTACGATTTCTTTTTTGGCCAGATGAGTATCACCCTTCCTTTTACTGATTTTGAGACCAACCTGTTATGGTCCTGTAATGTTGCTCCTTCTCAACTTCACCCCAATTCCTGGAGTTTCATAAAAATCTTTCAATTGTTGTGTCATGGATTCGGTATTCCTACCTCGCAATCTCTTTTCTTCTATCTCTTTGTTTTGACGAAGCCTGGGGTAGTAAAGAAGAAAGCTGCTTGGGTTTCTTTCCGAGCTTCCCAGGGAAAGAAGGTCTTCTCCATGTTTGATGAATCTTTCCGTGATTTTAAAAATTACTTTTTTAAAGTCCGAGCTGTTGAAGGAGCTCGGCCATTTTTTTCTGGATGAAAATGACGAGCCCGCCTTTCCCTTGGAATGGCAAAAGGACGTGAGGGTATCTAGATATTCATGGGAAATGTTGGATGAGGCTGAGCAAGCTTTCGTGACTGTTCTGGAAGAGACCTGGGGTCAGCCTGCCCATCCCGACACAAAGAAATTTTTAACCAATCCCTCTCTCCTCCGAACTGAGCTGGGTAGTTAATTTTTTGATTTTCCTCTTTTGTCTGCTCCTATATTGTTGTCAAAATGCTCTTTTCTGATTTGTTAATTGATTCCTTACTGTTGTGCTTTGCTTGCAGAGATGATTAAGAATAATGAATCTATGAAGGCCTTCAAAAGGGCGAGGAAAGCTACCGCAGCCAAAAACGTCTCGGCCAAGGCGGCCAGGGAGGGATTATCCCAGGCTCAGTCAAAGCCGGCCGTGCCGAGCTCACCTGGGGCGAGGAAGGTAATCTCGACTCCCCGGGTTCGTTCGATTGATCCTCCCAAGCCTCTATTGCTACTTCTGGTGCTCCTCCTAACAAAAAGCAAAAAACCATTGAGCCTTTCAACCTTGATGCCCCTGATTTTGACGCGGTCAAGTTCGTAGATCAGGAGATCGGTCCTTACGGTGTCCTCCCTATGGATGATGTATCGCTCCTTCGCCATTTGGACTTTATAACTCGGAGTAGTGTTAAGATGGCGCACATGGGGGCTGCCTTGTACCGAACTATCCAAAATCTTCCTCTTCATGCCACCAAAGCCTTCATGGAGGAGGTTAAACATGAGTTTGACCGGATGAAGGGCTTGAAGGAGGGGTTCAAAGTGAAAGTGACAAAACTGGAGAAGGAGCTGGAGAGCGAGAAGGCTAGCTCCCTTGCCTTGGCAACTTCTGTGAGGTTGGCCGAGGACACGGCATTGAGGCATAAAGACAGCTATGTTACATCCTATCGGGAGGTAATGCGTCTGAGAGAGGAGTTGAAGTCTGCCCGAGCTGATTACTCCGAGCTCCAAGGTCACCTTGTTGGCAGCGTGAATGTTGCTTATGAGAACCTGAAGGAGCAGGTTCGGATTCTGGCTCCCGAGGTCGACCTCTCTCTCTTCAGCCTAGACAATGTTGTGAGGGATGGTAAGATTGTTCCTGACGACCCGGATGATGATGATGTCGAACCTCCCCCTGCGCCTACTGTCAAAGTGTCAACTTCTACAGTTCCTTCAGTTGAGGTCGGTCATCCCGTACCCGATCCGAACTGTCAAATCCTGAATCGGGATGATGGGACTGTGGATGCTGTGCCCATTCAGACTCGCCCTCCTTCTCCCCGTGCTGATGCTACCGGGAAGACTGCTGATGTTTAACTGAACTTTTTTATCTTGATTGTGTAGATAGCCCGACTTGTGGTCTTTTAAACTCTTTATTTTGTAAATTTCATTTTGCTGACTGTTGACACTTGTTTAGATGCTTGTTTAACAACCTTAGGCTAAAAAAAAAAAAATAGCTTTCAAGTTCTTGGGGCTAATTTGGGTAGCCCCTTTGAATTTGTTTTTATCACAACTTCGCGCCTTTAGTATCATATCGATCTTTATCTCGTCTAGGCACTTTTTCTAGGCTTTTGGTGGTGCTTGGGGTCTTGTCGCTCGATCTCTTTGAGTGGCTTTTGTGCTTTTGGCTTTGATTCCTTTTTAGGAAAAAATTCTGTTATTTTGGACCTTTTGTGAGGTCTCTGGCAAGTATTACTTTTTGTAGCCTTTGCACTTTATGTGGATTGACTTCGTCATGTCGGGATAAGCTATTTTGTAATCCTCTTTCTTGGACTTTGTTCAAGTCTCTTTCAGGGATTACTTTTATAACTTTGTGTTTTGGGCCGACTTTGTCACGTCGGGCCCTTTCAAGTTATTTTTGTAATCCTCTTTCTTGGACCTTGTTTAGGTCTCTTTCAGGGATTACTTCTATAACTTTATGTTTTGGACTAACTTCGTCATGTCGGATCGAGTTATTTTGTAATCCTCTTTCTTGGACTTTGTTCAAGACTCTTTCAGGGATTACTTCTATAACTTTGTGTTTTGGACCGACTTCGTCATGTCGGATCGAGTTATTTTGTAATCCTCTTTCTTGGACTTTGTTCAAGTCTCTTTCAGGGATTACTTCTATAACTTTGTGTTTTGGGCCGACTTTGTCATGTCGGGCCCTTTCAAGTTACTTTTGTAATCCTCTTTCTTGGACCTTGTTCAGGTCTCTTTCAGGGATTACTTCTATAACTGTATTTTGGGCCGACTTCGTCATGTCGAGCCCTTCTAAGTTAAAGTAATCCTCTTTTATAGGGTTGGCCAGACCTCTTTCCAGGGTTTACTTATAACTTGGTTTGACTTGGTCCGACTTCTTAACGTCGGCTAGTCTTTTAAGTTATTATTTAGCAATCCATTAGGACCTCGTCAGGTCCTTTCTCCGGATCACTTTCGATAACTTCTTACATTATTCTGTTTTCATCTTTGCCGATTTGTAGAAAGTGGATTAAATCCTCGTTTAGTCGACCTTTAGATGAATTTGGTTTTCATCTTTGTTGGTCTTTATCGTGATCGTGCAATGAATTTGTTTTTCACTTTCTGCCAATCTGTCGCTTTATAATAGGACGATGAATGTTTAAGATTAATGCGTCTTGAAAACTTTGTAGAACGTCTAATATATTTTATTTAAAAGAAAATGAAAATATGTACATATAGAGTTTTCTGGATCTCAACTTGGTGCCTCATTAAAAAATCTTTTCAGGAAAAAGAGTGCATCCTATGTTGAGATCTTTTACCTTCTCTAGCTATAGTACCTTCTTAGGTTGCAGGCGTGCCACGACCTAGGAAGTTCTCGCCCGTCGAGTTCGGATAGTCTGTAGTAGCCCTTCCCAAGTATTTCTATGACTCGGTTGGGTCCTTTCCAGTTTGCTGCCAGCTTTTCTTCTCCGGGTCGAGTTGTTCCAATATCATTTCGGATTAGGATGAGATCATTCTCAGCGAAACCTCTTGGCACTACCTTTTGATTATATCTGGAAGCCATTCGACGTTTTAATGCTTCTTCCCTGATCCGAGCCCTTTCTTGGATTTCAGGGAGTAGGTCGAGCTCTTCCCTTTGAAGTTGGGAGTTGGCTTCTTCATTGTAATGGACCACTCTAGGCGACCTGTTCATACCCTGGGTCGAGATGACCGAGCCAGGATGTTCAGTAGCAGAGCGACCGACCTCTTTAGGTCAAGCGGACCGACTTCTTTACGAAGAAGTCGGCCAAAGCGACAGGAAAAGCCCAAAGAAGGGCCCAACTAAAGGAATACGACCCAGATCCAAAGGCAGCCCAAGCCGATAGAGACAAGGGCGGTTCCACGAAAGATAAGCTGACCTCAACAAAAGATAAGATAAGATAAGATAACTAACTTATCTTATCCAAAGAAGGTCACATCTCACTACTATAAATACACTGGAGCACCCAGGTATAACTCATACTCTGATTCTACAATAAACCTGCTTAATACCCGTGCTAACTTAAGCATCGGAGTCTCTTGCAGGTACCCCCCACCCTCCGGTGACCAAGGATCAGCAGTGCAGCAAGTCCAACAAGTCGAACACAACAGCTCTGGCCGCCACCAGCCAGCCGGACACACCATCTCTGACCAATACAGAAGATCTCATTCGAGATCGACCTCCAGTTTCAGGTAACCCTCGAAACATTGGCGCCGTTGCCGGGGAACCTGGAAGTCATCCCAACACAATGGCGGACGACCATGACAACGACCACGATTCAGATCTAGAAGATAGAACGCCGCACAAAAATACAGATACTACACTGAAAGATACCCCGGAATCCAACGGGGACAAAGACTCACCAAATCCGGGAGCAATAGAAGCGCTTCAAGATAGCTTAAAGCAACTCGAAAAAGAAACCCAACAACAACGAGAGATCGGAAGATATCTACAAAGAGAGGTACGGCGACGTCGGGAATTGGAAGAAAAACTACAGCAATTGGAAGCCGATCTCAAGTTGAAAGCTCCTCAGACTAATCATGAAGAAAATTCGCGCAAAGAGCAAGACCCGTTCACCAGGGAAATCATGAAAACCAAAATTCCAAAAGACTTCATACTCTCGGATATAACCTTGTATGATGGCACCACAAACCCCAACCACCATCTCAGCAATTTCAGAAGCAGAATGTACCTCACTGATGCCCCAGATGCTGTTCGCTGTAAAGCCTTTCCAACAACTCTCACGAAGATAGCAATCAGATGGTTCGACAACCTACCTCCCAAGTCCATCTCAAACTTTGACGACCTAGCCAAAAAGTTCCTAGCCAGATTCTCCATCCAAAAAGATAAGGCCAAGCACGCGCCCAGTTTACTAGGGATCAAGCAAGGAGATCGGGAGAGCCTCCGCAACTACATGGAGAGATTCAACAAAACATGCATGGACATAGAAAGCTTACCAACAGAGACCGCCATCATGGGACTCATCAACGGCCTACGAGAGGGACCTTTTAGCCAATCTATATCAAAGAAGTACCCTACCTCCTTAGACGAAGTACAGCAGTGAGCAGAAAAATACATCAACATGGAAGAAAACACTCGGTTGGGAGAAACCTCCAAATCTGGGGCCCCCTACCGAGATAAAGACAAGGAATCCAAAAGGAAAGAAGATCGGCAAGGGGAGAAAATCAAAAAATACCACAATTACACTCCTCTCAAGGTATCCCTAGTTGACGTATACAAAGAAGTCTGCCACACAGAGAAAATACCCCCAGCTCGGCCACTCAAAGGCAAAAGAGGGGGAGGAAATCGGAATGAGTATTGTGAATACCATTGAGTGCGAGGTCACTCCACCAATGAGTGCTTCGATTTAAAGAACATCATAGAAAAGATGGTGAGGGAAGGTGTTCCGAGGGTTACCTGAAACTGTAGGTCGATCTCGGACGAGATCCTCAGTGATGGTCGGAATCGATGTGTTCGGCTGGTGAATGGAGGCCGGAGCTGGTACGTCCGACTTGTTTGGACTTGGACGTGCTGCTGATCCTCTGTCACCGAAGGGTGGGGGGTACCTGCAAGAGACTCCGATGCTTAAGTTAGCATGGGTATTAAACAGGTGTTATGTAGAATCAGAGTATGAGTTATACCTGGGTGCTCCAGTGTATTTATAGTAGTGGGGGCTGACCTTTCTGATAAGATAAGTTAGTTATCTTATCTTATCTTATCCTGTTTTGGATGAAGTCAGCTTATTTTCAAGGGAACCGCCTTTATCTCTATAGGCTGGGATTGCTTTTGGATTTGGGTCGTGTTCCTCTATTTGGGCCCTTTATTGGGCTTTCCTGTCAATTTGGCCGAGCTCTTTAGAAGAGGTCGGGTAGTCTGACCTGAAGAGGTCGGTCGCTTTGTCGCCAATCATCCCGGGTCGGGTAACTCGACCCAGGGTATGAACAGTGCCCCTGCTTGAGCTCGGTCTTTTTGTTGAGGTCGAGTCTTTGACTTCGGTCCTTCTCTGACGAAGCCGAACTCAAGCATTTTGTCGATTTCTTCCTTTTGTAGAATCTTTTGAATGTAGAACGTTTTTCTCTAAAAGCGCGCGCTTTTGTATTAGCGCTTTGTCCTGGGGAACGTGCGAGGGTTTAATACCCTAATTAATTAGTATTAATTGCCCCATTTTTCCTTTGGCTCTTTATTTTGATTTTTGAAAACTCAGAAAAGGTTTCTCTTCTTTGCTCTTTCGTAACTTCTTCACCATTTTCCTCCGTTTTTCTCGTTCTCTGTTTTTCGCCTACGTTTCTTCTTTTCCTGCATTGCGGCGTCGCTTGGCGATTCTCGGGACAACTTTCATTTTTACATCTCCTTCTTTCCTTTGAAGCTTTTCTCTTCTCCAGGTGAGTTCCATTCGTACTTTCTTTCTCTTTCGCTGCTTTGGCTTTTTGTGATTAAGTTGCGATTTTGCTTTGAGGGAAGTTTGGATCTTTCTACTTTTACTGTGCCTGGTTACTGTCGTAATGCGTGCTCTGAAGTTTCTTCATCCTTTTGTATGAATCTTTTCGCCTTTCCTATTGCTTTAATGTGCTTAGGGCTTCTGCATGTTATTTCTTGTTTGTGCTTTTGATGATAATTTGTTTGATTCTGGAAAAAGGCTGTGTCTTTGATGATTTCTATTTGGTATGCTCGGTGTTGGTGCTTGTTCTTTGCTAATGATTTTTTGCTTGATTTCGAAAAAGTTTGCGCCTTTCTTGGCCATTTCTGATAAACTGTAGAAATAGTGCTTTCTTCTGATAAACTGTATGAGAGTGGACCTTTTGCATTTTCGCTTTCTTTTGTTTTCTTTCGTTTTCTTTTTTTGATGAGTGCTGGGATGTAGGCCGTAGAAATAACTTGAAAACCTTGCTTGTTTACTGCTTCCAAGGGATGCCCCAAGACCTTTGTCTTGAGTCTTGGGGTTTTCCCTTTTTGTTTATCCGCCCGTCGAGATGTTTTGCCCTCTGTCCGAGATGTTTTTGAGTAATCCATTCTTTTTTTCTTTTTGTAGGATTTAGTTAACCTCATGTCTTCCCGAAATAACGTTGTCGAAATGCCTTCCTAGGTTCCCGCGGGTATGGCTGATTGGGTGGACTCCATGGTTCTTATGTGTATCTCGCTGGTTGATTCTGAATTTTGTACTTCAGCTTAGGCAGTTTCACAGTGTCTGTAGTAATTCTGGTGATGAGATGAACTATGAACTTGTCCCTCCCTCTTCTGACGAGAGAGTCTGCTTTTCGACTCGAGTTGTTGATGGTCGCCCTTTCTTTTATGCTTATGATTTTTTCTTTGGTCAGCTGGGTATCACCCTTCCTTTTACCAAATTCGAAACCGACCTGTTATGGTCTTGTAATGTTGCCCCTTCTCAACTTCACCCCGATTCCTAGGGTTTTATTAAAATTTTCCAATTGCTGTGCGATGGTTTTGGTATTCCTGCTTCCCAATCTCTCTTTTTCTATCTGTTTGTCTTGACTAAGCCCGGTGTGGTAAAAAAAAAGTCGGCCTGGGTCTCCTTTCGTTCTACCCAGGGGAAGAAGGTTTTTTCCATGTTTGACGAGTCGTTCCGTGATTTTAAAAACTACTTTTTCAAGGTCTGAGCTGTTGAAGGAGCTCGGCCCTTTTTTCTAGATGAGAATGACGAACCTGCTTTTCCCTTGGAATGGCAAAAAGATGTGAGGGTCTCCAGGTATTCGTGGGAGATGTTGGATGAGGCTGAGCGAGTCTTTGTGACTATCTTGGAAGAACGCTGGGGTCAACCTCCCCATCTTGACACAAAGAAATTTCTAACCAATCCTACTCTTCTTCAAACTGAACTGGGTATCTTGTGTTTCTTTTATTATTTTGTTTATGTTGCTTGTAGCTGTCCTTTCCGACTTATCCGACTTGTAGTTGAGTTTTCTGTTTTGTTTGTAGAGGCAATGAAGAATAATGAATCCATGAAAGCTTATAAGAGGGCGCAGAGGGCGACTGCTGCCAGAAATGCTGCTGCCCAGGCGGCTGGGGAGGGATCTTCCCAAGTGCACGAGAAGCCATTGGTGCAGAGTTCCGCCGGGGTGAAGAAGGTGATCCCTACACCCCGAGTTCGTTTGGTAGATCCTCACGTCACCTCTGCTGCTCCTTCTGTTGCTCCTCCCAATAAAAAACAAAAGATTGCTGAGCCTTTTGACCTCGATGCTCTTGATTTTAATGCTATTGAATTCGTGGATCAACAAATCGGTCCTTATGGCACTCTCTCCATGGACGATGTTTCCATCCTCCATCACTTGGAATTCATGGCCCGAAATCATGTGAAGATGGCGTACATGTCGGCTGCCATATATCGGACTGCTCAGAATCTCCCTCTCCACGCTACTAAAGCGTTTATGGAGGAGGCGAAACAGGAGTTTGATCGGATGAAGGAGCTAAAGGAGGAGCTTGAGACGAAGGTAGCCAAGCTGGAGAAGGACTTGAAGAATGAGGAGGCGAGCTCTCAGTCATTGGCGGCTTCTTTGAGGTTGGCTGAGGATGCAGTCTTGATGCACAAGGAGAGTTACCTTTCATCTTATCGGGAAGTGATGCGCCTGAAGGAGGAGCTTGACAGTGTTCGGGAAGATTATGCTGAGCTCCAAAGTCATCTCGTTGGCAGCGTGACTGCTGCTTATGAGAACTTGAGGGAGCAAGTTCAGGTCATTGCTCCCGAGGCCGACCTCACCCTTTTTAGCCTGGATAATATTGTCAGGGATGGCAAGATTGTCCCTGATGATGAGGGTGATGATGATGATGTCGTTACTCCTGTGTCTTCTACCAAAGTGCCGACCTCTTCGGTTCTCCCCGCTGTGCCCGACCCGGATTGCCAGATCCTGAATATGGAGGATAGAACTGTGGATGCTGTGCCGATCCAGACTCGCCCTCCTTCTCCTTGTCCTGATGCTGCCAAGAAAGCTCCTGATGCTTGTTGATCTTTTCTTAAAATTTGTGTAGTGGCCCGGCTTGTGGGCTTTTTTAGAACTCTTTTATTTATTTGCTGATACTTCTTAGTTGCTTATCTAGCAACTTTTATTTTGAAAAAGAAACAATAGCTTGCTATCTTTTTGATAGTAGTCTTTGGTGGCCTTTCGAGGCCTTATAACTCTGTAAAAAGTAGTTTTTTGACTAGGCATCTTTTCTGTTTTCTGCTGATGTCGAAATCTTGTGGCTCGACCTCCTTGGGTTGTTTTTGTTATGTTATTTGTAGCTTGAATCCTTTGAGGTCGTGGTTGTGGGGGTCCAACTTGTTTCTTTAGTTTTCTTTGCTTTGTATGCTTTCTTGACGTTGATCCCCTTTTAAGCTATTCTCGTAATCCTGTGTCTTGGACCTTTGCTAGGTCTCCTTCAGGGATTACTTTTATAACTTTTCAGTTGTAGGAGTCCGAGTTCGTTAGGTCGGTCTCCTTTAAGTTATTTGTAGTCCTCTTTCTTGGATCTTTGTCAAATCTCTTTCAGGGACTATTTTGATAACTTTTAAGTAGTAGGAGTCCGACTTGGTTATACCGGTCTCCTTTAAGTTATTTTTTGTAGTCCTCTTTCTTGGATCTTTGCCAGATCTCTTTCAGGGACTATTTTGATAACTTTTAAGTAGTAGGAGTCCGACTTGGTTATACCGGTCTCCTTTAAGTTATTTTTTGTAGTCCTCTTTCTTGGATCTTTGTCAGATCTCTTTCAGGGACTATTTTGATAACTTTTAAGTAGTAAGAGTCCGACTTGGTTATACCGGTCTCCTTTAAGTTATTTTTTGTAATCCTCTTTCTTGGACCTTTGTCAGGTCTCTTTCAGGGATTACTTTTATAACTTTTCATTTTGGGCTGACTTTGTCATGTCGAGCCCTTCTAAGTTAAAGTAATCCTCTTTAATAGGGTTGGCCAGACCTCTTTCTAGGGTTTACTTATAACTTGGGTTGACTTGGTCCGACTTCTCAACGTCGACCAGTCTTTAAGTTATTATTTTAGCAATCCGTAAGACCTCGTCAGGTTCTTTTTTAGATCACTTTCGATAACTTCTTACATTATTCTGTGTTCATCTTTGCCGATTTGTAAAAAGTGGTTGTCGTCTCTAGATCGTCCTTTAGGTGAATCGCGTTTTCACCTTTATCGGACGGTTGTCTTTATCATGATCGTGCAGTGAAATTATTTTTCACTTTCTGCCGATCTGTTGCTTTATAATCGGACGATGAATGCTTCAGATTAATGCGTCTTGAAATCTTTGTAGAATATCTAAAATATATTTTATTTAAAGGAAAAATGCAAATATATACATATGGGTTTTGTCTGAGTCTCAACTTGGTGCCTCATTAAAAAACCTTTTCAGGAAAAAGAGTGCATCCAATGATGAGATCTTTTATCTTTTCTAACTGTAGTACCTTCTGAGGTTGCAGGCGTGCCATGACCTGGGAAGCTCTTGTCCATCGAGTTCAGACAGTCTGTAGTAGCCCTTTCCAAGTACTTCTACAACTCGGTAGGGTCCTTTCCAGTTTGCTGCCAGCTTTCCCTCTCCTGGTCGAGTTGTTCCGATGTCATTTCGGATTAGGATGAGATCATTTTCTACAAAAATTCTTGGCACTACCTTTTGATTATATCTGGAAGCCATTCGGCGTTTTAGAGCTTTTTCCCTGATCCGAGCTCTTTCTTGGATTTCGGGTAAGAAGTCGAGCTCTTCTCTCTGAAGTTGGGAGTTTGCTCCCTCATTGTAGTGAACTACTCTGGGCGACCCTTCCTCAATCTCTACTGGAATCATCGCCTCTATTCCGTATGCTAATCGGAAGGGGGATTCCTTCGTGGTGGAATGTGGCGTTGTTCGATATGCCCACAGGACCTGTGGAAGCTCTTCTGCCCAGGCTCCCTTTGCATCTTGTAATCTCCATTTTAATCCGGCCAATATGACTTTGTTAGCAGCTTCGGCCTGCCCATTGGCTTGTGGATGTTCGACGGAGGTGTACTGGTGCTTTATATTCAAGTCGGCTACTAGTTTTCTGAAGCCTGCATCTGTGAATTAAGTGCCATTGTCTGTGGTTATTGAATATGGAACCCCGAACCTTGTGACAATGTTTCTATATAAAAATTTCTGGCTTCTTTGAGTGGTGGCATTGGCCAGGGGCTCTGCCTCGATCCACTTTGTAAAGTAATCTACCCATACTATGAGGAATTTAACTTGTCCTGATCCCTGTGGGAAAGGGCCGAGAAGATCGAGTCCCCATTTTGCAAACGGCCAAGGTGAGGTCACGCTGATGAGCTCTTCTAGCGGGGCGATGTGAAAGTTGGCATGTTTCTGACATGGTGGGCATGTCTTTACAAATTCTGTGGCTTCTTTCTGTAGAGTTGGCCAATAAAATCCCGCTCGGAGTACTTTTTTGGCGAGAGCTCGTGCTCCGAGATGATTGCCACAAATACCGCCGTGTATTTCTTCTAGCACTTCCTTTGTGTTGGAGGTTGGCACACATTTTAGTAAAGGTGTTGAGATTCCTCTTTTGTACAGGATGTTGTTTATGACGGTGTAGTACTGTGCCTCCCTTTTTAACCTCTTTGCCTCCTTTTCTTCTGTGGAGAGTGTTCCTGTTCTGAGGTAGTTGGCTATAGGGGTCATCCATCCTTGGTCCTGACTTGTTATGGTCAAGACTTTTTCCTCTTCCGAGATTGACGGGTTCTGCAACATTTCCTGGATAAGGCTTCTGTTGTTACCCCCTGGTTTGGTGCTGGCTAGTTTTGAGAGTGCGTCAGCTCGGGCATTTTGTTCGCGGGGTATGTGGCAGATCTTATACTCCCCAACTTGTCCGAGCTGTTCCTTGGTTTTATCCAAATACTTTTTCATGGTGGGATCTTTGGCTTGGTAGCTCCCTGTTATTTATGATGTGACCACTTGTGAATCGCTGTAAATGTTGAGTTTTTGAGCTCCGACCTCTTTAGCCAACTTCAAACCAGCTAATAACGCTTCATATCCCGCCTGGTTGTTTGAGGCCGGGAACCCGAACTTGAGGGAGAGCTCAACCTGGGTTCCTTGGTTGCTTTCTATTATCACGCCCGCACCGCTTCCAGTTTTATTTGAAGAACCGTCCACGTAAAGATTCCATTCTGTGGGGGTTTCTAGGGCATCTGTGAATTCTGCGATAAAATCGGCCAGATACTGCGATTTGATGGCCGTCCGAGCTTCATATTTGAGGTCAAACTCTGACAACTCGACTGCCCACTGTAGAATTCTGCCTGCTAAATCTATTTTCGGCAATATTCCTTTTATGGGCTGGTTAGTTCGAACCTTAATGGTGTGAGCCTGGAAGTACGGGCGGAGTCGTCAAGATGTTAGGATAAGAGTATAGGCAAATTTTTCTATTTTCTGGTAGTTCAGTTCGGATCTCTGTAGTGCCTTGCTAATGAAGTAGACAGGTTATTGCTCATTTTCGTCTTCTCTGACTAGTGCTGAGGCTATTGTCCGGCTCCCTATTGCGAGATATAATATGAGCGGTTCTCCTTCTCGTGGTCGAGATAGGATAGTGGCCGTCCTAAGAATTCCTTGAAGTCTTTGAAGGCTTGCTCACATTCTGTCGTCCATTCGAACTATTTTCCCTTTCTTAGAGTGGCATAGAAGGGGAGAGATCCTATCGCAGCTCCTGCTAAGAATCGGGATAGGGCGGCCAATCTCCCGTTGAGTTGTTGTACTTCTTTGACACAGGTTGGGGTCTTCATGTTGAGTATGTCTTGACATTTGTCTAGATTTGCTTCAATTCCCCTTTGTGTGAGCATGAAACCTAAGAATTTGCCTGCTTCTACTACGAAGGTACATTTTGCGGGATTGAGTCGCATGTTGTGTTTCCTTATGGTGTCAAACACTTGAGCCAAGTCGGATAATAATGTATCTTCGGTTTGCGTTTTTATCAACATGTCATCCACATAAACTTCCATAATTTTTCCAATGTGATCTGAGAAGACTTTATTCATTAGCCTTTGATAAGTAGCTCCTGCGTTCTTGAGACCGAAAGGCATCACGATGTAGCAGTAGTTTGCCTTTGGTGTTAAGAACGAGGTCTTTTCCTGATCTGGTGGGTACATGGGGATTTGGTTGTATCCCGAGTATGCGTCCATAAACGAGAGATATTTATATCCAGAGGAAGCATCTACCAGAGCGTCAATGCTTGGAAGTGGGTATGGGTCTTTTGGACAAGCTTTGTTGAGATCGGTGTAATCGGTGCACATTCGCCACTTCCCATTCGACTTTTTCACCAAGACGACGTTGGCTAGCCATAGTGGGTACTTGACTTCTCTTATAAATCCGCTTCCAGCAGTGCTTGTACTTGCTCTTCCACAGCCTGGGATCACTCTGGCCCAAGCTTTCTTCGTCTCTGCTGCACCGGTCGAGATCCTGGATAGACCGCCAACTTGTGGCACATTAGCTTAGTGTCTATGCCTGGCATGTCCGCGGCTTTCCATGCGAAGAGATCGACATTATCTCATAAGAATTGTATTAGCAATTCTTTTAATCCTCCTTTGAGGATTGTGCCGATATTAGTTGTTTTTTCCGAGGTGTCCCCGATCTGAATTTTTTCTATCTCACCTTCTGGTTGGGGGCGAAGATCTTCTCGTTGTTGAACTCCGCCCAACTCGATTGCGTGGAACTCTTCTCCTTTGCCTCTGAGGTTTAAGCTTTTGTTATAACAGCGACGTGCCATCTTTTGGTCAGCTTTTATCGTGGCTATCCCTTTTGGTGTTGGGAACTTCATACATAGGTGTGGGGTCGAGACTATTGCGCCGAGTTGGTTGAGTGTTGTCCGACCTATGAGAGCATTGTAAGCTGAACTTACATTGACTACGATGTATTCTATTTTGAGGGTCCTGGATTGGTCTCCTTTTCCGAAGGTTGTATGTAGTGATATATATCCTAGTGGTCGAACCGGGGTATCTCCTAACCCGAACAGACTGTTTGGATATGCCTTAAGTTCTTTTTCTTCTAAGCCGAGTTTATCAAAGGCTGTCTTGAATAATATGTCGGCAGAACTCCCTTGGTCTATTAAGGTGCGGTGTAGGTTGGCGTTTGCCAATATGATGGTGATGACCATGGGATCGTCGTGTCCTGTGATGATGCCGGACGCGTCCTCCTTAGTGAATGTTATCACTGGGATGTTGAGTGCTTCCTCCTCTCCTTCGACATGACATACTTCTTTGAGATACCTTTTGCCGGAAGATTTGGAGATCCCTCCTGCTGCGAATCCACCATGTATCATGTGGACGTGTCTTTCTGGTGTCCGAGGTGATCGTTCTGCTCGTTCGGTATCTTCATCCCTTCGTCTTTTTCTTTGATCATCATCTCGGGTGGCCAGGAATCGATCTAATTTTCCTTTCCTCACCAATTTTTCTATGATATTTTTCAAGTCGAAGCATTCGTTGGTGGCGTGTCCTCAGACCCGATGATATTCACAATATTCCTTCCGATTTCCTCCTCCTCTTTTTCCTTTGAGGAGCCGTGCTGGGGGAATCTTTTCTGTATGGCAGACCTCTTTGTATATTTCGACTAGGGATGCTCTGAGGGGAGTATAATTATGGTATTTTTTAATTTTCTCCCCTTGTCGGTCTTCTTTCTTTTTGTCTTTATCTCGGTAGGGGTTCCCAGATTTTGAGGTTTCTCCTAATCGAGCGTTTTCTTCCATGTTGATGTATTTTTCTGCTCGCTCCTGTACTTCGTCTAATGAGGTAGGGTATTTCTTTGATATAGATTGGCTAAATGGCCCCTCTCGTAGGCCATTGATGAGTCCCATGATGGCGGCCTCTGTTGGTAAGCTTTGTATGTCCATGCATATTTTGTTGAATCTTTCCATGTAGTTGCGGAGGCTCTCCCGATCTCCTTGCTTGATCCCCAGTAGACTGGGGGCGTGCTTGGCTTTATCTTTCTGGATGGAGAATCTGGCCAGGAACTTTTTGGCCAGGTCGTCGAAGTTTGGGATGGACTTTGGAGGTAAGTTGTCGAACCATCGGATTGCTGTCTTTGTGAGAGTTGTTGGGAAAGCTTTGCAGCGAATGGCGTCTGAGGCGTCGGTAAGGTACATTCTGCTTCTGAAATTGCTGAGATGGTGGTTGGGATCTGTGGTGCCATCATATAAAGTCATATCTGGGAGTTTGAAGTCTTTTGGGATTTTAGTTTTCATGATCTCTCTGGTGAATGGATCCTGTTCTTTACGTGAGCTTTCCTCAGGAGTGATCCGAGGGGCCTTCGATTTGAGATCGGCTTCCAATTGCTGTAATTTTTCTTCCAATTCTCGACGTCGCCGTATCTCTCTTTGTAGATCCTTCCCGATTTCTCGTTGTTGTTGGGTTTCTTTTTCAAGCTGCTTCAAGCGATCTTGAAGTACTTCTATTGCCCCCGGGTTTGCTGGATTTTTGTCTCCGTTGGATTTCGGGGTGTCTTTTAGTGGGGTGTCCGCGTTTTTGTGCGGCGTTCTATTTTCTAGATCTGAATCGTGATCGTTGTCATGGTTGTCCGCCATGGTGTTGGGATGACTTCCAGGTTCCCCGGCAACGGCGCCAATGTTCCGAGGGTTACCTGAAACTGTAGGTCGATCTCAGACGAGATCCTCAGTGATGGTCGGAACCGATGTGTCCGGCTGGTGAATGGAGGCCGGAGCTGGTACGTCCGACTTGTTTGGACTTGGACGTGTTGCTGATCCTCTGTCACCGAAGGGTGTGGGTACCTGCAAGAGACTCCGATGCTTAAGTTAGCATGGGTATTAAACAGGTGTTATGTAGAATCAGAGTATGAGTTATACCTGGGTGCTCCAGTGTATTTATAGTAGTGGGGGCTGACCTTTCTGATAAGATAAGTTAGTTATCTTATCTTATATTATCCTGTTTTGGATGAAGTCAGCTTATTTTCAAGGGAACCGCCTTTATCTCTATAGGCTGGGATTGCCTTTGGATTTGGGTCGTGTTCCTCTATTTGGGCCCTTTATTGGGCTTTCCTGTCGATTTGGCCGAGCTCTTTAGAAGAGGTCGGGTAGTCTGACCTAAAGAGGTCGGTCGCTTTGTCGCCAATCATCCCGGGTTGGGTAACTCGACCCAGGGTATGAACAGAAGGAAAACTAGATCAGTTTCTAGCAAACCGAGATGATGATCAAAGAAAGAGACGAAGGGACGAAGATATCGGACGAACCGCGCGGTCACCTCATACACCAGAAAGATACATCCACATGATACATGGCGGATTCGCAGGGGGAGGAATCTCCAAATCATCTCGTAAAAGATATCTCAAAGAAGTATATCATGTGGAAGGAAAGGAGGAAGCACCCGACATCCCTGCAATCACGTTCACTAAAGAGGACGCATCTGGAATCATCTCGGGACACGACGACCCCATGGTCATTACCATCATACTGGCAAACGCCAATCTCCATCGCACACTAATAGATCAAGGAAGCTCCGCTGACATCTTATTCAAAACAGCTTTCGACAAACTCGGTTTAGAAGACAAGGAGCTTAAGGCATACCCGAACAGTCTGTTCGGACTGGGAGATACCCCGGTACAACCATTAGGATACATATCACTACATACAACCTTCGGAAAAGGGAACCAATCCAGGACCCTCAAAATAGACTACATTGTGGTCGACGTAAGTTCAGCCTACAATGCTCTAATAGGTCGGACAACACTCAATCAACTCGGTGCAATAGTCTCGACCCCACATCTATGCATGAAATTCCCAACTACAGAAGGGATAGCTACAATAAAAGAAGATCAAAAGATGGCGCGCCGCTGTTATAACGAAAGTCTAAACCTCAGAGGAAGAGGAGAAGAGTTTCATACAATTGAGCTTGGCGGAGTGCAGCGACGAGAGGAACTCCGTCCGCAGCCAAAAGGCGAGATAGAGAAGGTTCAGATCGGAGACACCTCGAACAAAACAACTAATATCGGAATAATCTTAAGAGGAGACTCAAAAGAATTACTGATACAATTCTTACGCGATAATGTCGATCTATTCGCATGGAAAGCCGCAGACATGCCAGGCATAGACCCTAAGCTAATGTGCCACGAATTGGCGGTCTATCCAGGATCTCGGCCGGTGCAGCAGAGACGAAGAAAAGTTAGACCGGAGCGATCTCAAGCTGTGGAAGAGCAGGTACAGGCACTACTGGAGGCAGGATTCATAAGAGAAGTCAAGTATCCACTATGGTTAGCCAACGTCGTCTTGGTGAAAAAATCAAATGGGAAGTGGCGAATGTGTACCGATTACACCGATCTCAACAAAGCCTGTCCAAAAGATCCTTACCCACTCCCGAGTATCGACGCTCTGGTAGATGCTTCCTCCGGATATAGATACCTCTCGTTTATAGACGCATACTCGGGGTACAACCAAATCCCCATGTATCCACCAGATCAAGAAAAGACCTCGTTTTTAATGCCAAAAGCAAATTACTGCTACATCGTGATGCCCTTCGGTCTCGAGAACGCGGGTGCTACTTATCAAAGGCTGATGAACAAGGTCTTCTCAGACCACATCGGAAAAATCATGGAAGTCTATGTGGACGACATGTTGATAAAAATACAAAGCGAACCCGAATAAATGCCAAGCCATACTCAACATGAAGAGCCCCACCTGCGTCAAAGAAGTGCAGCAACTCAACGGGAGATTGGCCGCCCTATCCAGATTCTTAGTAGGGGCAACGATAAGATCTCTCCCCTTCTATGCTACTTTAAGGAAGGGAAAGCAGTTCGAATGGACGATAGAATGTGAACAAGCCTTTCAAGACTTCAAGGAGTTTTTAGGACGGCCGCCTATCTTATCTCGACCACGAGAAGGAGAACCACTCATATTATATCTCGCAGTAGGAAGCCGGGCAATAGCCTCAGCACTAGTTAGAGAAGATGAAAGTGGGCAACAACCCGTCTACTTCATTAGCAAAGCGCTACAGGGATCCGAGCTGAACTACCAGAAGATAGAAAAGTTTGCCTATGCTCTCATTCTAACATCTCAACGACTTTGCCCGTACTTCCAGGCTCACACCATTAAGGTTCGAACCAATCAGCCCATAAAAGAAATATTGCAGAAAATAGATTTAGCAAGTAGAATTTTACAATGGGTTGTCGAGTTATCAGAATTGACCTCCAATATGAAGCTCGGACGGCCATTAGATCACAGTATCTGGCCGACTTTATCGCAGAATTCATAGATGCCTTGGAAACCCCCACAAAATGGAATCTCTACGTGGATGGTTCTTCAAATAAGACTGGAAGCAGCGCAGGCGTGATAATAGAAAGCAACCAAGGAACCCAAGTTGAGCTCTCCCTCAAGTTCGGGTTCCCGGCCTCAAACAACCAGGCGGAATATGAAGCGTTATCAGCCAGTTTGAAGCTGGCTACAGAGGTTGGAGCTCAAAACCTCAACATTTACAGCAATTCACAAGTATTCACCTCGCAGATAACAGGGAGCTATAAAGCCAAAGATCCCACCATGAAAAAGTATTTGGATAAAACTAAGGAACAGCTCGGACAACTCGGGGAATATAAGATCTGCCACATACCCCGCGAACAAAACGCCCAAACTGACGCACTCTCAAAACTAGCCAGCACCAAACCAGGTGGCAACAATAGAAGCCTCATCCAGGAAATGCTACAGAACCCGTCAATCTCGGAAGAGGAAAAAATCCTAGCCATAACAAGTCAGGACCAAGGATGGATGACCCCCATAATTAACTACCTCAAAGTAGAGACACTCCCCACAGAGGAAAAAGAGGCAAAGAGATTAAAAAGGGAGGCACAGTACTACACTATTATAAACAATATCTTGTACAAAAGAGGGATCTCAATACCGTTACTAAAATGTGTGCCGACCAACAACATAAAGGAAGTGCTAGAAGAAGTACACGGCGGCATGTGCGGCAACCATCTCGGAGCACGAGCTCTTGCCAAAAAAGTACTCCGAGCGGGATTTTATTGGCCAACCCTACAGAAAGAAGCTACAAAATTTGTAAAGACATGTCCACCATGTCAAAAACATGCCAACTTCCACATCGTGCCGCCAGAAGAGCTCATCAGTGTAACCTCACCCTGGCCATTTGCAAATTGGGGACTTGATCTTCTCGGACCCTTTCCCCAGGGATCAGGACAAGTAAAATTCCTCATAGTCGGAGTAGACTATTTTACAAAATGGATTGAGGCAGAGCCCCTAGCCAACGCCACCGCTCAAAGAAGCCGGAAATTCCTATACAGGAACATTGTCACGAGGTTCGGGGTTCCATACTCCATCACCACAGACAATGGCACTCAATTTACAGATGCAGGCTTCAGGAGACTAGTAGCCGACTTGAATATAAAGCACCAGTTCACCTCCGTCGAACACCCTCAAGCCAATGGACAGGCCGAAGCTGCCAACAAAGTCATATTGGCCGGGTTAAAACGGAGACTACAAGATGCAAAGGGAGCTTGGGCCGAAGAACTTCCACAAGTCCTAAGGGCGTATTGAACAATGCCACACTCCACGACAAATGAATCACCCTTTCGACTAGCATATGGAGTGGAGGCAATGATCCCAGTAGAGATCGAGGAAGAGTCATCCAGAGTAGTCCACTACAATGAAGAGGCCAACTCTCAACTTCAGAAGGAAGAACTCGACCTACTATCTGAAATCCAGGAAAGAGCTCGGATCAGGGAAGAAGCACTAAAATGTCGAATGGCTTCCAGATATAATCAAAAGGTAGTGCCGAGAAGTTTCACGGAGAACGATCTCATCCTAATCCGAAATGATATTGGAACAACTCGACCAGGAGAAGGAAAGTTAGCAGCAAACTGGAAAGGACCCTATCGAGTTATAAAAGTACTTGGGAAGGGCTACTACAGACTGTCCGAACTCGATGGATGAGAGCTTCCCAGATCATGGCACGCCTGCAGCCTAAGAAGGTACTACAGCTAGAAAAGTAAAAGATCTCACTATTGGATGCACTCTTTTTCCTGAAAAGGTTTTTTAATGAGGCACCAAGTTGAGACTCAAACACTATTTGACATAAAGGGATAAAAAATTCCCACATGTATATATTTGCACTTTTCTTTGAATAAAATATATATTTTAGATATTCTACAAGTATTCAAGATGCATTAATCTGAAGCATTCATCGTCCGATTATAAAGCAACAGATCGGAAGAAAGTGAATAACAATTTCACTGCACGATCACGATAAAGACAATCGTCCAATAAAGGTGAAAACGCGATTCACGCAAAAGACGATCTAAAGATAGCAACCACCTTCTACAAAATGGCAAAGATGAACACAGAATAATGTAAGAAGTTATCGAAAGTGATCTGAAAAAGAACCTGATGAGGTCTTATGGATTGCTAAATAATAACTTAAAGACTGGCCGACGTTAAGAAGTCGGACCAAGTCAACCCAAGTTATAAGTAAACCCTGGAAAGAGGTCTGGCCAACCCTATTAAAGAGGATTACTTTAACTTAGAAGGTCCCGACATGACAAAGTCAGCCCAAAACTAAAAAGTTATAAAAGTAATCCCTGAAAGAGATCTGACAAAGATCCAAGAAAGAGGATTATAAAAATAACTTAGAAGAGACCGACATAACGAAGTCGGACTCCTACTACTAAAAAGTTATAAAAGTAATCCCTGAAAGAGATCTGATAAAGATCCAAGAAAGAGGATTACAAAAATAACTTAGAAGAGACCGACATAACGAAGTTGGACTCCTACTACTAAAAAGTTATAAAAGTAATCCCTGAAAGAGATTTGACAAAGATCCAAGAAAGATGATTACAAAAATAACTTAGAAGAGACCGACATAACGAAGTCAGACTCTTACTACTAAAAAGTTATGAAAGTAATCCCTGAAAGAGATCTGACAAAGATCCAAGAAATAGGATTACAAAAATAAATTAGAAAAGGACGACGTAAAGAAGTCGGCCTACTACAAAGTAAGTTACAAAGGTAACCCCTGAGAGAGACCGGACAAAGGACTACCAAAATAACTTGGAGGACCAACTTGAAGAAATCGGTTATAGATCGTCAGAAATACAAGCAAGAGCGAAAAAATCGAAAAACAAGTTGGACCCACATAACCATAACCTCAAAGGATCCAAGCTACAAACAATAAAGCAAATCCGAAGAGGACGAGCGGCAGGGTTCCAACATCCTCAGAAAACAAAAAAGATACCAAGTTAAGCGCGAAAGCATGATATAATCTACAAAGTTATAAAGCTTCAGAGGCCACCAAAATCTACCTCAAAAGCTAGAAAGTTACTTTTGTTTGTCAAAACAAAAAGTTGCTAGGCAAGCAATGAGAAAGTATCAGCAGTTAACAAAACATAAAGAGTTTAAAAAGCCCACAAGCCGGGCCAACTACATAAATATCCAGAATAAATAGGCTAAGGGTCAGAAGACTTTTTAGCAGCATCAGTCTGAGGAGACGGAGGGCGAGTCTGGAGAGGAACAGCATCCACAGTACCGTCATCCCGGTTTAAGATCTGGCAATCAAGATCAGAAGCAGGAGGGCCGACCTCGGCAGGAATAGTAGGAGTTGACACCTTGGCAGAGGACACAGGGGGAGGTTCAACATCATCATCATCCTCATCGTCAGGGACAATCTTGCCATCTCTGACAACGTTATCTAGGCTGAAGAGGGTCAGGTCGGCCTCGGGAGTAATAACCCGAACTTGTTCCTTCAGGTTCTCATAGGCAGCAGTTACACTACCAACAAGATGACCTTGGAACTCGGAGTAACCAGCTCGGGCATTCTCCAACTCCTCCCTCAGGCGCAACACCTCCCAGTAAGATGTCACATAACTATCCTTATGTCTCATAGCCGTGTCCTCGGCCAGCCTCACAGAAGCCGCCAGAGAGATGGAACTCGCCTTCTCATTCTCCAAATCTTTTTCCAACTTGGCCACCTTCACTTCAAGCTCCTCCTTCAAGCCTTTCATTCGATCAAACTCCTGTTTGGCCTCCTCCATAAAAGCTTTAGTGGCATGGAGAGGAAGACTTTGAGCAGTTCGATATAGGGCCGCTCCCATGTGTGCCATCTTGATACTACTCCGAGTTATATAATCAAAATGATGAAGAAACGACACGTCATCCATAGGGAGGACACCATAAGGGCCGATTTGTTGATCTACAAACTCGACCGCATCAAAGTTAGGAGCATCAAGGTTGAAAGGCTCAATCGTTTTCTGCTTCTTACTAGGAGGGGCACCAGAAGCTGCAGCAGAAGATTGTGGAGGATCGACCAGACAAACCCGAGGAATAGGAATTGCTTTCTTCGGTCTGGGAGAACTCGGCACAGGAGGTGTTCATACCCTGGGTCGAGCTACCCGACCTGGGATGACTGGCGACAAAGCGACGGACCTCTTCAGGTCAGGCTACCCGACCTCTTCTCAAGGAGGTCGGCCAAATCAACAGGAGAGCCCAATAAAGGGCCCAAATAGAGGAACACGACCCAAATCCAAAGGCCGTCCAAGCCTATAGAGATAAGGGCTGTTCCCTTGAAAATAACCTGACCTCAACTCAAAGATAAAGATAAGATAAGATAACTAACTTATCTTATCTAGAAAGGTCACTCTACAACCACTATAAATACACTGGAGCACCCAGGTATAGCTCATACTCTGATTCTACATAACAACCTACTTAATACCCGTGCTAACTTAAGCATCGGAGTCTCTTGCAGGTACCCCTCACCCTCCGGTGGCCAAGGATCAGCAGTGCGACAAGTCCAACAAGTCGGATACAACAGCTCCAGCAGTCATCGGCCAGCCGGACACGTTATCTCTGACCAGTACGGAAGATCTCGTCCGAGATCGACCTCCAGTTTCAGGTAACTCTCGGAACACTGGCACCGTTGCCGGGGAACCTGGAAGTCAACCCATCACCATGGCTGACAACCATAACAACGACCATGATTCAGGTCTGGAAGAGAGAACGCCGCACAAGAATGCGGATGTCACACTACAAGACACTCCAGAAATCAACAAAGACAGCGACTCACTAAATTCAGGGGCAATAGAAGCGCTCCTAGATTGCCTAAAACAACTGGAAAAAGAAACTCAACAACAACGGGAAATCGGAAGGGATCTACAAAGTGAGATGCGGCGACGTCGGGAGTTGGAAGAAAAACTACATCAATTAGAAGCCGATCTCAAATTAAAAGCTCCCCGGGCCAATCTTGAAGAAAACTCACGCAAAGAGCAAGACCCGTTCACCAGAGAAATCATGAAAACCAAAATTCCAAAAGACTTCAAACTCCCGGATATGACCCTGTATGATGGCACCACGGATCCCAACCACCACCTCAGTAACTTCAGAAGTAGAATGTACCTCACCGACGCCCCAGATGCTGTTCGCTGCAAAGCCTTCCCAACAACTCTCACAAAGACAGCCATTCGATGGTTCGACAACCTACCCTCAAAGTCCATCTCAAGCTTTGACGACCTATCTAAAAAATTCCTAGCCAGATTCTCCATTCAGAAAGATAAAGCCAAGCACGCCCCCAGTTTACTAGGGATCAAACAAGGAGATCGGGAGAGCCTCTGCAACTATATGGAGAGATTCAACAAAACATGCATGGACATACAAAGTTTACCCACAGAGGCCGCCATCATGGGACTCATCAACGGCCTACGAGAAGGACCCTTCAGCCAATCTATATCAAAAAAGTACCCGACCTCCTTGGATGAAGTACAGGAACGAGCAGAAAAATACATCAATATGGAAGAAAACGCTCGGTTAGGAGAGACCTCAAAATCGGGGGCCTCCTACCGAGACAGAGACAAGGAATCCAAGAGGAAAGAAGATCGACAAGGGGAGAAAATCAAAAAGTACCATAATTACACTCCTCTCAGGGCATCCTTGGGCAAGATATACAAAGAAGTATGCCATACAGAAAAAATCCCCCCAGCACGGCCACTCAAAGGCAAAAAGGGAGGAGGAAACCGGAAAGAATATTGCGAATACCACCGAGTCCGAGGACACTCCACAAACGAATGCTTCGACTTAAAAAATATCATAGAAAAATTAGTGAGAGAAGGAAAGTTAGATCGATTCCTGGCCACTCGAGATGATGATCAAAGAAAGAGACGAAGAGATGAGGATACTGAACGAATAGAACGATCACCTCGGACACCAGAAAGACATGTCCACATGATACATGGCGGATTCACAGCAGGTGGGATCTCCAAATCCTCTCACAAAAGATATCTCAAAGAAGTATATCATGTCGAAGGAAAGGAGGAAGCACTCAACATCCCAGCAATAACATTTACTAAAGAGGACGCATCCGGCGTCATCGCAGGACACGACGATCCCATGGTCATCACCATCATATTAGCAAACGCCAACCTACACTGCACCTTAATAGACCAAGGGAGTTCTGCCGACATTTTATTCAAAACAGCCTTTGATAAACTCGGCTTGGAGGAAAAAGAACTTCAAGCATATCCAAACAGTCTGTTTGGACTAGGAGACACCCCGGTTCGACCACTAGGATACATACCACTACACACAACCTTCGGAAGAGGGAACTAATCCAAGACCCTCAAAATAGATTACATCGTGGTCGACGTAAGTTCAGCTTACAATGCTCTCATAGGTCGGACAACACTCAACGAACTCGGCGCGATAGTTTCGACCCCACACCTATGTATGAAATTCCCAACACCAAAGGGGATAGCCACGATAAAAGCAGATCAAAAAATGGCACGTCGCTGTTACAACGAAAGCCTAAACCTCAGAGGCAAAGGAGAAGAGTTCCACACAATCGAGCTGGGCGGAGTTCAACGATGAGAAGAACTTCGTCCCCAGCCAGAGGGCGAGATAGAAAAGATTCAGATCGGGGACACCTCGGAAAAAATAACCAATATCGGCACAATCCTAAAAGGAGACTCAAAGGAATTACTAATACAGTTCTTGGGAGATAATGTCGATCTCTTTGCATGGAAAGCCGCAGATATGCCAGGCATAGATCCTAAGCTGATGTGTCATAAGTTGGCGGTCTATCCAGGATCTCGACCGGTACAGCAGAGACGAAGAAAACTTGGTCCAGAATGATCCCAGGCTGTGGAAGAACAAGTACAGGCACTACTGGAAGCAGGATTCATAATAGAAGTCAAATACCCACTATGGCTAGCCATTGTTGTCTTGGTGAAAAATCAAATGGGAAGTGGCGAATGTGCACCGATTACACCGATCTCAACAAGGCTTGTCCAAAGGACCCTTACCCACTCCCAAATATCGATGCTCTGGTACACGCTTCTTCCGGATATAAATATCTCTCGTTTATGGATGCATACTCGGGGTACAACCAGATCCCCATGTATCCACCAGACCAAGAAAAGACCTCGTTCCTAACACTGAAAGCAAACTACTGCTACATTGTGATGCCTTTCGGTCTCAAGAACGCGGGAGCTACTTATCAGAGGCTAATGAATAAAGTCTTCTCGGATCACATCGGAAAGATCATGAAAGTCTACGTCAATGACATGTTAATAAAAACACAAAGTGAAGAGACATTATTGTCCGACATGGCCCAAGTATTCGACACCATAAGGAAGCATGACATGCGACTCAACCCAGCAAAATGCACCTTCACGATAGAAGCAGGAAAATTCTTAGGTTTCATGCTCACACAAAGAGGAATTGAAGCAAATCCGGACAAATGTCAGGCCATACTCAACATGAAGAGCTCAACTTGTGTCAAAGAAGTGCAGCAACTCAACAGGAGATTGGCAGCCCTATCCCGATTCTTAGCAGGAGCCGCGATAAGATCTCTCCCCTTCTATGCTACTTTAAGAAAGGGAAAGAAGTTCGAGTGGACAACAGAATGTGAGCAAGCCTTCCAAGACTTTAAAAAGTTCTTAGGACAGCCACCTATCCTCTCCCGACCACAAAAAGGAGAACCACTCATATTATATCTCGCGGTAGGAAGCCGGGCAGTAGCGTCAGCACTAGTCAGAGAAGACGAAGACGGACAACAACCTGTCTACTTCATTAGTAAAGCACTACAGGGATCTGAGCTGAACTACCAGAAAATAGAAAAATTTGCATACACTCTCATTCTAACATCTAGACAACTCTGCCCTTACTTCCAGGCCCACACCATCAAAGTTCGCACCAACCAGCCCTTGAAAGGAATATTGCAGAAAACAGATTTAGCAGGTAAAATTCTACAATGGGCAGTCGAGTTGTCAGAGTTTGACCTCCAATATGAAGCTCGGACGGCCATTAAGTCACAATATCTGGCCGATTTTATCGCAGAATTCACAGATGTCCTGGAAACCCTCACAGAGTGGAATCTCTATGTGGACAGTTCTTCAAATAAAACTGGAAGCGGTGCAGGAGTGATAATAGAAAGCAACCAGGAAACCCAAGTTGAGCTATCCCTCAAGTTCGGGTTCCCGGCTTCGAATAACCAAGCAGAATACGAAGCACTGCTAGCTGGTTTGAAGCTGGCTGAAGAGGTCGGAGCTCGGAAACTCAACATCTACAGATATTCACAAGTTGTCACATCACAAATAACAGGGAGCTACCAAGCCAAAGACCCCACCATGAAAAGGTATTTAGATAAGACCAAGCAACAGCTCGGATAAATCGGGGAATATAAGATATACCACATACCCCGAGAACAAAATGCCCGAGCTGACACACTCTCGAAACTAGCCAGCACCAAACCAGGGGGCAACAATAGAAGCCTCATCCAGGAAATGTTACAGAACCCGTCAATCTCGGAAGAGGAAAAAGTCCTAGCCATAACAAACCAGGACCAAGGATGGATGACTCCCATAATTAACTACCTCAGAGCAGGAACACTCCCCACAGAAGAAAAATAGGCAAAAAAGATAAAAAGGGAGGCACAGTACTACACCATTATAAACAACATCCTGTACAAAAGAGGGATCTCAGTACCATTACTGAAAGGCGTACTGACCTCCCACACAAAGGAAGTGTTAGAAGAAGTACACGGCGTCATTTGTGGCAATCACCTTGGAGCACGAGCTCTAGCCAAAAAAGTGCTCCGGGCGGGGTTCTATTGGCCTACTCTACAGAAAGAAGCTATAGAATTTGTAAATATATGCCCACCATGTCAGAAACATGCCAACTTTCACATCGCCCCACCAGAAGAGCTCATCAGTGTAACTTCCCCTTGGCCGTTTGCAAGGTGGGGGCTCGACCTTCTTGGCCCCTTCCCCCAGGGGTCAGGACAAGTTAAATTTCTCATAGTAGGGGTAGACTATTTCACAAAATGGATTGAGGCAGAGCCCCTAGCCAACGCCACTGCTCAAAGAAGCCGGAAATTCCTATATAGAAACATTATCACAAGGTTTGGGGTTCCACACTCCATCACCATGGACAATGGCACCCAATTCACAGACGCAGGCTTCAGAAGACTAGTAGCCGACTTAAATATAAAGCACCAATTCACCTCCGTCGAACACCCTCAAGCCAATGGATAGGCCGAAGCCGCCAACAAAGTCATATTGGCTGGGTTAAAACGGAGACTACAAGATGCAAAGGGAGCTTGGGCTGAAGAACTTCCACAAGTCCTATGGGCATATCGAACAACGCCACACTCCACCACAAATGAATCACCATTTCGACTAGCATATGGAGTGGAGGCAATGATCCCAATAGAGATTGAGGAAGGGTCAGCCAGAGTGGTCCACTACAATGAAGAAGCCAACTCCCAAATTCAGAGGGAAGAACTCGACCTACTACCTGAAATCCAAGAAAGAGCTCGGATCAGGGAAGAAGCACTAAAACGACGGATGGCTTCCAGATATAATCAAAAGGTAGTGCCGAGAAGTTTCGCAGAGAATGATCTCATCTTAATCCGAAACGATATCGGAACAACTTGACCAGGAGAAGGAAAGTTAGCAGCAAACTGGAAAGGACCTTACCGAGTTGTAGAAGTACTCGGGAAGGGCTATTACAGACTGTCCGAACTCAACGGATGAGAGCTTCCCAGGTCATAGCACGCTTGCAACCTAAGAAGGTACTACAGTTAGGAAGCTAAAAGATCTCATCATTGGATGCACTCTTTTTCCTGAAAAGGTTTTTTAATGAGGCACCAAGTTGAGACCCAGGCACTATCCGACTTGAAGGGATGAAAAAATTCCCACATGTATATATTTGCATTTTTACTTTGAATAAAGTTTATTTAGATATTTTTACAAGAATTCAAGACGCATTAATCTGAAGAATTCATCGTCCGATTATAAAGCGACAAGTCGGCAGAAAGTGAAAAACAATTTCACTGCACGACCACGATAAAGACAAACCGTCCGATAAAGGTGAAAGCGCGATTCACCCAAAGGACGATCTAAAGATGCCAACCACTTTCTACAAATCGGCAAAAATGAACACAGAATAATGTAAGAAGTTATCGAAAGCAATCCAAAAAAGAACCTGACGAGGTCTTACGGATAGCTAAAATAATAACTTAAAGACTGGCCGACGTCCAGAAGTCGGACCAAGTCAACCCAAGTTATAAGTAAACCCTGGAAAGAGGTCTGGCCAACCCTATTAAAGAGGATTACTTTAACTTAGAAGGGCTCGACCTAACAAAGTCAGCCCAAAATAAAAAGGGTTATAAAAGTAATCCCTGAAAGAGACCTGACAAAGGTCCAAGAAAGAGGATTACAAAAATAACCTAGAAAGAGATCGACCTAACGAAGTCGGTCTCCTACAACGAAAAGTTATAAAAGTAATCCCTGAAAGAGACCTGACAAAGGTCCAAGAAAGAGGATTACGAAGTAACTTAGAAGAGATCGAAACAAAGAAGTCGGTCTCCTACAACAAAAAGTTATAAAAGTAATCGCTGAAAGAGACCTGACAAAGATCCAAAAAAGAGGATTACGAAGTAACTTAGAAGAGATCGACACAAAGAAGTTGGTCTCCTACAACGAAAAGTTATAAAAGTAATCCCTGAAAGAGACCTGACCAAGGTCCAAAAAAGAGGATTACGAAGTAACTTAGAAGAGATCGACACAAAGAAATGGTCTCCTACAACGGAAAGTTATAAAAGTAATCCCTAAAAGAGACCTGACAAAGGTCCAAGAAAGAGGATTACGAGGTAACTTAGAAGAGATCAACATAAAGAAGTCGGTCCCCCACAAATCGGTTATAAAAGAGACCTGACCAAGGTCCAAAAAGGAAGATTACTTTAAATACTTGAAAAAGATCGACATCGGTCGACTACTCGGAAAAAGACAAAGAAGTCGGGCATGGATTATTAAATCGGATCCACACATCGACAACAAGCCCTCAAAGAAGCTAAGACAGGCGCAAGCAAATGTAACGTAAAATCCTCAGGGTCAGACCCAAAAGCCCAGAATCTATTCGTTGTGTTTTTAAATAATGTTGCTAAACAAGCAACAAGAGTGTCAACAAAATAAACCAAAGAGTTTTAAAGCGCACAAGCCGGGCCAACTACAAAAAAATCCAACATAAATCAGCTAAAGGTTAGAAGGCTTCTTAGCAGCATCAGTCTGAGGAGAAGGAGGGCGAGCCTGGAGAAGGACAGCATCCATAGTACCATCGTCCCGGTTTAAAATCTGACAATCAGGATCAGAAGCGGGAGGGTCGACCTTGGCAGGAGGAATAGTAGGCGCGGATACCTTGGCAGAAGACACAGGGAGGGGATCGACCTCATCATCATCATCCCCATCATCAGGGACAATCTTGCCATCCCTGACAAGGTTGTCCAAGCTAAAGGGAGTGAGATCGGCCTCGGGAGCAATAACCCGAACTTGCTCTTTTAAGTTCTCATAAGCAGTAGTCACGCTGCCAACAAGATGACTTTGGAGCTCAGAATAATCTTCCCAAACATTGTCGAGCTCCCCCCTCAGACGCAACATCTCCCGATAGGATGTAACGTAACTATCCTTGTGCATCATGGCTGTGTCCTCAGCCAACCTCAAAGAAGCTGCCAATGATTGAGAACTCGCCTTCTCGTTCTCTAAGTCCTTCTCCAGCTTGGCTACCTTTACCTCAAGTTCCTCCTTCAACTCCCTCATCCGATCAAACTCTTGTTTTGCCTCCTCCATAAACGCTTTAGTGGCATGGTGATGCCAGGGCATCTTGGCCAGTTTCACTGACCTTTTCTTTACTATTTTTAGGTTAGTTTCATGCATTTCCTTAGGAAATAAGCTAGTTTTGGGTAGATATTCACTTACACCATGATTCAAGCATACATTGTGCATTTTACATTATTTCATGAGGATTTTGCATAAGTTTAGTGACAGATTGTATGCTGCATTACCCATGACTTGGACTAGAACTTTGATGCACTCTATTGCTTGATTTCAGGACCAAAGGAAGCAAGGAATGGGAGGTAACTTGCAAAGTTAATGAGAAAAGTGATTGCCAATAACGCTCTCGAAGCCATCATTGACCACGTTAAGAGTCACGTTACCTAAGTTAACGTGAACTCTAACGTGGAGAAGGGAAGTTGAGCCAACGTTAGTGACACTTAACATTGTCACTAACGTTGGAAAATGCTCATAAGTGGCCACGTTAGAGTCCACGTTAACTTTGTTAACGTGGCCTCTAACGTTAGAAAGGGGAAGAAACGCCAACGTTAGTGACATTCAACATTGTCACTAATGTTGGCCTAAGGAGAAACATACCACGTTAACTCCCACGTTAACTTGGTTAACGTGGGAGCTAACGTAAGAAGCAAGAGTGGTCGACAACGTTAGTGACACCCAACATTGTCACTAACGTTGGAAGCAACCACACAACCCCCCAAGGAGCCACGTTAACTTAGTTAACGTGGAAGCTAACGTTGATGAGTGAAAGAATGGCCAACGTTAGTGACACTCAACATTGTCACTAACGTTGGGGATGGCTAAGCATGGCCACGTTAGAAGCCACGTTAACCTAGTTAACGTGGACTCTAACGTGAGGCATAGGGGCACCTTGGAACGTTAGTGACAATGTTGAGTGTCACTAACGTTCTCGAAGGATGGCAAGCCCACGTTAAAGAGCCACGTTAACTAAGTTAACGTGGGCTCTAACGTGGGAAGAAAGGGGGCCTTTCAAAGTTATTGGAAATGTTAAGTCTCAATAACGTGTGCAAAGGACTTAGAGGCAACGTTAGTGGCAACATTTATGCCACTAACGTTGAAGTTAACGTGGCTTTTACTTAGTAACGTTAGTGAGAAAGTTGATTGTCACTAACGTTCTCGAACTCATATTTTTACTAAACGTTAACACCCCTAACGTCCTAAGCTAAAGTCTCTGCCCACTTCACATTTTCTCTCTGCAAGTAAAGCCAAGCCCAAATGAAGAAGAGAACTGCTTCAAACTCAAGATCCAAAGGCCCAAGACTTGAAGAGCCAACTAGAAGCTAAGAGAAGTAGTATATATAGGAGTAGCTTTGAATTGTTAAAGGAGTTCTGGAACCTGGAAAAAGAGAACTACTCTCTGTATTTTACTTTCTCTGCATTTTCTAGTTTTATGATGTATTCTCCATCTTTGTTTTTATTTTCAAGAGCTATGAACAACTAAACCCCTTTCATTGGGTTAGGGAGCTCTGTTGTAATTTGATGGATCAATACTAATTTTCATTATTCTTCTTCTATCTTTTCTCTTGATTTTACTTGAAAGCTTTCGATCTTCATCCAATTGAGTAGTTATCTTGGAAAAGAAGCTATTCAAACTTGGATCTCTTTTGAACCTTGAAAGAGGAATGAAGAGATCAAGCTAGAAATGCTTTCTCATGCTGGACCAAATTGGGTTTGGATGGGTATGTGACTATAACCCTCTCAATACTTGATTTGAGAAATGCATGTGGTATAATCAGTGACCATACTTCATCTCTTCTCATGAGAAATTGACCAAGGAATTGGCTATTGATCAAGACTTGAGAGATTGAATTGCAAGAAATTGTAATTCAATCAATTAAGATTGCCAATGAGATCAATGAGTGCATTGATTGAGGAAGAGATGAAAATGAACTTGATCCGGAGAATTACAACATCTCCTAAGCCCAATGAACTTCCCATCTCTGATCTTACCCATTCTCTTTAATTTCTGCCATTTACTTTTATGAGTAAATCTCCCATTCCCATTTACAATTCTGTAATTTATTTTCAGTCATTCACTTCCAATCCTTTAATTCTAGCATATACTTTTCTGTTATTTACATTCCCGCCATTTTATTTTCTGCAACTCTCGACCCAAATTCTGGATTCGCTCAACTAGAGCATTCTTCTAATTAAAGTTGCTTGATCAATCAATTCCTGTGGGATTCGACCTCACTCTATTGTGAGTTTTTACTTGACGACAAATTCGGTACACTTGCCGAAGGGAGATTTGTTGCGAGACAAGTTTTCCGCACATCAAGTTTATGGCGCCGTTGCCGGGGATTGATTGTGCATCAACAATGATTAAATTGAAAGATCACTAGATTGAGCATTTTTATTTTGTGAATTTCATTTTCTGTTTGAGTGATTTACTTTCTGTTTTAGTTAAACTTCTTCCCTTCCCCCTCTACTCTTTTGTTTTTCTTTGTTATTTTCAATTCTGTTTGCTAACCCACTAACTGTTTGATATATTGCATCACCCACAACTAACAGTAATTCTGACACAAATACTTTCTGCACCTATCTTTTCATGCTTGCACTTGATGGTTGTATGATAGGGAGAAGAAGCGGGGCTTCAACTTCCTTCGATTCTGAACCTGAGAGGACCTTCCTTAGATTAAGGAGGGAGGCAAGAGGAAAGAAAGTGGTTGGTGCTGAGGAAGAAGAGGAATTCTTTGAACCAAACATGGAAAACAACATGGAAAACCATCATGAAGAAGAAGATCACAACCATGGGGGAGGAGGTAGAGCAAATCATGCTGGGGAGGATAGAAGAGTTTTGGGCTCTTACATCATTCCAAACCCAGGCAATTGTGGAAGTAGCATCCAAAAGCCGACAATCCATGCCAACAACTTTGAACATAAACCACAGCTCATCACCCTTGTTCAGAACAACTGTTCGTTTGGAGGAGGTGTTCAAGAAGACCCCAATCAACATCTAACCACCTTCCTGAGGATATGTGACACAGTGAAGTCTAATGGTGTTCATCCTGACACCTATAGACTGCTCTTGTTTCCATTCTCACTTAGGGACAAAGCAGCCAAGTGGCTGGAATCTTTCCCAAGGGAAAGCTTAACAACTTGGAAAGATGTGGTGAACAAATTCTTAGCAAGATTTTACCCTCCTCAACGAATCAATAGGCTGAGAGCTGAGGTCCAAACTTTCAGGCAACAAGATGGTGAGACTCTATATGAAGCATGGGAGAGGTTCATGGACTTAACAAGGAGGTGTCCACCTGACATGTTCAACGAATGGGTGCAGCTGCACATTTTCTATGAAGGGCTTGATGAGCGGATAATTTATACGCTTTTTGGCATTGTTTTTAGTATGTTTTTAGTAGGATCTAGTTACTTTTAGGGATGTTTTCATTAGTTTTTATGTTAAATTCACATTTCTGGACTTTACTATGAGTTTGTGTGTTTTTCTATGATTTCAGGTATTTTCTGGCTGAAATTGAGGGACTTGAGCAAAAATCAGATTCAGAGGTTGAAGAAGGACTACTGATGCTGTTGGATTCCGACCTCCCTGCACTCAAAGTGGATTTTCTGGAGCTACAGAACTCGAAATGGCGCGCTTCCAATTGAGTTGGAAAGTAGACATCTAGGGCTTTCCAGCAATATATAATAGTCTATACTTTGGCCAAGAATAGATGACGCAAACTGGCGTTCAACGCCAGCTTTCTACCCAAACCTGGCGTCCAGCGCCAGAAAAGGAGTCAAAACCAGAGTTGAACGCCCAAACTGGCACAAAAGCTGGCGTTCAACACCAAGAAGGATCTCTACACGTGCAACACTCAAAGCTCAGCCCAAGCACACACCAAGTGGGCCCCAGAAGTGGATTTATGCATCAATTACTTACTTTTGTAAACCCTAGTAGCTAGTTTATTATAAATAGGACCTTTTACTATTGTATCAGGTATCTTTGATCAGTTGTATCCTATCTTAGATCACGTTTGAGGGCTGGCCTCTCGGCCATGCCTGGACTTTCACTTATGTATTTTTAACGGTAGAGTTTCTACACTCCATAGATTAAGGTGTGGAGCTCTGCTGTTCCTCAAAGATTAATGCAAAGTACTACTGTTTTCTATTCAATTCATCTTGTTTCGCTTCTAAGATATTCATTCGTACTTCAATCTGAATGTGATGAACGTGACAATCATCATCATTCCCTATGAATGCGTGCCTGACAACCACTTCCGTTCTACCTTAGGCTGAATGAGTATATCTTAGATCTCCTAACCAGAATCTTCGTGGTGTAAGCTAGAATGATGGCGGCATTCAAGAGAATCCGGAAAGTCTAAACCTTGTCTGTGGTATTCCGAGTAGGATTCAATGAATGAATGACTGTGACGAGCTCCAAACTCGCGATTGCAGGGCGTTAGTGACAGACGCAAAAGGATAGTAAATCCTATTCCAGCATGATCGAGAACCGACAGATGAATAGCCGTGCCGTGACAGGGTGCGTTGACCATTTTCACTGAGAGGATAAGATGAAGCCATTGACAAGGGTGATGCCTCCAGACGATTAGCCGTGCCGTGACAGGGCATTGGATCATTTTCCCGAGAGATGACCGAAAGTAGCCATTGACAATGGTGATGTATCACATAAAGCCAGCCATGGAAAGGAGTAAGACTGATTGGATGAAGATAGCAGGAAAGCAGAGGTTCAGAGGAACGAAAGCATCTCCATTCGTTTATCTGAAATTCTCACCAATAAATTACATAAGTATTTCTATCCCTATTTTATTATATTATTTTCGAAAACTCTATAACCATTTGATATCCGCCTGACTGAGATTTACAAGGTGACCATAGCTTGCTTCATACCGACAATCTCCGTGGGATTTGACCCTTACTCACGTAAGGTATTACTTGGACGACCCAGTGCACTTGCTGGTTAGTTATGCGAAGTTGTGAAGATATGTTTAGACCATGGTTCTGTGCATCCGTTTTTGGTGCCATTTCCAGGGAATCAATTTCGAACAACAATTCACAACCCGAGTAGCAATTTCGCATACCAAGTTTTTGGCGCCGTTGCCGGGGATTGTTCGAGTTTGGACAACTGATGGTTCATCTTGTTGCTCAGATTAGGTAATTTTCTTTTTGTTTTGTTTTCAAAAATCTTTCAAAAATCTTTCAAAAAATTTTCCTTTGTTTTCGAAAAAATTAATTAAAAATGTTTTCAAAAATATATTTTTCTTCAGAATTTTTAAGAATGAATTCTAGTGTTTCATGAATCATGTTGAATCCTATCTGGCTGTAAAGCCATACCCAAACTGCTTTGGGATTGGTCTTCAACTAATCACCTCAATGGAGCCATGTCCAATTCTTTTGGATAGGGCATGTAAGGCTTGTCATGTCTGAATTACACTCATATTTTTATTAAAGCTTGGCTGGCTATTAAGCCATGCCTGACCCTTTGATTGGAGCTTTAAGACTAACATGGCAAGATTCCTGGAATTCATTTTAAAATTTTGGAATCCTTATTTTTCTTTTTCAAAATAATTTTTCAAAAAATATAAAATAAAAAGCCAAAAAAATCATAAAATCATAAAAATCAAAAATATTTTGTGTTTCTTGTTTGAGTCTTGAGTCATGTTATAAGTTTGGTGTCAATTGCATGTGCATCTTGCATTTTTCGAAAATTTTCATGCATTCATAGTGTTCTTCATGATCTTCAAGTTGTTCTTGGTAAGTCTTCTTGTTTGATCTTTGCATTTGCATGTTTTGTGTCTTTTCTTGTTTTTCATATGCATTCTTGAATTCTTAGTGTCTAAGCATTAAAGAATTCTAAGTTTGGTGTCTTGCATGTTTTCTTTGCATTAAAAATTTTTCAAAAATGTGTTCTTGATGTTCATCATGATCTTCATAGTGTTCTTGGTGTTCATCTTGACATTCATAGCATTCTTGCATGCATTCCTTGTTTTGATCCAATAAGAAAAGAGAAAAACATGAAAATTATGTTTTTAATTTTTTCTCTCTCATCATTAAAAATTCAAAAATAAAAAAAAAATATCCTTCCCTTTTTCTCTCTTAAAATTTTGAAAATTAGATTTGATTCTTTCAAAAATTTTTAAAAATCTAGTTGTTTTCATGAGTCAAATCAAATTTTCAATTTAAAAATCTCATCTTTTTCAAAAATCTTTTTCAAAAATCAAATCTTTTTCAAATTTTTTTAGTTATTTTTGAAAATTATAAAAATGTTTTTCAAAAATCTTTTTCTTAATTTTATCTCATAATTTTCGAAAATAACATCATCAATTAATGTTTTGATTCAAAAATTTCAAGTTTGTTACTTGCTTGTTAAGAAAGATTCAAACTTTAAAGTTCTAGAATCATATCTTGTGATTTCTTGTGAATCAAGTCATTAATTGAGATTTTAAAAATCAAATCTTTTTCAAAAACTAATTTCTATCATCTCTTTTCAAAAATATCTTCTCATCTTATCTTTTTCAAAAATTTTATTTCAAAATATCTTTTCTAACCTCCTAACTTCTTATCTTTTCAAAATTTGTTTCAACTAACTAACTAACTTTTTGTTTGTTTCCTATCTTTTTCAAAACCACCTAACTAACTCTCTCTCTCTATTTTCGAAAATATCTTCCCCCTTTTTCAAAATTTCTTTTTAATTAACCAATTATTTTATTTTTATTTTGAATTTTCGAAAAAAATTACTAACCTTTTTCAAAAACTATTTTCGAAAATCACTAACTCTTTTTCAAAAACTATTTTCGAAAATTCTCTCTCTCTCTCATCTCCTTCTATTTGTTTATTCATCTACTAACATCTCTCCCTCACTCACAAAAAAAAAAGAGGATCTCTATTATTATTATTTTTCTGTGCCCTCTTCTTTGTCATATGAGCAGGAGCAAGGACAAGAATATTCTTGTTAAAGCAGATCCAGAACCTGAAAGGACTCTGAAGAGGAAACTAAGAGAAGTTGAATTACAACAAACCAGTAAGCACCTGTCAAAAATTATCAAACAGGAAAAGGAGATGGCAGATAAAAATAATAATAATGCAAGGAGAATGCTTGGTGACTTTACTGCACCTAATTCCAATTTACATGGAAGGAGCATCTCCATTCCTACCATGGGAGCAAACAATTTTGAGCTGAAACCTCAGCTAGTTTCTCTGATGCAGCAGAACTGCAAATTTCATGGATTTCCATCTGAAGATCCTTTTCAGTTCTTAACTGAATTCTTGCAGATCTGTGATACTGTTAAGACTAATGGAGTAGATCCTGAAGTCTACAGGCTCATGCTTTTCCCTTTTGCTATAAGAGACAGAGCTAGACTCTGGTTGGATTCTCAACCTAAGGATAGCCTGAACTCGTGGGATAAGCTGGTCAAGGCTTTCTTAGCCAAGTTCTTTCCTCCTCAAAAGCTTAGTAAGATTAGAGTGGACGTTCAGACCTTTAGACAGAAGGGAGGTGAATCCCTCTATGAAGCTTGGGAGAGATACAAAGGACTGACCAAAAAGTGTCCAACTGACATGCTTTCAGAATGGACCATCCTGGATATCTTCTATGATGGTCTGTCTGACTTAGCTAAAATGTCATTGGATACTTCTGCAGGTGGATCCATTCACCTAAAGAAAATGCCTGCAGAAGCTCAAGAACTCATTGACATGGTTGCTAATAACCAGTTCATGTACACTTCTGAGAGGAATCCTGTGAGTAATGGGACGCCTATGAAGAAGGGAGTTCTTGAGATTGATACTCTGAATGCCATATTGGCTCAGAATAAAATATTGACTCAGCAAGTCAATATGATCTCTCAGAGTCTGAATGGAATGCAAGCTGCATCCAACAGTACTCAAGAGGCATCTTCTGAAGAAGAAGCCTATGATCCTGAGAGCCCTGCAATAGCAGAGGTAAATTACTTAGGTGAACCTTATGGAAACACCTATAGCTCATCATGGAGAAATCATCCAAATTTCTTATGGAAGGATCAACAAAAGCCACAATAAGGCTTTAATAATGGTGGAAGAAACAGGTTTAGCAATAGCAAGCCTTTTCCATCATCCACTCAGCAACAGACAGAGAACTCTGAACAAAATACTTTTAATTTATCAAATCTAGTCTCTGATCTATCCAAGGCCACTGTAAGTTTCATGAATGAAACAAGATCTTCCATTAGAAATTTGGAAGCACAAGTGGGCCAGCTGAGTAAAAGGATCACTGAAATCCCTCCTAGTACTCTCCCAAGCAATACAGAAGAGAATCCAAAAGGAGAGTGCAAGGCCATTGACATAACCAAAATGGCCGAACCCAATGAGGGAGAGGAGGACGTGAATCCCAAGGAGGAAGACCTCCTGGGACGTCCAGTGATCAATAAGGAGCTTCCCTCTGAGGAACCAAAGGACTCTGAGGCTCATCTAGAGACCATAGAGATTCCATTGAACCTCCTTATGCCCTTCATGAGCTCTGATGAGTATTCCTCTTCTGAAGAGAATGAGGATGTCACTGAAGAGTAAACTGCCAAGTTACTTGGTGCAATCATGAAGCTGAATGCTAAATTATTTGGTATTGAGACTTGGGAAGATAAACCTCCCTTGTTCATCAATGAACTAAGTGATCTGGATCAACTGACATTGCCTCAGAAGAGACAGGATCCTGGAAGGTTCATAATACCTTGTACCATAGGTACCATGATCTTTAAGGCTCTGTGTGACCTTGGTTCAGGAACAAACCTCATGCCCCTCTCTGTAATAGAGAAACTGGGAATTTATGGGGTACAAGCTGCTAGAATCTCATTAGAGATGGCAGATAATTCAAGAAAACAGGCTTATGGACAAGTAGAGGATGTGTTAGTAAAGGTTGAAGGCCTTTACATCCCTGCTGATTTCATAGTCTTGGATACTGGAAAGGAAGATGATGAATCCATCATCCTAGGAAGACCTTTCCTAGCCATAGCAAGAGCTGTGATTGATGTGGACAGAGGAGAATTGATCCTTCAAATAAATGAGGACAACCTTGTATTTACAACTCAAAGATCTCTCTCTGCATCCATGGAGAGGAAGCATAAAAAGCTTCTCTCAAAGCAGAGTCAAACAAAGCCCCCACAGTCAAACTCTAAGTTTGGTGTTGGGAGGCCACAACCAAACTCTAAGTTTGGTATTGAACTCCCGTATCCAAACTCTAAGTTTGGTGTTGGAGAGTCTCAACAATGCTCTGAACATCTGTGAGGCTCCATGAGAGCCCACTGTCAAGCTATTGACATTAAAGAAGCGCTTGTTGGGAGGCAACCCAATTTTTATTTATCTAACAATATTTTTCTTAGTTATATGTCTTTATAGGTTCATGATCATGTGGAGTCACAAAATAAACAAAAAAATCAAAAACGGAATCAAAAACAGCAGAAGAAAAATCACACCCTGGAGGAAGAACCTGCCTGGCGTTCAACGCCAGAACAGAGCATGGTTCTGGCGCTGAACGCCCAAAATAGGCAACATCCTGGCGCTGAATGCCCAGAACAAGCATGGTTCTGGCGTTCAACGCCAGAAATGGCAGCAAATGGGCATTGAACGCCCAAAATGGGCACCAACCTGGCGCTGAACGCCCAGAGTTGTGTGCAAGGGCATTTTACATGCCTAATGGGTGCAGGGATGTAAATCCTTGACACCTCCGGATCTGTGGACACCACAGGATCACCTCAAGATCTGTGGACACCACAGGATCATCTCAGGATCTGTGAATCCCACAGGATCCCCACCCACCTCACCCTCTCTCTCCATTCAAAATCATCCCTTCTGTTTTCCATTCACCACTCACATCCATACACACATCCCTCCATCTCCTCCATATCTTCTTCTTCTTCCATTCTTCTTTCTTCTTTTGCTCGAGGACGAGCAATATTCTAAGTTTGGTGTGGTAAAAGCATAGCTTTTTTGTTTTTCCATAATCATTGATGGCACCTAAGGCCAGAGAAACCTCTAGAAAGAGGAAAGGAAAGACAAAAGCCTCCATCAAGGGTCTATAGCTCAGTGGTAGAACATTTGACTACAAATCAAGAGATCCCTGAGATACCTTAGGGGATACATTTTCTTCCACATAATTATTGGAAGCAACTAAGGGTGGAACATCAAGAGCACTCCATCATCCTTCATGAAATTAGAGAAAATCAAAAAGCAATGAAGGAGGAGCAACAAAGACAAGGAAGAGACATAAAAGAGCTCAAGGACATCATTGGTTTCTCAAGAAGGAAACGCTACCATCACTAAGGTGGACTCATTCCTTGTTCTTATTCTCTGTTTTTTTCGTTTTCTATGTTATGTGCTTATCTATGTTTGTGTCTTCATTACATGATCATTAGTAGTTAGTAACTTTGTCTTAAAGTTATGAATGTCCTATGAATCCATCACCTCTCTTAAATGAAAAATGTTTTAATTCAAAAGAACAAGAAGTACATGAGTTTCGAATTTATCCCTGAACTTAGTTTAATTATATTGATGTGGTGACAATGCTTCTTGTTTTCTGAATGTATGCTTGAACAGTGCATATGTCTTTTGAAGTTGTTGTTTAAGAATGTTAAATATGTTGGCTCTTGAAAGATTGATGACTAGGAAACATGTTATTTGATAATCTGAAAAATCATAAAAATGATTCTTGAAGCAAGAAAAAGCAGCAAAGAACAAAGCTTGCAGAAAAAAAAAGGGGGGCGAAAAAAAATAGAAAGAAAAAGCAAGCAGAAAAAGCCAAAGCTCTTAAAACCAAGAGGCAAGAGAAAAAAGCCAATAACCCTTAAAACCAAAAGGCAAGGGCAAATAAAAAGGATCCCAAGGCTTTGAGCATCAGTGGATAGGAGGGCCTAAAGGAATAAAATCCTGGTCTAAGCGGCTAAACCAAGCTGTCCCTAACCATGTGCTTGTGGCGTGTAGGTGTCAAGTGAAAACTTGAGACTGAGCGGTTAAAGTCAAGGTCCAAAGCAAAAAAAAGAGTGTGCTTAAGAACCCTGGACACCTCTAATTGGGGACTTTAGCAAAGCTGAGTCACAATCTGAAAAGGTTCACCCAATTATGTGTCTGTGACATTTATGTATCCGGTGGTAATATTGGAAAACAAAGTGCTTAGGGCCACGGCCAAGACTCATAAAATAGCTGTGTTCAAGAATCATCATACTGAACTAGGAGAGTCAATAACACTATCTAAACTCTGAGTTCCTATAGAAGCCAATCATTCTGAACTTCAATGGATAAAGTGAGATGTCAAAACTATTCAAGAGGCAAAAAGCTACAAGTCCCGCTCATTTGATTGGAGCTATGTTTTATTGATAGTTTGGAATTTATAGTATATTCTCTTCTTTTTATCCTATTTGATTTTCAGTTGCTTAGGTACAAGCAACAATTTAAGTTTGGTGTTGTGATGAGCGGATAATTTATACGCTTTTTGGCATTGTTTTTAGTATGTTTTTAGTAGGATCTAGTTACTTTTAGGGATGTTCTCATTAGTTTTTATGTTAAATTCACATTTCTGGACTTTACTATAAGTTTGTGTGTTTCTCTATGATTTCAGGTATTTTCTGGCTGAAATTGAGGGACTTGAGCAAAAATCAGATTCAGAGGTTGAAGAAGGACTGCTGATGTTGTTGGATTCTGACCTCCCTGCACTCAAAGTGGATTTTCTGGAGCTACAAAACTCGAAATGGTGCGCTTCCAATTGCGTTGGAAAGTAGATATTTAGGGCTTTCCAGGAATATATAATAGTCCATACTTTGGCCAAGAATAGACGATGCAAACTGGCGTTCAACGCCAGATTTCTACCCAAACCTGGCGTCCAGCGCCAGAAAAGGAGCCAAAACCAGAGTTGAACGCCCAAACTGGCACAAAAGCTGGCGTTCAACTCCAAGAAGGACCTCTACACGTGCAACACTCAAAGCTCAGCCCAAGCACACACCAAGTGGGCCCCGAAAGTGGATTTATGCATCAATTACTTACTTTTGTAAACCCTAGTAGCTAGTTTATTATAAATAGGACCTTTTACTATTGTATCAGGTATCTTTGATCAGTTGTATGCTATCTTAGATCACATTTGAGGGCTGGCCTCTCAGCCATGCCTGGACTTTCACTTATGTATTTTTAACGGTAGAGTTTCTACACTCCATAGATTAAGGTGTGGAGCTCTGCTGTTCCTCAAAGATTAATGCAAAGTACTACTGTTTTCTATTCAATTCATCTTGTTTCGCTTCTAAAATATTCATTCGTACTTCAATCTGAATGTGATGAACGTGATAATCATCATCATTCCCTATGAACGCGTGCCTGACAACCACTTCCGTTCTACCTTAGGCTGAATGAGTATCTCTTAGATCTCCTAACCAGAATCTTCGTGGTGTAAGCTAGAATGATGGCGGCATTCAAGAGAATCCGGAAAGTCTAAACCTTGTCTGTGGTATTCCGAGTAGGATTCATTGAATGAATGACTGTGACGAGCTCCAAACTCGCGATTGCAGGGCGTTAGTGACAGACGCAAAAGGATAGTAAATCCTATTCCAGCATGATCGAGAACCGACAGATGAATAGCCGTGCCGTGACAGGGTGCGTTGACCATTTTCACTGAGAGGATAAGATGAAGCCATTGACAAGGGTGATGCCTCCAGACGATTAGCCGTGCCGTGACAGGGCATTGGATCATTTTCCTGAGAGATGACCGAAAGTAGCCATTGACAATGGTGATGTATCACATAAAGCCAGCCATGGAAAGGAGTAAGACTGATTGGATGAAGATAGCAGGAAAGCAGAGGTTCAGAGGAACGAAAGCATCTCCATTCGTTTATCTGAAATTCTCACCAATAAATTACATAAGTATTTCTATCCCTATTTTATTATATTATTTTCGAAAACTCCATAACCATTTGATATCCGCCTGACTGAGATTTACAAGGTGACCATAGCTTGCTTCATACCGACAATCTCCGTGGGATTCGACCCTTACTCACGTAAGGTATTACTTGGACGACCCAGTGCACTTGCTGGTTAGTTATGCGAAGTTGTGAAGATATGTTTAGACCATGGTTCTGTGCATCCATTTTTGGTGCCATTGCTAGGGAATCAATTTCGAACAACAATTCACAACCCGAGTAGCAATTTCGCATACCAGGGCTCTCTTATGAGTCAAAGAAGGCCGTAGACCATTCATCCGGAGGATCTTTGAACAAGAAGAAGACTATTGAGGAAGCCATAGATGTTATTGAAACAGTAGCAGAGAACGACTACTTCTATGCTTCCGAAAGAGGGAACACAAGAGGAGTAATGGAGCTAAACAATGTAGATGCTCTGTTGGCCCAAAACAAGCTCATTACCCAGCAACTGGCTGACCTCACCAAGAAGATGGAGAGGAACCAAGTAGCAGCAATCTCCACTTCATCAACAACCCAAGAAGGAGTGAATGAAGAAGCAGAGGGTAGTCAGGAGCAAGCCAACTACATTGGGAATTCACCAAGGAAAAACTATGATCCATACTCCAAGACCTACAACCCTGGATGGAGAAACCACCCAAACTTTGGGTGGGGAAGTGAGCAAGATCAAAACCAAGACCAGAGACGTTACAACTCCAACAACAATGCAGCTCACCAGCAGTTCACACAGAGGACATCTCAACACCCCCACAACAACACTTCTCCACACGCTTATCAAAACCAAAACAGCACATCTGCTCCGAATCACTCATCAATTGATGACAAGCTCTCTAAGATTGAAGCCTTACTTGAAGGAATATGCCAAGAGATTCAAGAAAATAAGGTGTTCAAAGAGGAGGTGCGAGCCAATATTAAGAACCAGGGAGAGACCATTAGGAAGCTGGAATTTTAGGTGGGATATTTAGCTAAGAAGATTCCCAAACCTACTGATAGCTTCCCAAGTGATACGGAGAAAAACCCCAAAGGAGAAGCAAAGAAAGTAAGATGGGAAGATTGCAAAAAGGTCACTACAAGTGATCAAGAGACTGAAGACAAGCAAAACACACTTTTCGAACAACCTGAAGACAACTCAACAAAGGAGGAGGATAAAGATCACCAAGAACCAGAAATCTCACAACAAGAGCTGCTGAAGCCCTATGCACCCTTCCCTCAACTGCTCAATGGTGCTGTGGGAAAAAGAATATACTCAAGGTTCCTAGACTTGTTTGCATCTCTGCATGTGAACATACCATTCATCAAGGAAATTCAACAAATGCCTGTATTCATCAAGTATATGAAGGAACTTCTTCCCAGGAAAAGCTCACTCAAAGGAGGCCAGACTATAGTGATGAACAAGGAATGTAGTGCCCTTATTCAACCTGAGTTGCCGACAAAAAGAAGAGACCCAGGGAGTTTTCACATCCCTTGTGCCATAGGTGAAACTATGTTCGATAGAGCACTATGTGATTTGGGGGCCAGCATCAACTTACTGCCCTTATCCCTGGTGAAGAGGCTGCAGATCAATGAGATAATGCCCACAGATGTAATCATCAGACTGGCTGACAAAACTCAAAAGCAAGCAATAGGAGTGGTGGAAAATGTGTTGTTAAAGGTTGGGAAATACTTTCTCCCAACAGACTTTGTCATCCTGGACATGGAAGAGAGTCACACTCATCCAATCATATTGGGAAGACCATTCCTAGCTACGGCCAGAGCACTTATCGATGTAGAGAAAAGGGAGCTAATATTGAGAATCCATGATAAACGACTCAGCTTCAATGTTTCCAAACTCTCACAAGAAACAGATCAAGAGGACAAGGAACTAAGCACAAATAATAATGAGACACTGAAGGAGGAAACAAGCAATGAAGCACAGCCAGTTCATTCTGAGATCCCCTTGATAGATAAACAAGGAAAACAGCAATTGCCACAACTCAAGGAAAAGTTGGAGGAACCTAAACCACTAGAGGCAGGTGAAGACAACATCACAACTCCTTTAGAAAAAGAGGTCACCAAGGGGAAGGCAACCTCAAAAGAAACAAAGAAGAAGGTACCAAGGAGGTGGAGGAACAAGAAGATCCCTACGGAAGACTTCTCTCCAGGGGATAGAGTTGTCTCAGCTTACTTCCCAGATATTCCCCATAATCTCCCTACTGTACCATCTCAGTTACCCAAGGTCTTCACTATCAACAGAGTTCTTTCCCTGGAACATGTGGAGATCATTGATCCAATCAATGGATATAAGTCAACAGCAAGAGGGGAGGACTTTAAACATTACCAACCACCCTGATGAGGGAAAAACGTCAAGCTAGTGACGCTAAAGAAGCGCTTCATGGGAGGCAACCCATGTTTTATATGTTTTTAAAATAATGAATAAATCAATGTTTATGAATTTCAACCCAAACTTGACAAACACTTGGTGAAATCTTTATCATGCAGTATATAGTGAAGAACAAGTTTGGTGTTCAAAGCAAACCAAGATGCATGCTAGTCTTGGGAGCTTTGAACAAAACTTTTCATCACATTGCTTCAAACTAAGTTTGGTGTCACCCCATGGTGCCACCAAAATGCATAAGGATACACAAGTAGTTCGTCAGTTGAAATTCATAAATAAACAAACTCTTGTTTTCTTCTCTTTATTATTCTAGCCATAGAGTTTGATTTTTATGATATTAATTTCCTTATTTTAAATCTTTATAGGAAAAGAAAAGAAGCATAAAAAGGGATGGATTGGACAACTAAACAAAGAAGGATCGGACACCACAAAAGGAAGGGCTACACACTTGTTCTAAAAAGGGAATACATTGGAAAATGTTGCCATGCAACATTGGAAAAATGGAACCCCTAAAAGACCGAGCAATCTCATTCATAAAGTGATGATCCTTGTCTTTTATCCATGCATCACCCCAACCGTCCATCAAGTAACCACTCAATCAATCCACACCCTACATTCTCTCACAACTTCTCTATATAAAGGACCCTTGTTCCGTACCCACCTTCATTGTCATTACCCAATCTTCACCACTCTCCATTTCGGTACAAGACACTCCCTACCCCATTAAAAACCTTTTTCGCACCTCACTCTCTTCATCGCAATAAAACCTTAAACAACCAAAAATCTCCACAACTTTGCCACCTTCACATATTAACTATCATTCATGGCGTCTTCGGGTTCTAAAAGAAGGAAGGGAAAGGAACCCATGGAAGAACACCCATATGATGAAAAGAGATTTAGAAGCTTGCATCATGCATTGCAATACGGGTAGATGGTTGATAAGGAAATCATTTATGAGCTGGGATTTCAAGTTAAAAAGACTGAGTGCCCTGAAATCACAGAGAAGATAGAAAGGAGAAGATGGGAGCTCCTCACTGACCCAGTCATTAAGGTGAATGCAAACCTCATAAGAGAATTTTATGTAAATGCGGTTCGATATGATAAGAAGGATGAGTCTTACACAAGCTTTGTGAGAGGAAAGATGGTGGACTTTGGTCCCATGAGTGTCATGAGGGCATTGAAGCTACGGTCTATACAGTTTGAAGAAGAAAGCTATCACTCAAGATTGGACAACCCCAATTATGACCAGATTCTACAAGATATTTGTGTACCAGGAGCTGACTGGGAAAGGGGTGCGGGAAATAAACCAAAGTTCATCAAGAGAACAGATCTCACTCCTGAAGCCAAGGGGTGGTTTGAGCTAGTGAGAAGGTCTATTCTCCCAACTACAAACAACTCAGAGGTGAATGTCAAAAGAGCCACAATGGTGCACTGTATACTGAAGGGAGGAGAAATCAAGGTTCATGAACTCATAGCTGAAGGTATTAGAAAGATGGCAGAGAAAAGCGACTCAAGAGGAACGTTAGGTTACCCCAGCACTATTTACCGAATATGCAAGAAAGCTGGGGTAGTTTTTGAAGATGAGAACCCCATGTGGATAAAGGAAGGCATCCCAATAACTGTACGAAGGATGAATGCTGCAGCATCCCCTTTGCCTCAGCGGAAGCAAAGGAAGAGGACAGCCCCTCAAGTAGTGGAAGGACAAGTCTTAGAGGGTCAAGCACAACAGACCTTGGACATGCACCAATTGCAGGAGGCCATTGATGGCTTGTCTAGACAATATTTAGAAAGCCAAGGAGCACAGAAAGAGCTTCAACTACAGATGATGGGGCAGCAAGAGGAAACATTCTCAAGATGGATGACTCAGCAAGGTGAGTGGCAAAGGCAAATGATGGAACAGCAACTAAGTCAAGGACAACAATGGGGAGAAATATTCAACAGGATGGAACAAAGGCAAAACGAGCAACAAGAATCCACCCAGAGGCTAATCAACATCCAAGCACATCAAGGGGCACACATACATGAGATGCATCGAAGACAAATAGAACAGGCAGAACTATTGGACGAGCAAAGGGCATTCGCAGAAGGAGTTTACATGAGCGAAACAGGACATCACATAAACACTCAAGCCAGGCTCGGCTACTTAGTGGGACAGCTGCCAATATTGCATCCAGGAATAGCCATGTATGACGAAATGAAGGATGAATTAGCACGAAAGGAAAGACAAAGGGTGGAAGAGAGTCATGAGTCAGTGAGGAAGGCACTTGAGGATTGGAAGCAAGCAAGATTGGCACGGATGCGAGGAAATGCAAGAGGAAACAATGAGGACAAGCAAGGAAAAGAGCATGGACATCCACAACAGTAAAAGGTGGTGGAGTTCCTTCTTTGTTCCATCTTTCTCTATGTTTTAAATAAGGAAGATCTTGTATGAAATATAACTTGCTTCTATGTTATGTTTAAACCTTTTTCAATTATGTCTTTTAAGTTTTTGGTATTGAAGAAACTCTATGTGCACTAGTCTTTATGTCACTGCATCCCTACTTTACTTACTTGTATGCTTGTCCCTTTTTAATCAAATAAAGAGAGAATGTTTATGTTTCAAAAGACGAGAGTGGAGTTCACACTATGGAGTACATTCATGAGTTTATGGTATGATCATAAGTTAGTTAAGTTGGTTCAATCATAAGGTGGGATGACAACTATCTGGCCTGAATACTTTGCTTTGAATATGCTCATGAGACTAAGTATATGACAAGATCCTAATAAGAGAAAGAGAAAAGAATAATGAAAGTGGAAAAATAAAAGAAAAAGAGTAAGCAATAAGGCTAGGCACCAATGGTTTTGATCTTAAGATATGTGTCTATGGTGTTCCTGTGTGAGGGATCTACTTGGATGAATAAGCTCTTAGGGGTGCTTTATCACCTGGTAACTTGGGTTAACTAACCCGGGATTATCAGCTGAAAGTCCATTATCAAGAGTAACCCTCACCACAGAGCATTTAGTAACCCAAAGAGGTGCTGGACACCAAGGTCTCAAGAAGGAAAATAAATGAACTACATGCCTGTGGTGTGTATGTATGGGGGAGAGACTTGAGGGAGTAAGTCCTTAGGGGTGCTTCAACACCTAGCACCTTGAACCAACTGGTTCGGGAGTGTTGGCTGAAAGCTTATCTTAAAAAGTTGCCCCCTTACAGAGCACTTAGCCTAAGAACACCAATAAGCTCTGAAATGACAATAAAGGGATCAATGAATAAAAGTCTCATGGGATGTAAGCAAAGTGAGTGTTTTAAGACATGATAAAGGTCTGAAAGCCAGGAATGAACCTAAGTTGCTATGCATGAAACCACCATAAAATCAGTGATATGAGTTCCACAAGAATGACTCATTGCTCTTGGCATTCCATTCATCATTCTCTTGTTCCAGTACTTGCTTAGGGACAAGCAAGCTTTAAGTTTGGTGTTGTGATGCTAGGGCATCTTGGCCAGTTTCACTGACCTTTTCTTTACTATTTTTAGGTTAGTTTCATGCATTTCCTTAGGAAATAAGCTAGTTTTGGGTAGATATTCACTTACACCATGATTCAAGCATACATTGTGCATTTTACATTATTTCATGAGGATTTTGCATAAGTTTAGTGACAGATTGTATGTTGCATTACCCATGACTTGGACTAGAACTTTGATGCACTCTATTGCTTGATTTCAGGACCAAAGGAAGCAAGGAATGGGAGGTAACTTGCAAAGTTAATGAGAAAAGTGATTGCCAATAACGCTCTCGAAGCCATCATTGACCACGTTAAGAGTCACTTTAACTAAGTTAACATGAACTCTAACGTGGAGAAGGGAAGTTGAGCCAACGTTAGTGACACTTAACATTGTCACTAACGTTGGCAAATGCTCATCGTTAGTGTCCACGTTAACTTAGTTAACGTGGCCTCTAACGTTAGAAAGGGGGAGAAACGCCAACGTTAGTGACATTCAACATTGTCACTAACGTTGGCCTAAGGAGAAACATACCACGTTAACTTCCACGTTAACTTGGTTAACGTGGGAGCTAACGTAAGAAGCAAGAGTGGTCGACAACGTTAGTGACACCCAACATTGTCACTAACGTTGGAAGCAACCACACAACCCCCCAAGGAGCCACGTTAACTTCCACGTTAACTTAGTTAACGTGGAAGCTAACGTTGATGAGTGAAAGAATGGCCAACGTTAGTGACACTCAACATTGTCACTAACGTTGGGGATGGCTAAGCATGGCCACGTTAGAAGCCACGTTAACCTAGTTAACGTGGACTCTAACGTGAGGCATAGGGGCACCTTGGAACGTTAGTGACAATGTTGAGTGTCACTAACGTTCTCGAAGGATGGCAAGCCCACGTTAAAGAGCCACGTTAACTAAGTTAACGTGGGCTCTAACGTGGGAACAAAGGGGGCTTTTCAAAGTTATTGGAAATGTTAAGTCTCAATAACGTGTGCGAAGGACTTAGAGGCAACGTTAGTGGCAACGTTTATGCCACTAACGTTGAAGTTAACGTGGCTTTTACTTAGTAACGTTAGTGAGAAAGTTGATTGTCACTAACGTTCTCGAACTCATATTTTCACTAAACGTTAACACCCCTAACGTCCTGAGCTAAAGTATCTGCCCACTTCACATTTTCTCTCTGCAAGTAAAGCCAAGCCCAAATGAAGAAGAGAACTGCTTCAAACTCAAGATCCAAAGGCCCAAGACTTGAAGAGCCAACTAGAAGCTGAGAGAAGTGGTATATATAGGAGTAGCTTTGAATTGTTAAAGGAGTTCTGGAAGCTGGAAAAAGAGAACTACTCTCTGTATTTTACTTTCTCTGCATTTTCTAGTTTTATGATGTATTCTCCATCTTTGTTTTCATTTTCAAGAGCTATGAACAACTAAACCCCTTTCATTGGGTTAGGGAGCTCTGTTGTAATTTGATGGATCAATACTAACTTTCATTATTCTTCTTCTATCTTTTCTCTTGATTTTACTTGAAAGCTTTCGATCTTCATCCAATTGAGTAGTTATCTTGGAAAAGAAGCTATTCAAACTTGGATCTCTTTTGAACCTTGAAAGAGGAATGAAGAGATCAAGCAAGAAATGCTTTCTCATGCTGGACCAAATTGGGTTTGGATGGGTATGTGACTATAACCCTCTCAATACTTGATTTGGGAAATGCATGTGGTATAATCAGTAACCATACTTCATCTCTTCTCATGAGTAATTGACCAAGGAATTGGCTATTGATCAAGACTTGAGAGATTGAATTGCAAGAAATTGTAATTCAATCAATTAAGATTGCCAAGGAGATCAATGAGTGCATTGATTGAGGAAGAGATGAAAATGAACTTGATCCGGAGAATTGCAACATCTCCTAAGCCCAATGAACTGCCCATCTCTGATCTTACCCATTCTCTTTAATTTCTGCCATTTACTTTTATGAGCAAATCCCCATTCCCATTTACAATTCTGCAATTTATTTTCAGTCATTTACTTCCAATCCTTTAATTCTAGCATTTACTTTTCTGTTATTTACATTCCTGCCATTTTATTTTCTGCAACTCTCGACCCAAATTCTGGATTCGCTCAACTAGAGCATTCTTCTAATTAAAGTTGCTTGATCAATCAATCCCTGTGGGATTCGACCTCACTCTATTGTGAGTTTTTACTTGACGACAAATTCGGTACACTTGCCGAAGGGAGATTTGTTGCGAGACAAGTTTTCCGCGCATCACATGGAGAGTGAGATTCTGAGCAGTCTGATATATGGCGGCCACCATATACGCCATCTTTACGTGATTTCGGGCCATAAATTCCAGGTGATGGAGGATGGACACATCATCTGTAGAGAGGGAGCCATAGGGACCGATTTGCTAATCCACAAACTCAATGGCATTGAAATCAGGAGCATCGAGGTCAAAGGGCTCGGCTGTTTTTTGTTTTTTTATTGGGAGGAGCAACAGATGGAGCGGCAGAAGTGGGGCGAGTATCCACCAAACGGACTCGGGGTGTAGGGACCACCTTCTTCACCCTAGGAGAACTCGGCACTGATGGCTTCTCGCGCATTTGGGAGGACCCCTCCCCAGCCGCCTTGGCCGCAATATTCCTAGTAGCAGTCGCCCTCTGCGCCCTCTTAAAAGATTTCATAGCTTCATTATTCTTCATTGCCTCTGCAAATAAAACAGAAGTTAAGCTACAAATTGGATAAGTCAGAAAGACAGTTACAAGCAACATAAATAGATAAACACAAGATACCCAGTTCAGTTTGAAGAAGAGAAGAATTGGTTAGAAATTTCTTTGTGTCAAGATGGGGAGGATGACCCCAGCGATCTTCCAAGACAGTCACGAAGGCTCGTTCAGCCTCATCCAACATTTCCCACGCATATCTGGAGACCCTCACATCTTTTTGCCATTCCAAGGGAAAAGCAGGTTTGTCATTTTCATTCAGAAAAAATGGTCGAGCTCCTTCAACAGCTCGGACTTTGAAAAAGTAGTTTTTAAAATCACGGAACGACTCTTCAAACATGGAAAAGACCTTCTTTCCCTGGGTGGAATGAAAGGAGACCCAAGCTGACTACTTTTTTACCACACCGGGCTTAGTCAAGACAAACAGATAGAAAAAGAGAGATTGGGAAGCAGGAATACCAAAACCATTGCACAACAATTGGAAAATTTTTATGAAACCCCAGGAATTGGGGTGAAGTTGAGAGGGGGCAACATTACAGGATCATAACAGATCGGTTTCAAATGGAGTAAAAGGAAGGGTGATACCCAGCGAACTGAAGAAAAAATCATAAACATAAAAGAAGGGGCGATCATCAACAACCCGAGTAGAAAAGCAGACTCTTTCATCAAAAGAGGGAGGGACAAGCTTATAGTTCCTCTCATCACTGGAATTACTACAAACACTATGAAACTGTCTAAGCTGTGCACAAAATTCAGAATCAACCAGAGAGACACACATAAGAACCATCGAGTCTACCCAATCGGCTATACCCTAAGGAACCCGGGAAGGCATCTCTACAACGTTATTTCGGGAAGACATGAGGCCAACTAAACCCTACAAAAGAAAAGAAGAACGGATTACTCAAAAATATCTTGGCGGGAGAATACACAGAAAAAGGAAGCCCCAAGACCTAAACTAAAACTCCTGGGGCATCCTTTGGAGGCAGTAACAAAGCGAGGTATCAAGAAAAGCCTACTTACGTCCCGGCATCCCACAAATAAGAATAGAAGACCTCAAAAACAACAAGCATTTTTCATAGGAGAAAGACAAAACACAAACAAAACAGAAAATCATCTTCCTACAGTCTATCAGCAAGAAACAACAGCAAACATACCAGGCAAAAATCACCAAAGATGCAACCTTTTTTCAAAATCAAACAAAATTATCATTCTGAAGCTTCAAAATCAAAAGCATTTCACAACATGCAAAAGCCCTAAAGGTATCAAGCAACAGGAAAAGCGAAAAAGACCATGCAAAAGACGAAGAAATTACGAGACGCACAGTGACCAGGCACAGCGAAAAGAAGAAAGATCTAAACTTTTCCCAACTAAGATAAAAACTTTCTCAAAACAGGCATAAAAATGACAGATGAGGAAAAATCGAACCTGGAAAATAGAAGAAAACCTCGAAAGAAAGCTAAAGAGCAAGAAGCGATAGAGCCACCCTTCGAACGGAAAAAATTTTCCTGAAGAAGACAGAAGGAGAAACCCAGAATCACTCCTTTTCCACAGCAAGCAGTAGAAGAGCAGGCGTCGCAGGAAAAAACTGTGAAACTCTAAAATAGAAAATGAGCAAGTAAAGGGAGAAGTTACGAAGAGGAACGAAGAAGAGAAACCGTTTTCGATGGCAAATTTCAAAATAAAACCAAGGGAAACGGGGCATTTGAAGTCAATTAATGAGGGTATTAAACCCTCGCACGTTTCCAAAGCGCCGATATAAAGGCGCGCGCTTTTAAAGGAAAATGTTCCACATTCAAAAAGACTTTACAAAGAAAGGAATCGACAAAATACTTGAGTTCGGCTTTGCCAGAGAAGGACCGAAGTCAAAGACTCGACCGCAGCAAAAAGACCGAGCTCAAGCAGGGGCACTGTTCATACCCTGGGTCGAGCTACCCGACCTGGGATGACTGGCGACAAAGCGATGGACCTCTTCAGGTCAGGCTACCCGACCTCTTCTCAAGGAGGTTGGCCAAATCAACAGGAGAGCCCAATAAAGGGCCCAAATAGAGGAACACGACCCAAATCCAAAGGCCGTCCAAGCCTATAGAGATAAGGGCTGTTCCCTTGAAGATAAACTGACCTCAACTCAAAGATAAAGATAAGATAAGATAACTAACTTATCTTATCTAGAAAGGTCACTCTACAACCACTATAAATACACTGGAGCACCCAGGTATAACTCATACTCTGATTCTACATAACAACCTGCTTAATACCTGTGCTAACTTAAGCATCGGAGTCTCTTGCAGGTACCCTCCACCCTCCGGTGGCCAAGGATCAGCAGTGCGACAAGTCCAACAAGTCGGATACAACAGCTCCAGCAGTCATCGGCCAGCCGGACACGTTATCTCCGACCAGTACGGAAGATCTCGTCCGAGATCGACCTCCAGTTTCAGGTAACCCTCGGAACAGGAGGCTTCACTGGAACCTGAGAAGATCCCTCTCCGGCCGCCTTGGCCGAGATGTTTAGAGCAGCAGTTGCCTTCTTCGCCTTCTTGTAGGTCTTCATAGAATCATTATTTTTTGACATCTCTGAAAATATAGAATCAACCATAAAAGACAAGTTACAACATAGGAGAAGAAAAGCTTAGAAGCAAGTATAAAAACAAGTCAGACAGTACCCAAAGTAGTTCGAACCAAAGATAGATCACTCAAGAATTTCTTTGTATCCGGATGGGGAGGTTTCCCCCACAAATCTTCAAGAATAACTACAAAGGCCCGCTCAACCTCATTAAGCATCTCCCATGTATAACGTAGCACTCTCACATTCTTTTGCCACTCTAGAGGAAAAGCAGGCTCATCATTTTCATCAAGAAAAAAGGGGCGGACCCCCTCAACAACACAGACTCGGAAGAAATAGTTCTTAAAATCTTTAAACGACTCATCATACATGGCAAAAACTTTATGCCCCTGGGCCGATCTGAAAGAAACCCAGGAAGCTTTCTTTTTGGAGGAACCTATGGGCTTGGCCGAGACGAAAAGATAAAGGAAAACAGTTTCAGAAGGTGTTATGCCTAACTCTTGGCAAAGCAGTTGAAATATTTTGATAAAACCCTAGGAATTCGGATGAAGCTAGGACAAAGCAATGTTACATGACCACAACAGGTCAGTTTCAAAAGCAGTAAAAGGAAAAGTAACGTTTAATTGGCTGAAGAAGTATTCATAAGCATAGAAGAAGGGACGCTCCCCCTCGATGGAAGTCGGAAAACAAACTCTCTCATCAGAATCAGGGGCAACAAGCTCATAATCCCCCTCACGGGCACTGTTACCACAAATCCTATGGCACTTCCTCAGCTCTGTGCAAAATTCAGCATCCACAACAGAAACACACAACAAGACAAGGGAGTCCAGCCAATCGGACATCCCCTCGGGAACTCTGGAAGACATCTCTACAATATTATTGCGAGAAGACATGAGGCCAACTAATCCTACAAATAAAAAAAGAAGATGGGATTACTAAAAACATCTCGGACAAGGGAGAAAACAACTCAATACGATACAGGTGAACACACAGAAAAGGAAAACCCCAAGACTCAAACCAAAGTCCTGGGGCATCCTTTGGAGGTAATAATAAAGCAAGGTTTCTAATAAAAATCTACTTCTCGCACCTCAGCATCTCTCAAAACAAGAAAAGAAGGCTTCAAACAGCAAGTATTTTCCATCAGAGTAAAACACAAAAGTCTTCAAAAACATTGCCTTACAGTCTAAACCAGCAAAAACCATCCCCAAACATCAAGCACGCCAAACAGAGACCATTAAAGATACAACCTTTTTCAAAACCAGACAAAAGCAACCTTCAAATAAAGCAAGGAACAGATGCGGATAGCGGTATCAGAACAGAAACAACAAGGAACATGCAAAGCCATAAAAGCATCAAGTAAAAACAAAAAGGATCATGCAGAAGATGGAAAAACTCCCAGAACGCACATTTCAACAACAATAAGGCATGATGGAAACAGAAAGATCCAAACTTTCTCTAAAGGAAAATCAAAATCAAAACCTCATCACAAAAACAAGGAGAAAGCACGAAATGGGACTAACCTGGAGACGAAAGAAGCTTCGAGGAAGAAAAATGAAGGCGCAGAAATAAAAGCTGCCCAGAAAATCGCCAAACAAATGCTGCAACACAAGAAAGCAGAAGTGCAAACAAAAAACAGAGAGCAAAGAGAGCGGAGAAAAGAAGTTACGAAAAGGGCGAATGAGAGAAACCGTTTCTGGGTTTTCAAAATCAAAATAAAGAGCCAAAAGGAAACGGGACGTTAAAATTAATGAAAACATTAAACCCTCGCACGTTCCCAAAGCACCGATATAAAAGCGTGCGCTTTTAGAGGAAAAACGTTCTACATTCAAAAGCTTCTACAAAGGAAACAAAAAAATGCTTGAGTTCGGCTTCACTAGAGAAGGACCGAAGTCAAGAACTCGACCTCAAAAAGAAGACCGAGCTCAAGCAGGGGCACTGTTCATACCCTGGGTTGAGATGACCGAGCCGGGATGTTCAGTAGCAGAGCGACCGACTTCTTTAGGTCAAGCGGACCGACTTCTTTACGAAGAAGTCGGCCAAAGCGACAGGAAAAGCCCAAAGAAGGACCCAACTCAAGGAATACGACCCAGATCCAAAGGCAGCCCAAGCCGATAGAGACAAGGGCGGTTCCACGGAAGATAAGCTGACCTCAACAAAAGATAAGATAAGATAAGATAACTAACTTATCTTATCCAAAGAAGGTCACATCTCACTACTATAAATACACTGGAGCACCCAGGTATAACTCATACTCTGATTCTACAATAAACCTACTTAATACCCGTGCTAACTTAAGCATCGGAGTCTCTTGCAGGTACCCCCACCCTCCGGTGACCAAGGATCAGCAGTGCAGCAAGTCCAACAAGTCGGACACAACAGTTCCGGCCGCCACCAGCCAGCCGAACACACCATCTCCGACCAATACAGAAGATCTCATTTGAGATCGACCTCCACGACCCTTCCTCGATCTCTACCAGGATCATTGCCTCCATTCCGTATGCTAATCGGAAGGATGATTCCTTTGTGGTGGAATGTGGCGTTGTTCAATATGCCCACAGGACTTGTGGAAGTTCTTCGGCCCAAGCTCCCTTTGCCTCTTGTAATCTCCATTTTAGCCCAGCCAATATGACTTTGTTAGCAGCTTCGGCTTGTCCATTGGCTTGGGGATGTTCAACGGAGGTGAACTGGTGCTTTATGTTCAAGTCGGCTACTAATTTTCTGAAGCCTGCATCTGTGAATTGGGTGCCATTGTCTGTGGTGATGGAGTATGGAACCCCGAACCTTGTGACAATGTTCCTATATAGGAATTTTCGACTTCTTTGAGCAGTGGCGTTAGCTAGGGGTTCTACCTCGATCCACTTTGTGAAATAGTCTACCCCTAATATGAGGAATTTAACTTGTCCCGATCCTTGGGGAAAGGGTCCGAGAAGGTCGAGTCCCCATTTCGCGAATGGCCAAGGTGAGGTTACGCTGATGAGCTCTTCTAGTGGGGCGATATGGAAGTTGGCATGTTTTTGACACAGTGGACATGTCTTTACAAACTCTGTAGCCTTCTTTTCTAGAGTTGGCCAATAAAATCCTGCCTGAAGTACTTTTTTGTTGAGTGCTTGTGCTCCGAGATGATTGCCACAGATGCCACTGTGTATTTCTTCTAGAACTTCCTTCGTGTTGGAAGTCGGTACACATTTTAGCAATGGTATTGAAATTCCTCTTTTGTATAGAGTATTGTTTATGATAGTGTAGTATTGTGCCTCCCGTTTTAACCTCTTTGCCTCCTTTTCATCTATAGGGAGTGTTTCTGTTTTGAGGTAGTTAATTATGGGGGTCATCCATCCTTGATCCTGACCTGTTATGGCTAGGACTTTTTCCTCTTCCGAGATTGACGGGTTCTGTAGCATTTCCTAGATGAGGCTTCTATTGTTGCCCCTTGGTTTAGTGTTGGCTAGTTTTGAGAGTGCATCAGCTCGGGAATTTTGTTCGCGGGGTATGTGGCGGATCTCATATTCCCCAAGTTGTCTGAGTTGTTCCCTGGTTTTATCCAAATATTTTTTCATGGTGGGATCTTTGGCTTGGTAGCTCCCTGTTATTTGTGAGGTGACTACTTGTGAGTCGCTGAAGATGATGAGTTTTTTAGCTCCCACCTCCTTAGCCAGCTTCAAACCAGCTAGTAGTGCTTCATATTTCGCCTGGTTGTTTGAGGCAGGGAACCCGAATTTGAGGGAAAGCTCAATTTGGGTTCCTTGGTTGCTTTCAATTATCACACCTGCGCCGCTTCCAGTCTTATTCGAGGAACCGTCCACGTAAATATTCCATTCTATAGGGTTTCCGTGGTGTCTGTAAATTCTGCAATGAAGTCGGCAAAGTATTGTGATTTAATGGCTGTCCGAGCTTCGTATTGAAGGTCAAATTTGGACAACTCGACTACCCATTGTAGGATTCTGCCTGCTAGATCTGTTTTCTGCAATATCCCTTTTATGGGCTGGTTGGTCCGAACCTTAATGGTGTGAGCTTGGAAGTGCGGGCGGAGACGTCGAGATGTTAATATGAGCGCATAGGCAAATTTTTCTATTTTTTGGTAGTTCAGCTCGGATCCCTGTAGTGCTTTACTAATAAAGTATACAGGTTGTTTCCCTTTGTCGTCCTCGCGAACCAGTGCTGAGGCCACTGCCTGACTTCCTACCGTGAGGTATAATATGAGTGGTTCTCCTTCTCGTGGCCGAGATAGGATAGGTGGCCGTCCCATAAATCTTTTGAAATCTTGGAAGGCTTGTTCGCATTCCTTCATCCATTCAAACTTCTTTCCTTTCCTTAGAGTAGCATAGAAGGGAAGAGATCTTATCGCTGACCCTGCTAGGAATCTGGATAAGGCTGCCAGTCTCCCGTTGAGTTGTTGTACCTCTTTGACACAAGTTGGGCTCTTCATGTTGAGTATTGCTTGGCATTTATCCGGATTTGCCTCAATTCCTCTTTGTGTGAGCATAAAACCTAAGAACTTGCCTGCTTTTACTGCAAAGGTGCATTTTGCAGGATTGAGTCGCATACCATGCTTCCTTATAGTGTCGAACACTTGGACCAGGTCAGACAATAATGTCTCTTCATTTTGTGTTTTTATTAACATGTCATCCACGTAGACTTCCATGACTTTTCCGATATGATCTGAAAAGACTTTATTCATTAGCCTTTGTTAAGTAGCTCCCGCATTCTTGAGGCCAAAAGGCATCACAATGTAGTAGTAATTTGCTTTTGGTGTTAAAAACGAGGTTTTTTCTTGATCAGGTGGATACATGGGGATTTGATTGTATTCGAAATATGCATCCATAGACGAGAGGTATTTATATCCGGAGGAGGCATCTACCAGAGCGTCGATACTTGGGAGTGGATAAGGGTCTTTTGGGCAGGCTTTGTTGAGATCTGTATAGTCGGTGCACATTCGCCACTTCCCGTTTGATTTTTTCACCAGACGACATTAGCTAACCATAGTGGGTACTTGACTTCTCTTATGAATCCTGCCTCCAGTAGAGCTTGTACCTGCTCTTCCACAGCTTGGGAACTTTCGGGTCCGAGCTTTCTACACCTCTGTTGTACTGGCCGAGATCCAGGGTAGACTGCTAGCTTATGACACATTAACTCGGGGTCTATGCCTGGCATGTCTGCAGCCTTCCACGCAAAGAGGTCGACGTTGTCTCGTAAGAACTGTACAAGTAATTCTTTTATTTCTCTTTTTAAAGTCGTGCCAATATTGGTTGTTTTGTCCGGGATGTCTCTGATCTGGACTTTCTCTATTTCGCCTTCAGGTTGTGGACGGAGTTCGTCTCGCCTCTGCACTCCATCGAGTTCGATTGTGTGTAATTCTTCTCCTCTGCCTCTGAGGTTTAGACTTTCGTTATAACAGCGGCGCGCCATCTTCTGATATGCTTTTATCGTAGCTATCCCTTCTGCAGTTGAGAATTTCATGCATAGATGTGGAATTAAGACTATGGCGCCGAGTTGATTTAATGTTGTTCGACCTATTAGGGCGTTGTAGGCTGAACTCACGTCGACCACGATGTAGTCTATTTTGAGTGTTCTAGATTGGTTTCCTTTTCCAAAGGTTGTGTGTAGCGGGATGTATCCCAGTGGTTGCACTAGAGTGTCTCCCAATCCGAACAGGCTGTTTGGATATGCTTTGAGTTCTTTATCTTCCAGGCCGAGCTTGTCGAAGGCAATTTTGAATAAGATATCGGCGGAGCTCCCTTGGTCTATCAGTGTGCGATGGAGATTTGCATTAGCCAGTATAATGGTGTTGACCATGGGATCGTCGTGTCCTGAGATGATGACGGATGCGTCTTCCTTGGTAAACGTAATTACGGGGATGTCGGGTGCTTCCTCCTTTCCTTCGACATGATCTACTTCTTTGAGATATCTTTTGCGAGATGATTTGGAGATTCCTCCTCCTGTGAATCCTCCGTGTATCATATGGACATGTCTTTCTGGTGTTCGAGGTGATCGCTCGGTTCTTCCCACCTCCTCGTCTCTTCTCTTTTTTCTTTGCTCATCGTTTTGGGTGGCCAGAAACTGATCTAGTTTTCTTTCTCTCACTAATTTTTCTATGACATTTTTAAGTCAGCATTCGTTGGTGGAGTGCCCACGGACTCGATGGTATTCACAATATTCATTCTGGTTTCCTCCTCCTCTTTTGCCTTTGAGTGATCGAGCTGGGGGTATTTTTTCTGTGTGGCAGACTTCTTTGTAAACATCCACTAGGGACACCCTAAGAGGGGTGTAATTATGGTATTTTTTAATTCTTTCCCCTTGTCGATCTTCTTTCTTTTTGGACTCTTTGTCTTTGTCACGGTAGGTGAATCCGGATTTTGAGGTTTCTCCTAGTCGAGAATTTTCTTCCATGTTGATGTATTTCTCCGTTCGTTCCTGCACTTCATCCAGAGATGTGGGGTACTTCTTTGATATGGATTGGCTAAAAGGTCCTTCTCGTAGGCCATTGATGAGGGCCATGATGGCGGCCTCTGTTGGTAAGCTTTGTATGTCTAGGCATGTTTTGTTGAATCTTTCCATGTAGTTGCGAAGACTTTCTCGATCTCCTTGCTTGATTCCTAGCAGGCTGGGGGCGTACTTAGCCTTGTCTTTTTGGATGGAGAATCTGGCCAGGAACTTTTTGGCTAGGTCATCAAAGCTTGAGATGGACTTCGGAGGTAGGTTGTCGAACCATCTGATTGCTATCTTTGTGAGAGTTGTTGGAAAAGCTTTGCAACGAACTGCATCTGAGGCATCGGTAAGGTACATTCTACTTCTGAAATTGCTGAGGTGATGGTTGGGATCTGTAGTGCCATCGTACAAAGTCATATCCGGGAGTTTGAAGTCCTTAGGAATTTTGGTCTTCATGATTTTTCTAGTGAATGGATCTTGATCTTTGCGTAAGTTGTCCTCAGGGGTGGTCCGAGTAGCTCTTGCTTTGAGATTGGCTTCGAGTTTTAGAAGTTTATCTTCTAATTCTCGACGTCGTCTTACCTCTCTTTGTAGATCCTTCCCTACTTCTCGTTGATGATGGGTTTCTTTTTCAAGTTGCTTTAATCGATCTTGAAACGCTTCTATCACTCCCGGATTTGATGAATTTTTGTCCCCGTTGGATTCCAGAGTGTCTTTTAGCATAGTGTCTGCGTTTTTGTGCGGTGTTCTATCCTCTAGATTTGAATTGTGGTCGTTGTCATGATCATCCACCATGGTGGTGGGATGACTTCCAGGTTCCCCGGAAACGGCTCCAATGTTCCGAGGGTTACCTGAAACTGTAGGTCGATCTCGGATGAGATCTTCTGTACTGGTCGGAGATGACATGTCCAGCTGGTGGACGGCGGCCAGAGCTGTCGTGTCCGACTTGTGGGACTGGATGCAATGCTGATCCTTCGTCACTGGAGGGTGGGGGGTACCTGCAAGAGTATGAGTAGCATCAGAGTATGAGTTATACCTGGGTGCTCCAGTGTATTTATAATGGTTGTAGAGTGACCTTTTTAGATAAGATAAGTTAGTTATCTCATCTTATCTTATCTTTGAGTTGAGGTCAGCTTATCTTTTAGGGGAACCGCCCTTATCTCTATAGGCTTGGACTGCCTTTGGATTTGGGTCGTGTTCCTCTTATTTGGGCCCCTTACTGGGCTTTCCTGTCGATTCGACCGACCTCTTTGAGAAGAGGTCGGATAGCCTGACCTGAAGAGGTCGGTCACTTTATTACTGAGCATCCCGGATCGGATAGTTCGACCCGGGGTATGAACACATACCATCTCCATATCCTTATCAAGATGAACCACCTTCCTATCATGAACCCTTCCTCCCAAGCAATGAACCCTCATATCCACTCCAATCTCCAATGGATGACACCTTTGGTCTCTTCTTCAAGGGCAAAGAGAGATGCAAAGGATGACACTGAATTCATGGCTGCCTTGACTGAGGTAGTAAATACTCTAGCCTCCCAATGTTTAGACACTTAAAGTACTCCCATGGCCACATGTAGGGAATCAACTGAAGAGCGTAGCATGAAGGAGAGATTGGAAACTTCGGTGGAAAATAAGGAGTGGGATTTTGTATTGGAACAAGTGGAGGAAGCCCAATTAGTCGAAGAGGAGAAAATGGTTGAAGACTTAGGAGATGTTGAAAGTCCATGGAAATTGAAAGTTATAGAGCCTCCTCCCAAGAGGCTTGAAATTGATGTTGAGGAGGGTGTACAACCTCCAAAGTATATTATAGTTGGAGCTTTTGAAGAGGTTGATCAAGATATGGATTCAATTATTGAATAATTTTTATCTACAATTGAATCCTTTCCCATTGGACATGAGTTGGAAATCAAAGAAGAATGTGTACAACCTTCCATACTCTTGGTAAATGATGAAGAAAGATTGAATTGGAAGAAAGCTACCAAGAGGAAGAAGTTGAAGTTGAAGAAGCTTGCCAAGAGGTAGAAGTAGTCAAGGAAGAGCACAAGGGAGTGGGGCTTGCAAGATCATTAAAAACACCTCTCCCCAAGCCATTACCATCCAACACAATATTCAAGTGGGTAAAATTCTTATCCGTAAACTTATATGGTTTGCTTGAGACGGATGGTCAACTTAGAGCTCTTTGTGGCTTTAAGAGTAAAAAGGAGATGGTAAGTGGCTCGAAACACAAGTTTCGGTTCCTTGTGGTTGAAAGCTCAAAGTCTAAATGCAAAGGTTGGTGTAGAGATAGATTGAATGGGTCTAGGAAGTTGTTTAGATGCCTCTGTGAGAATTCGGATTGCTTGCCACCCAGTTGGAACAATGATGATCAACTTAAAGACGGGTGTAGAAACAAGATTTGGGATCCAGGAATATATGAGATCAATTTTGGGAGTCCTTAGCTTGTGTGGAACTTCATCAAAGCTTGGAGCTATTAATTTTGAACTTTGGAGCTTATTGGAAGTCCAAGCATTGGTGGAAGTTTCAAGATGAGTTCAAGCACAAGCCACCATGACAAGGAGCTCACCAAATATCCAACTTAAGGACTTTAACTAAAAGGGCTAGGTGGGAGTCACCCCACCATGGTAAATTCTTTCCATTTTCCCTTTTGTTTATATTGGTAATAAATTGAATTTTCATTTTTAGTTAGGATTATTTAGTCTAAGTTGTGGTTTAGCTTGTTTAATAATGTTTAGCATTGTCTTGGTAGCTTGTTAGTTTATTATTAAAAAAAAGAAAAAAAATAAAGGCACCCCACGCATGCGCGTGGATGACGCGTAAGCGTTGCTGGGATGCTGCTGCTGCATGGTACAAAAACCAGAGAATTGTGATGGAACTGTGCGAGTGCTGTGCGGGGAGCACGATGCACCTCCACGCGTATGCGTGACTGACGCGTACGCGTCACCTTCTATTTTTTGCTTCCCACGCGTACGCGTCGCATCCTCATTCCGCTATTCACGCGTGCGCATAGACGACACCTACGCGTCGCTTCTCCTATCCCATTTCTTTCTTCTTTCTTCTCTCCTTCTTCTTTCTTTCTACCTTTCTTCTTCTTCATTCCTTTAACTTCTCATCTTTATTCTCTTTAATTCTCTTTTGCTTGTTGTATTTGCATACTTTCATTCATTGCATTTTAACTTTGTTTTTGTAGCTTGTTTTTATTATCTTTCATATGTTATTAATTTTAACATTGATGTTGAATTTCCCACTCCACTGTTGAGTAATTCTTGGACCATTTTGGTGTTTCGTGACTTGCTTGGTATTATTTGAAATTGTTAGGTGATGTATTCTTAGGTCAATGCTTAATCTCTATTGACACTTGCATTCTTTGTGCATTGATATGAACTTATATTGTCTTTCATAACCCACACTCTCTTACTTACTATTTGCAATTTTTGCCCCACACACAAAATTAGTACTTTAGTCCTTTTTAACTCATTATTCTTTGTTTTGTGCTTTATTATCATTGAGTTAGGATGGGACCGAATTATCTCATGCTTATGACTAATTTTGTTTGTGTCAATTCTTGTTTGAACTTGATGTTTCTGAGTGTTCTCTTTATGCAATTTACTTATACTTTGACTTTACTCTTGCATGAAGTGTTACTTGACATGCCCTTTGCTTAAATTTCTTTCTCACTTACATGTTGTGGCTACCATGTATTTGAGAATTCTACTCTTATTTAGCATTAGCCCCACCTATACTTTATTTGCTTTGATACCTTTGTTTTTGGGCTTAATCTTCCGTCTTTTTCTCTCCTTTCAAGCTGGCCACCAAGAGGGAAAAGAAAAGCTTCTGAATGGGGCACACAAGAAGTCCCTACACACAATCCTTTGAAGAAGCTCATTAGTTGTAGCAACCCACCCTAATCCACTTAGCTCATCTTTACATGCACCGAGGACGGTGCAATCTTTAAGTGTGGGGAGGTCGAGACCGACTTCTGTGGATAACTACTTCCTTTTCCAACACTAATTCTTAATTTTCTTTCTTAGTTAGTTGTTGCATTGCATGATAGACCGCATGATAGTTAGAGCTTGTAAATATTTTACCACTACTTGGTTGAAGTGATGATTTCCTTTCCAAGAAACTGTTTTAGGGCATTTCACTAATTTGAATCAAAACTTTTGAAGTAAAATGTTTGAACTTGCTTGAAGAAATTTATTTTGGAACATAGTTTTAGAGCTAGAACACACAAACCCAGTACGATTTTGAGCCTAATTGATTGGTTGCATCTTATCAACCAATATTTTGTTTGGTGTGTGTTGTTCTTGATAAACCACTATTTTATGGTTTATATTGTGTTTAATTGTGTAGTTTTATCATGATCTTTGTCCACTTATTCATTAAATAAGCATGCATTTATATTTCCTTCCTAAAGATGTTTTATGGTTGAAAACTTGCTTCCTAGAGACTTTTAATTATGTATTTATTTCTCCTTTATTCCATTCGATGCCGTGATCTATGTGTTAAGTGTTTCAGGCTTTATAGGGCATGAATGAGTTGGAAATTGGAAGGGAAGCCTGCAAAAATGGAAGGAACACAAGAAATTGAGGAGATGACCAGCGAGAGGCGACGCGGCCGCATGAATGACGCGACCGCACAGAAGAGAGCAAATTGCAGTGATGCGGTCGCATGGATGACGCGACCGCGCGGCATGGAACAGCACGAGTGATGCGGCCGCGTGGACGACGTGCCCGCGTGGTAAAGCAAAACGCGAATGACGCGTCCGCATGAGCGACACGATCGCGTGACGTGCGCGATCTGCATAATTTACAGAATCGCTGGGGGCGATTGCGGGCCGTATTTTGACCCAGTTTTCGGCCCAGAAAGGCAGACTAGAGCCAGAGAACATGCAGAAACTAAGGAGAACATTCATTCCGCATAGTTTTTAGTTTTTAGATCTAGTTTTCATTCCTCCTCTAGGTTTTTCTCTACACATTCATAGTTTAGGATTGGTTATTTTCATTGTTTTTGCATTGGGATATTGAGAAGAGTTATTGCCTCATCAAGACTTCGACATTCTAGTTCGTTCTCTTCACTTGTCTCTTACTCTTCCACATTACTGAATTTTACTTAATTTTACTATTGGATTATTTTTAGTTTTTATTAATACAAGAATTACTTTTATTTTTAATTAATCTTTTCCTCATTATTTATCATGTCTTTCTTTAATTCCTATTCTGATGTTATGAATTTTACATTTACAATGAGTGAGTAGTTCCCTAACTTGATGGGGAGTTGATTGAAAGGAACCCTTCAGTTGGAAGGTTCAAGAGAAAGATTGTAATTGGGTTATTGTTGGTTTGCTCTCTAGTTCCTGACACCAATCCTCCCAAGAGTGGATTGGGACTTGTGGATAGAACAGCATTCCAACTTGTTTGACCTTCCCCTACTTAGTAAGAGATAACTAAACGAAATAACTCTCAATTGTCAATTAATCTTGAGAGTATTCCATCAAGAATAGGGCTTCCATGTAATCAACTCCCAGTCAAGGCTTTTATTTAAATCTATATAAATTCTCTAATTTAATTTTCTGCTATTCAACCAAAACCTTTTTGAAAACATTCTGATTAATAAAATAGCACCCTTTCCTGCAACTCGTTGGGAGACGACCTGGGATTCATACTCCGAGTATTTTAATTTTAAATTTCTGTGACACCTTTCTAAATTGATAGGCAGATTTCTGGCGAGTTAAGAACTATACTTGCAACGTATATAAATTAACAATTTTTAATTCGCCAATTTCTGCCCGCATCAATTTTTGGCGCCGATGCCGGGGAGTTGCAATAGAGTGCTAAAGTTAATAATTAGAATTTATTTATTTACATTTTATTTTATTTTGCTACTATGAGCTGCATGCTTCTTTCGTCAAATGACGCGTTCACTTCCTGATCCAAGCTTGCCAATATTCGATCCTGAAATTGAAAGGACTATTTCACGAATAAGGCGAGCTCGGTGTCGGTTAGTCCTCTCTGAGGGTGGATTTGAAACGCCATTTGAGGAAGAAACCAGCTCTTGTTCTTCTGATTCGGTTGATTTACGTACAGGTAACATGGCGGCAGCCAGAAGAGTTACTATCCAGAAGGAAGGAGCCCCTGATTTTATAATGCAACCGTTTCAAGCGCATCACCCAGCGGTGGCTACAGATTTTGAAATAAAGACCGCACTGCTCAATTTGATGCCCAAGTTTCATGGCTTACCTGCTCAGGAGCCTATTAAGCACCTGAGAGATTTCCAAGCAGTCGGTTCTACTGTCAGGCGTGATAGTGCAGATGAAACTTCAATTTTGATAAAAGCTTTCCCGTTTTCTCTTGAGGGAAAAGCAAGAGAGTGGTACTACACTCAACCCCTAGCAAATGTATCCAACTAGGATACACTCAGAAAAGAATTTTTGGAAAAATTCTTCCCATCTGAAGTTACTGATAAACTGAGGAAAGACATTTTCACGATTGTTCAAGATGACAACGAGACTCTCTTTGAATACTGGGAGCGCTTCAATAATCTTCTGGAAGCATGCCCCCACCACAAGATTGACAAGATAGTGTTACTCAGCTATATCACACAGGGTATGAGGCCCCAAGATAAGACCACATTGAAAGTGCTAGCAATGGGTCTATGAAGAAGTACAAGACCACTGACGAGGCATGGTAATTGATCAGCGACTTAGCTGAATCTACTAGGAACCACAGGCAGAAACAAGGCCGTTCAAAAGCCGTTGCAGAAGTATCCTCTAGCAGAAAGACTGCTGCTCTAGCTCAGCAACTTGCTGAAGCAGATGCAATTGAATCAACAACAAGTTTAGCAAGCTCAATCTTCTCCAGCACAGCAAAGCCAACAGTTAGTCCCACAGAGAGTCTGCAGAATTTGTGCTGATTATAGCCATTCTACTGATGAATGCCCGCAGCTCCAGCAGGAAGACAACATGGTGGCATCCACTCATAACTTCTATGACCGCCCTAACCAAGGGTACAATCAAGGTGGAAATAATAACCATAGATGGCTGGACACTTCTAACCAGAATTGGAGGGACAACAATAACAGAGGAGGCAGAGATAATCAGAGAAATCAGAGGTGGAATAATAACAACAACAGGCAGCAGAACCAACCTTACAGAGCACCTCACCTGAGGCAATCCCAAGGACCACAGAATACCCAACAGTAGACCTCTCAATTTACTCATCCTTCTTCATCTCCTAATGAAGAGTTACTACAATCCTTTGAGCGAAGACAACAGACCATGGAAAATAACATTATGAATAACATTAATGCCAGTCTGAATGGTCTGACCTCTACTTTGCAAGCTCTTGTCTCACAGATTGGGTCAATGCAAAATTCCATTAACCAACCTTCAAGTTCCACTGGAATTCCCTCTCAACCATTACCCAATCCAAAGGGAGGCATTAATGCCATCACCCTAAGGTCCAGAACCACACTGCAGGAGAGGAATCAGGAGGTTCCAAGCCCACCAGAACACACCTCAGCTGAAGAGGTAGTAGAAATAGAAGATGTTGAAGAGGAAGAGGACATACAGGACATAACTGAAAAAGAAGAAGCCCAACCACAGGAGGAAGCACCAAAAGGCGTAGACACTGTAGACAACACCACTCCCATTCCATTTTCACAACTCGCAAGGAAGCCCAGGAAGCAGCGGGAACCCGATCAGAAAATGGTAAAAATATTCAAAAAGGTTGAGGTAACTGATGAGCGGATAATTTATACGCTTTTTGGCATTGTTTTTAGTATGTTTTTAGTAGGATCTAGTTACTTTTAGGGGTGTTTTCATTAGTTTTTATGTTAAATTCACATTTCTGGACTTTACTATGAGTTTGTGTGTTTTTCTGTGATTTTAGGTATTTTCTGGCTGAAATTGAGGGACTTGAGCAAAAATCAGATTCAGAGGTTGAAGAAGGACTGCTGATGCTGTTGGATTCTGACCTCCCTGCCCTCAAAGTGGATTTTCTGGAGCTACAGAACTCAAAATGGCGCGCTTCCAATTGTGTTGGAAAGTAAACATCCAGGGCTTTACAGCAATGTATAATAGTCCATACTTTGGCCGAGTTTAGACGACGTAAAAGGGCGTTGAACGCCAGTTTTACGCTGCTGTCTGTAGTTAAACGCCAGAAACAAGTCATAAACCAGAGTTGAACGCCAGAAATACGTTACAACCTGGCGTTCAACTCCAGAAAGAGCCTCTGCACGTGTAACATTCAAGCTCAGCCCAAGCACACACCAAGTGGGCCCCGGAAGTGGATTTATGCATCAATTACTTACTTCTGTAAACCCTAGTAGCTAGTTTATTATAAATAAGACTTTTTACTATTGTATTAGATATCTTTTGAACCATCTTTGAATCTTTGGACGCCTGGTTCTTAGATCAGAGGGGCTGGCCATTCGGCCATACCTGGACCTTTCACTTATGTATTTTCAAACGGTAGAGTTTCTGCACTCCATAGATTAAGGTGTGGAGCTCTGCTGTTCCTCAAAGATTAATGCAAAGTACTACTGTTTTCTATTCAATTCATCTTATTTCGCTTCTAAGATATTCATTCGCACTTCAACCTGAACGTGATGAACGTGACAATCATCATCATTCCCTATGAACGCGTGCCTGACAACCACTTCCGTTCTACATTAGATTGAATGAGTATCTCTTAGATCTCTTAATCAGAATCTTCGTGGTATAAGCTAGATTGATGGCGGCATTCATGAGAGTCCGGAAAGTCTAAACCTTGTCCGTGGTATTCCGAGTAGGACTCTGGGATTGAATGACTGTGACGAACTCCAAACTCGCGAGTGCTGGGCGTAGTGACAGACGCAAAAGGATAGTAAATTCTATTCCAGTATGATCGAGAACCTCCAAGACGATTAGCCATGCAGTGACAGCGCATCGGACCATTTTCACAGAGAGGAATAGGATGCAACCAACGACAAGGGTGATGCCTCCAGACGATTAGCCGTGCTGTGACAGAGCATTTGGACCATTTTCCCGAGAGGATTGAAAGTAGCCGTTGATGGCACCGGTGACATCCTTACACAAAGCCAGCCATAGAAAGGAGTAAGACTGATTGGATGAAGACAGCAGGAAAGCAGAGGTTCAGAGGAATGAATGCATCTCTATACGCTTATCTGAAATTCTCACCAATGATTTACATAAGTATTTTCTATCCTTATTTTAGTATTAATTTTGAAAACTCCATAACTATTTTATATCCGCCTGACTGAGATTTACAAGGTGACCATAGCTTGCTTCATACCAACAATCTCCGTGGGATCGACCCTTACTCACGTAAGGTTTATTACTTGGACGACCCAGTGCACTTGCTGGTTAGTTATGCGAAGTTGTGAAGATATGTTTAGACCATGGTTCTGTGCATCCATTTTTGGTGCCATCGCCAGGGAATCAATTTCGAACAATAATTCACAACCTGAGTAACAATTTTGCATACCAAGTTTTTGGCGTCGTTGCCGGGGATTGTTCGAGTTTGGACAACTGACGGTTCATCTTGTTGCTCAGATTTGGTAATTTTCTTTTTGTTTTGTTTTCAAAAATATATTTTTCTTCAGAATTTTTAAGAATGAATTCTAGTGTTTCATGAAACATGTTGAATCCTATCTGGCTGTAAAGCCATACCCAAACTGCTTTGGGATTGGTCTTCAACTAATCACCTCAATGGAGCCATGCCCAATCCTTCTGGATAGGGTATGTCAGGCGTGTCATGTCTGAGTTACATACTAAAGCTTGGCTGGCTACTAAGCCATGCCTGACCCTTTGATTGGAGCTTTAGACTAAAAATGCTAGATTCCTGGAATTCATATTAAAAATTTTGAAATCCTTATTTTTCTTTTTCAAAATGATTTTCGAAAAAATTAAAAGAAAATACAAAAAAATCATAAAATCATAAAAATCAAAAATATCTTTATGTTTCTTGTTTGAGTCTTGAGTCATGTTATAAGTTTGGTGTCAATTGCACGTGCATCTTGCATTTTTCGAAAAAAATCATGCATTCATAGTGTTCTTCATGATCTTCAAGTTGTTCTTGGTAAGTCTTCTTGTTTGATCTTTGCATTTGCATGTTTTGTGTCTTTTCTTGTTTTTCATATGCATTCTTGAATTCTTAGTGTCTAAGCATTAAAGAATTATAAGTTTGGTGTCTTGCATGTTTTCTTTGCATTAAAAATTTTTTCAAAAATGTGTTCTTGATGTTCATCATGATCTTCATAGTGTTCTTGGTGTTCATCTTGACATTCATAGCATTATTGCATGCATCACATGTTTTGATTTAAAATTCTCATGCATTGCATCATTTTCATGTTTCTATCTCTCATCATTAAAAATTCAAAAATCAAAAAAATATCTTTCCCTTTTTCTCTCTTAAAATTTCGAAAATTAGATTTGACCTTTTCAAAAATTTTTAAAATCTAGTTGTTTTTATGAGTCAAATCAAATTTTCAATTTGAAAATCTTATCTTTTTCAAAATCTTTTTCAAAAATTAAATCTTTTTCAAATTTCTTAGTTATTTTCGAAAATTCCAAAAATATTTTTCAAAAATCTTTTTCTTAAATTTACATCAAATTTTCGAAAATAACAATAACAATTAATGTTTTGATTCAAAATTTCAAGTTTGTTACTTGCTTGTTAAGAAAGATTCAAACTTTGATTTCTAGAGTCACATCTTGTGATTTCTTGTGAATCAAGTCATTAATTGTGATTTTAAAAATCAAATCTTTTTCAAAACTAATTTCAATCATATCTTTTCAAAAATATCTTCTCATCTTATCTTTTTCAAAAATTTGATTTCAAAATATCTTTTCTAACTTCCTATCTTCTTATCTTTTCAAAATTGATTTTCAAAATTTGTTTCAACTAACTAACTAACTTTTTGTTTGTTTCTTATCTTTTTCAAAACCACCTAACTAACTCTCTCTCTCTATTTTTCGAAAATATCTCCCTCTTTTTCAAAAATTTCTTTTTAATTAACTAATTATTTTAATTTTTTTATTTTAAATTTTCGAAAAAACTACTAACCTTTTTCAAAAGCTATTTTCGAAAATCATTAACTCTTTTTCAAAAATATTTTTCGAAAATTCTTCTCCCTCATCCCCTTCTATTTATTTATTCATCTACTAACACTTCTCTTCATCTCACATCACTGCTCCTATCCTTACCTTTGTGTTGGGATTCTTCATTCTTCTTCACCCCTATTCTTTTTCTTCTTCTACTAACAATAAGGAACCTCTTTACTGTGACATAGAGGATTTCTCTTCTTTTCTTTTTCTCTTCTCTTTCTTATGAGCAGGGACAGAGAAAAAGGCATTCTTGTTGAAGCTGATCCAGAACCTGAAAGGACTCTGAAGAGAAAACTAAGAGAAGCTAAATTACAACAATCCAGAGACAACCTTATTGAAAATTTTGAACAAGTAAAGGAGATGGCAGCCGAACCCAACAACAATAATGCAAGGAGGATGCTTGGTGACTTTACTGCACCAAATTCCAATTTACATGGAAGAAGCATCTCCATTCCTATCATTGGAGCAAACAATTTTGAGCTGAAACCTCAGCTAGTTTCTCTGATGCAGCAGAACTGCAAGTTTCATGGACTTCCATCTGAAGATCCTTTTCAGTTCTTAACTGAATTCTTGCAGATCTGTGATACTATTAGGAATAATGGAGTAGATCCTGAAGTCTACAGGCTCATGCTTTTCCCTTTTGCTGTAAGAGACAGAGCTAGAATATGGTTGGACTCTCAACCCAAAGACAGCCTGAACTCTTGGGATAAGCTGGTCACGGCTTTCTTAGCCAAGTTCTTTCCTCCTCAAAAGCTGAGCAAGCTTAGAGCTGATGTTCAAACCTTCAGACAGAAAGAAGGTGAATCCCTCTATGAAGCTTGAGAAAGATACAAACAGCTGACCAAAAAGTGTCCTTCTGACATGCTTTCAGAATGGACCATCTTGGATATATTCTATGATGGTTTATCTGAGCTATCAAAGATGTCATTGGATACTTCTGCAGGTGGATCCATTCACCTAAAGAAAACGCCTGCAGAAGCTCAAGAACTCATTGACATGGTTGCTAATAACCAGTTCATGTACACTTCTGAGAGGAATCCTGTGAGTAATGGGACGCCTCAGAAGAAGGGAGTTCTTGAAGTTGATACTCTGAATGCCATATTGGCTCAGAACAAAATATTGACTCAGCAAGTCAATATGATTTCTCAGAGTCTGAATGGAATGCAAGCTGCATCCAACAGTACTCAAGAGGCTTCTTATGAAGAAGAAGCTTATGATCCTGAGAACCCTGCAATAGCAGAGGTAAATTACATGGGTGAACCATATGGAAACACCTATAATCCATCATGGAGAAATCATCCAAATCTCTCATGGAAGGATCAAAGGCCTCAACAAGGCTTTAATAATGGTGGAAGAAACAGGTTTAACAATAATAAACCTTTTCCATCATCCACTCAGCAACAGACAGAGAACTCTGAACAAAATACCTCTAATTTAGCAAACTTAGTCTCTGATCTATCCAAGGCCACTGTAAGTTTCATGAATGAAACAAGGTCTTCCATTAGAAATTTGGAAGCACAAGTGGGCCAGCTGAGTAAAAGGATCACTGAAATCCCTCCTAGTACTCTCCCAAGCAATACAGAAGAGAATCCAAAAGGAGAGTGCAAGGCCATTGACATAAGCACCATGGCCGAACCTGTAAGGGAAGGAGAGGACGTGAATCCCAAGGAGGAAGACCTCCTGGGATGTCCAGTGATCAATAAGGAGCTCCCCTCTGAGGAACCAAAGGACTCTGAGGCTCATCTAGAGACCATAGAGATTCCATTGAACCTCCTTATGCCATTCATGAGCTCTGATGAGTATTCCTCTTTTGAAGAGAATGAGGATGTTACTAAAGAGCAAGCTGCCAAGTTTCTTGGTGCAATCATGAAGCTGAATGCCAAATTATTTGGCATTGAAACTTGGGAAGATGAACCTCCCTTGTTCACCAATGAACTAAGTGATCTGGATCAACTGACATTGCCTCAGAAGAGACAGGATCCTGGAAAGTTCAAAATACCTTGTACTATAGGCACCATGATCTTTAAGGCTCTGTGTGACCTTGGTTTAGGAATAAACCTCATGCCCCTCTCTGTAATAGAGGAACTGGGAATCTATAGGGTGCAAGCTGCTAACATCTCATTAGAGATGGCAGACAGTTCAAGAAAACAGGCTTATGGACAAGTAGAGGACGTGTTAGTAAAGGTTGAAGGCCTTTACATCCCTGCTGATTTCATAGTCCTGGATATTGGAAAGGAAGAGGATGAATCCATCATCCTAGGAAGACCTTTCCTGGCCACAACAAGAGCTGTGATTGATGTTGACAGAGGTGAAATATTCCTTCAATGGAATGAGGACTCCCTTGTGTTTAAAACTCAAGGATCTCCCTCTGCAACCATGGAGAGGAAGCAGAAAAAGCTTCTCTCCAAGCAGAGTCAACCAGAGCCCCCACAGTCAAACTCTAAGTTTGGTGTTGGGAGGTCACATCCAAACTCTAAGTTTGGTGTTGGGAGGTCTCAACAAAGCTCTGCACATCTGTGAGGCTCCATGAGAGCCCACTGTCAAGCTATTGACATTAAAGAAGTGCTTATTGGGAGGCAACCCAATTTTTATTTATCTAACTATATTTTTCTTAGTTATATGTCTTTATAGGTTCATGATCATGTGGAGTCACTAAATAAATATAAAATTTGAAAACGGAATCAAAAACAGCAGAAGAAAAATCACACCCTGGAGGAAGACCTTACTGGCGTTTAAACGCCAGTAAGAAGCATGTTTTGGGCGTTCAACGCCAGAACAGAGCATGGTTCTGGCACTGAACGCCAGAAATGCACCCTGGAGGAGAACTGGCGCTGAACGCCCAGAACAAGCATGGTTCTGGCATTCAACGCCAGAAATAGGCTACAAATGGGCGTTCAACGCCCAGAACAAGCACCAACCTGGCGCTGAACGCCCAGAGTTGTGTGCAAGGGCATTTTACATGCCCTATTTGGTGCAAGGGTGTAAATCCTTGAACACCTCAGGATCTGTGGACCCCACAGGATCCCCACCTACCTCCACTCACTTCTTCTCACCCCTCTTTTACACAATCCCATAAACACTCTTCCCCAAAACCCTTCACCAATCACCTCAATCTCTCTTCCCCATCACCTCTTCACCACTCACATCCATCTACTCTTCCCCATAAACCTACCTCATAAACTCCACCTACCTTCAAAATTCAAAATCAATTTCCCACCCAAACCCACCCTATATGGCCGAAACTTAACCCCACCTCCCTCCCCTATATAAAGCCTTCCATTCTTCCTCATTTTTACACAACACAACCCTCTCTTCTCTTCTTGGCCGAAACACAACCCCTTCTCCCTCTCCTCCATTTCTTCTTCTTCTTCATCTATTCTTTCTTCTATTGCTCGAGGGCGAGCAAAATTCTAAGTTTGGTGTGGTAAAAGCATAAGCTTTTTATTTTTCCATTACCATTGATGGCACCTAAGACCGGAGAATCCTCTAGAAAAGGGAAAGGGAAGACAAAAGCTTCCACCTCCGAGTCATGAGAGAGGAAAGGTTCATCTCCAAAGCCCATCAAGACCACTTCTATGATGTTGTGGCCAAGAAGAAGGTGATCTCCGAGGTCCCTTTCAAACTCAAAAGAAATGAGTATCCGGAGATCCGACATGAAATTCAAAAAAGAGGTTGGGAAGTTCTAACAAACCCCATCCAACAAGTCGGCATCCTAATGGTTCAAGAGTTCTATGCTAATGCATGGATCACTAGGAACCATGATCAAAGTAAGAACCCGAACCCAAAGAATTATCTCACCATGGTTCGGGGGAAATACTTAGATTTTAGTCCGGAAAATGTGAGGTTGGCGTTCAACTTGCCAAACATGGAAGAGAACGCACGCCCCTACACAAGGAGAGTCAACTTTGATCAAAGGTTGGACCAAGTCCTCATGGAAGATTGACTCAAAAGGCAAACCGGTTCAACTAAGAAGACTGGACCTTAAGCCTGCAGCTAGAGGATGGTTGGAGTTCATCCAACGCTCCATCATCCCCACTAGCAACTGATCTGAAGTTACTGTGGATCGGGCCATCATGATCCATAGCATCATGATTGGGGAGGAAGTAGAAGTTCATGAAGTCATCTCCCTTGAACTCTACAAAATAGCCGAAAAGTCATCCCTCATGGCAAGGCTAGCTTTTTCTCATCTTATTTGCCATCTATGTTACTCAGCTGGAGCTTTCATAGAAGGAGACATTCCCATTAAGGAAGAGAAGCCCATCACTAAGAAAAAGATGGAGCAAGCAAGAGAGCCCATTCATGGAGCTCAAGAGGCGCATGAATCTCATCACGATGAGATCCCGGAGATGCCTCAAATGCATTTTCCTCCACAAAACTATTGGGAGCAAATCAATACCTCCCTAGGAGAATTAAGTTCCAACATGGGACAATTAAGGGTGGAACATCAAGAGCAATCCATCATCCTTCATGAAATAAGAGAAGATCAAAAAGCAATGAGGGAGGAGCAACAAAGACAAGGAAGAGACATAGAAGAGCTCAAGGACATCATTGGTTCCTCAAGAAGGAAACGCCACCATCACTAAGGTGGACTCATTCCTTGTTCTTACATTCTCTATTTTTCGTTTTCTATGTTAAGTGCTTATCTATGTTTGTGTCTTCATTACATGATCATTAGTATTTAGTAACCTTGTCTTAAAGTTATGAATGTCCTATGAATCCATCACCTCTCTTAAATGAAAACTGTTTCAATTCAAAAGAACAAGAAGTACATGAGTTTCGAATTTATCCTTGAACTTAGTTTAATTATATTGATGTGGTGACAATGCTTCTTGTTTTCTGAATGTATGCTTGAACAGTGCATATGTCTTTTGAAGTTGTTGTTTAAGAATGTTAAATATGTTGGCTCTTGAAAGAATGATGACAAGGAGACATGTTATTTGATAATCTGAAAAATCATAAAAAAGATTCTTGAAGCAAGAAAAAGCAGCAAAGAACAAAGCTTGCAGAAAAAAAAAGGCGAAAAAAAATAGAAAGAAAAAGCAAGCAGAAAAAGCCAAAAGCTCTTAAAACCAAGAGGCAAGAGCAAAAAGCCAATAACCCTTAAAACCAAAAGGCAAGGGCAAATAAAAAGGATCCCAAGGCTTTGAGCATCAGTGGATAGGAGGGCCTAAAGGAATAAAATCCTGGTCTAAGCGGCTAAACCGAGCTGTCCCTAACCCTGTGCTTGTGGCGTGAAGGTGTCAAGTGAAAACTTGAGACTGAGCGGTTAAAGTCAAGGTCCAAAGCAAAAAAAGAGTGTGCTTAAGAACCCTGGACACCTCTAATTGGGGACTTTAGCAAAGCTGAGTCACAATCTAAAAAGGTTCACCCAATTATATGTTTGTGGCATTTATGTATCCGGTGGTAATACTGGAAAATAAAGTGCTTAGGGCCACGGCCAAGACTCATAAAGAAGCTGTGTTCAATAATCATCATACTGAACTAGGAGAATCAATAACACTATCTGAACTCTGAGTTCCTATAGATGCCAATCATTCTGAACTTCAATGGATAAAGTGAGATGCCAAAACTATTCAAGAGGCAAAAAGCTACAAGTCCCGCTCATTTAATTGGAGCTATGTTTCATTGATAGTTTGGAATTTATAGTATATTCTCTTCTTTTTATCCTATTTGATTTTCAGTTGCTTGGGGACAAGAAACAATTTAAGTTTGGTGTTGTGATGAGCGGATAATTTATACGCTTTTTGGCATTGTTTTTAGTATGTTTTTAGTAGGATCTAGTTACTTTTAGGGATGTTTTCATTATTTTTTATGTTAAATTCACATTTCTGGACTTTACTATGAGTTTGTGTATTTTTCTGTGATTTCAGGTATTTTCTGGCTGAAATTGAGGGACTTGAGCAAAAATCAGATTCAGAGGTTGAAGAAGGACTGCTGATGCTGTTGGATTCTGACCTCCCTGCACTCAAAGTGGATTTTCTGGAGCTACAGAACTCAAACTGGCGCGCTTCTAATTGCGTTGGAAAGTAAACATCTAGGGCTTTCCAGCAATGTATAATAGTCCATACTTTGGCCGAGTTTAGATGACGTAAAAGGGCATTGAACTCCAGTTCTACGCTGCTGTCTGTAGTTAAACGCCAGAAACAAGTCATAAACCAGAGTTGAACGCCAGAAATATGTTACAACCTGGCGTTCAACTGCAGAAAGAGCCTCTGCACGTGTAACATTCAAGCTCAGCCCAAGCACACACCAAGTGGGCCCCGGAAGTGGATTTATGCATCAATTACTTACTTTTGTAAACCCTAGTAGCTAGTTTATTATAAATAAGACTTTTTACTATTGTATTAGACATCTTTTGAACCATCTTTGAATCTTTGGACGCCTGGTTCTTAGATCAGAGGGGCTGGCCATTCGGCCATGCCTGGACCTTTCACTAATGTATTTTCAAACGGTAGAGTTTCTGCACTCCATAGATTAAGGTGTGGAGCTCTGCTGTTCCTCAAAGATTAATGCAAAGTACTACTGTTTTCTATTCAATTCATCTTATTTCGCTTCTAAGATATTCATTCACACTTCAACCTGAATGTGATGAACGTGACAATCATCATCATTCCCTATGAACGCGTGCCTGACAACCACTTCCGTTCTACATTAGATTGAATGAGTATCTCTTAGATCTCTTAATCAGAATCTTCCTGGTATAAGCTAGATTGATGGAGGCATTCATGAGAGTCCGAAAAGTATAAACCTTTTCCGTGGTATTCCGAGTAGGACTCTGGGATTGAATGACTGTGACGAACTCCAAACTCGCGAGTGCTGGGCGTAGTGACAGACGCAAAAGGATAGTAAATTCTATTCCAGTATGATCGATAACCTCCAAGACGATTAGCCATGCAGTGACAGCGCATCGGACGATTTTCACAGAGAGGAATAGGATGCAACCAATGACAAGGGTGATGCCTCCAGACGATTAGCCGTGCTGTGACAGAGCATTTGGACCATTTTCCCGAGAGGATTGAAAGTAGCCATTGATGGCACCGGTGACATCCTTACACAAAGCCAGCCATAGAAAGGAGTAATACTGATTGGATGAATATAGCAGGAAAGCAGAGGTTCAGAGGAATGAATGCATCTCCATACGCTTATCTGAAATTCTCACCAATGATTTACATAAGTATTTTCTATCCTTATTTTAGTATTAATTTCGAAAACTCCATAACTATTTTATATCTGCCTGACTTAGATTTACAAGGTGACCATAGCTTACTTCATACCAATAATCTCCGTGGGATCGACCCTTACTCACGTAAGGTTTATTACTTGGACGACCCAGTGCACTTGCTGGTTAGTTATGCAAAGTTGTGAAGATATGTTTAGACCATGGTTCTGTGCATCCGTTTTTGGTGCCATCGCTAGGGAATCAATTTCGAACAATAATTCACAACCTGAGTAACAATTTCACATACCAGTAACTATTCCTCTTTTTGATGTTATTCAACAGGTACCTAAATATGCAAAGTTTCTAAAAAATTTATGTATACATAAAGACAAAATTAATGAATTAGAAACTATTCCTTTAGGTAGTTCCATATCTGCTTTAATGGGAGGATTACCTGAAAAGTGTAGTGACCCAGGTCCTTGTATAGTTAGTTGTACTATTGGTAGAGTAGTAATTTATGATTGCATGTGTGATTTAGGAGCATGTGTTAGTATAATGTCTTTGTCTATATATGATATTTTGAGGCTCCCTCCCTTAAAAAGGTTGGCAGCTCGTTTTGTGTTAGCAGATAAAAGCATTATTACAGTGGCTGGAATTGCTGAAGATGTTTTTGTGAACATTAAAGGGCTTACATTTTCCACTGATTTTTATATCTTAGAGATGCCCCATAATGACTCAGATAAGCCATCATCAATCCTACTTGGAAGACCATTCCTGAAGATATCAAAATTCAAATTGGATGCTTTTTCAGGAACATACTCTTTTGAAATAGATGGCCGAATAGTAATCTTCAATCTGAATGGAGTCATAAACAACCCTCCAGAAGATCATTCTATCTTCCAATGTGATGTCATAGATGAAACTGTAGCTGAAGTTCACAAGGAAGAATTAGAAGAGAGGCACACTGGACAAGGTCCAAGTGTGGGGACCCTCTTGACTGACAATGAGGGCACTTCGGCATTTTCACAAGCTCCAGACAATCTAGAGCCTGCCCATGATCAGAAGTTAGAGTTGAAACCTCTTCCTCCACATCTCAAATATGCTTATCTTGAAGATGAGCAGAAGTTTCCAGTAATCATTGCAAGGGAACTCACTTCTCAACAAGAAGAGCAGTTACTTGATGTACTGAGGAGGCACAAGAAGGCAATTGGGTGGAGTTTGGCAGACATAGTAGGCATCAACCCTTAAGTATGTGAGCACAGAATATTTCTAGAAGAGGGAGCAAAACCTGTCCGTCAACCCCAAAGAAGATTGAATCCCACTATCTTGGAAGTTGTCAAAAAAGAAGTGACAAGACTATTGGAAGCAGGTATCATCTATCCCATTTCAGATAGTGAATGGGTTAGCCCAGTACAAGTAGTGCCCAAGAAGTCTGGAATCACTACAGTGAAGAATGAGCATGGAGAGCTCATAGCAACTAGAGTTCAGAACGCTTGGAGAGTCTGCATTGATTACAGGCGTCTCAACCAAGCCACCCGTAAGGATCACTACCCACTTCCATTCATTGATCAAATGCTGGATCGCCTATCAGGTAAATCACATTATTGTTTTTTAGATGGTTACACAGGTTATTTCCAGATTCATATAGCTCCTGAGGATCAGGAAAAGACCACTTTTACATGTCCTTTTGGGACTTATGCTTACAAGAGAATGCCCTTTGGCTTGTGCAATGCACCAGCTACTTTCCAAAGGTGAATGATGAGTCTTTTCTCTGATCTTATTGAGGACTGTATGGAGGTTTTTATGGATGATTTTAGCGTTTATGGTGATTCTTTTAGCCTTTGCTTAGATGGATTATCTAGAGTATTAGATAGATGTGTTAATACAAACCTTGTATTGAATTTTGAAAAATGTCATTTTATGGTAAAACAAGGGATTGTATTAGGACATGTGGTATCTAATAATGGCATTTTTGTAGACCTAGCAAAGGTGAATGTTATTTCTAGTTTACCTTACCCCTCCTCTGTGAGGGAAGTCTGTTCGTTCCTTGGCCATGCAGGTTTTTACAGGAGATTTATTAAGGACTTTAGTAAGGTAGCACTTCCCTTATCCAGATTACTGCAAAAGGATATTGAGTTCGAGTTCAGTGAGGATTGCAAACAAACGTTTGATAAGCTGAAAACCGCACTAACTCAAGCTCCAATTGTAAGAGGACCAGACTGGAGCCAACCATTTGAAATTATGTGTGATGCTTCCAACCATGCAGTAGGAGCAGCACTGGCTCAGTGTGAAGGTAAGGATCCTTTTGTTATTACTTATGCGTCTAAAACTTTAGATGTCGCTCAGTCTAATTATACTACTACTGAGAAAGAGCTTCTTGCTATTGTTTTCGCTCTGGATAAATTCCGAGCCTATCTACTTGGTATGAAGGTAGTAGTGTACTCAGACCACGCAGCTCTAAAGTATCTGTTAGCTAAAAAGGAGTCCAAACCAAGGCTTATACATTGGATACTACTATTACAAGAATTTAATTTAGAAATTAAAGATAGGAGTGGTAACCAAAATTTAGTGGCGGACCACCTTAGTCGCCTTGAGCACATTACAGATGACCCTACTCCTATAGCTGATAATTTCCCATTTGATAACCTGCAAGCAGTATCTGAGATAGTCCCTTGGTATGCGCCTGTAGCTAATTATCTAGTTAGCCGCACCTTTCCTCCAAACTTTTCTAAGCATCAAAGAGACAAGCTGAAAAGCGAGTCTAAATATTATATATGGGATGACCCATATTTATGGAGATATGGCGCTGACCAGGTAATTAGACAGTGTGTGTCTCAATCAGAATTCCAGTCCATTTTAGAGGCCTGTCACTCATCTGAGAGTGGAGGGCATTTTGGCCCTCAACGAACAGCTAGAAAGATCTTAGACTGTGGATTCTGGTGACCTACTCTTTTTAGAGATGCTTCTGAGTTTTGTAAATTCTGTCTCCCATGCAAAAAATTTGGTAATATATCCAGAAGGGATGAGATGCCTCAACAATATATGCTCTTCTGTGAAATTTTTGATGTTTGGGGCATTGACTTCATGGGTCCATTTCCAAATTCTAATGGTTATTTTTATATATTGTTAGCTATGGATTATGTTTCTAAATGGGTGGAAGCAATTCCTACCCGCAATGATGATGCTAACACTATTGTTTCCTTTGTGAAAAACCATATTATTTGTCGCTTTGGATCACCACGAGCAATCGTGAGCGATCAAAGCACCCATTTTTGTAACAGGAGACTAACAGGATTGATGAAGAAGCATGGGATAATTCATAAGGTTGCAACAGCATACCATCCTCAGACCAATGGGCAAGCCGAGGTGTCAAACAGAGAAATAAAGCGTATCTTGCAGAAGATAGTCAAACCTCATAGAAAAGACTGGAGCACCAGACTACAAGATGCACTCTGGGCATACAGAACAGCATACAAAACACCCATTGGGATGAGTCCTTTTCGCTTAGTTTATGGAAAAGCTTGTCATCTCCCTGTTGAAATAGAGCACAAAGCCTTTTGGGCAGTAAAGGAATGCAACATGGGGATTAATAAAGCCGGGGCTGAAAGAAAGTTGCAACTGCAGGAACTGGAAAGCCTTCGCCTAGAAGCTTATGAGAATGCAAGACTATACAAGGAGAAGATGAAGGCTGTACATGATCAGCACATCAAGAGGAAAGAGTTCCAACCTAGGGAATCAGTCCTCCTTTACAAATCTCGACTGAGGCTCATGCCAGGCAAGTTGAGATCAAGATGGGAAGGTCCATACAGAGTAGAGAAGGCCGAACCGTACAGAGTTTATCACCTTAGCCATCCTTCGAGCTCTGAGCTTATCAAAGTTAATGGACATCGTTTAAAGCTGTACCATGGCAAAAAGCGGAAGAAAGACAAGGAACTCGAGATCTTCCTCTTGGAAGACCCCCACATAGCCGACGACTGAGCTAGTGGAGCGTCCAACTTACGGACATTAAAGCAAAGTGCTAGGTGGGAGACAACCCACCATGGTATGATCGTTCTTTTCTCTATTTTTAGTTTTCTTACTCAATAACTCTTCTCTTTATTAGTATATTTCGTGCATCTACATTTACATAATTTTATTTTAAAAAAAAATCTCTCACGCGACGCGACCGCCTTAGTGACGCGTCCGCGTCGCAAGGAGATGGGTGAAAAATAAAAAAAATGAACAGAGAGTCACGCGAGAGCGTGGCTGGAGGCGTGCCAATGGCACACATCGTCCCAAGTGATTGCGTCGCTGATACGACCGCGTCATACAGGAATAATGGCCTCCTACGCGACCGCGCGCCCCACGCGACCATGTGACCAGGATTTCGACGTAATAATGGTGCACAGCTGAAAGTTGTGCTAGAGTGGTGCTGGACTGGCGCTGGACGCGCAGTCCCCCTCACGCGACCGCGTGCCCCACGCGGCCGCGTCGTACCCCAAAAACTGCCCACTCACGCGATCGCATGCCCCATGCGCTCGCGTCACCTAAAATTTGGCATTTAATTATTTTGAACAGAGAGTTGTGCGAGTGCGAGGCAACCCTCGTGCCACTGGCACAAACCGGGTCACGCGACCGCGTGACCGACGAGACCGCGTCAATCACCCTAAGCGCAAGTCACGCGACCGCGTGCCCCATGCGATCGCGTCGCTTGCGGCGCACAGTTTTCCTAATTTTGCCAAATATCATATCTTTTTCTCTCCAAATCCTATTTTCTCTTTTCCCTCCTTATTTCTTCCTTCTCCCTTCTTCCTTCTATCTCACCTTTCACTCTCTCTCTCTCACCTCCATTAACAAGGTTTTATTTTCTTCTTCCCTCCTTCTTTTTCTATCATTCTTCTTATTTTATATGTTATTTTCTTTTCTTTTCTTTTTCTTTTCATTATTCGTATTTTCTTTCTTCTTCTTTCCTTTTTACATGGTGTTAGAATTTTATTTGAGTCATTATTCCTCATTATATGCTTGTGGATTGTTGCACTTGTTTGAAAATTATATATTAATTTTTTAAAGGATTGCTTGCATGTTCACTTTAATACTTTCTATACCTCATCTACCATGCATGTTATGTGTTTGTGAAAAAGCCCATATGGCATTATGTACTTCTCTATGTTATTCTACTATTCAATGCTACTTTTCATAAACTCTTTTTACTATTGTATTAATTGAAATTAATTGTCAACACAAATGTGATGGTTTGTTACGAGTGATGCTTGATCTATGCTACTCATGCCCTTTTCCGGCATGCCAATAAACACCTTGCATTCACTTGACATTATATGCACTAGCTATTTTCCATTGATGACTTTTCACATGTACTCATGAGAATGTGTTAATGTCAGTTACCACCTAATGTGCATCCATCACCACCTTTTCCGTTCTCTTCCTTGCTATATATCTCTTTGAATTTAATTTACTTTCTTTTCCCTTTTTCAGGATGGCCACCAAGAAAGGAAAGGAGAAAGATACTCCCAAACCACCAGCAAGAAGAGGAACTAAAAGAGCACTAGTGGCAGAACCCTCCTCCACTGCAGTAAAGCCCTCAACAAAGAAGATTAAGAGGATAATAAAGGTTGATGATAAAGAAAGAGCCATTCCAGCAAAGGACACTGCGCGATTTTCCAATCGCTACTGTGAGCTGATGTTCCCCATCCTGGCAGAAAGGAATTACAATAACGAATACCTTCTTCTCCTCCCGCCCAATATTGCTACCTTTGTTGAGCCGCAAATTGCCCGAAGACAATGGGATTTCCTACAGAGACAGCCAGGGCAGGTCAATCTTTCTTGGGTAGTCGAGTTCTACTCCAACTTCCACCTGCCAACTCTGCAGTCTGTCTATGTTCGTCAGAAGCAAGTCCCCATTACAGAAGAGGTCATTCAAAAAGCTCTATGTCTTCCCCCTATTCCAGAAGGAATGGACGCCTTTTAAGAAGCCACACTCAAGCGCCAAAAGTACCAATTTTACTGGGACGCCGTTCTCAGAGTTATCGCATTACCTGGTAGCCGTTGGATCTACGGATACCATCGTACCCGCCCTAAGGGAATATCGACTTCAGCACTTACCTTGGAGGCTCACGTATGGGCACAGATCATGTCCTATTACATCTTTCCGAGCACTCACGAGTCTTCCTTCACTGCGGACATGCCCGTTCTACTATGGTGCATCCTTACAGACCAACCTCTGAATCTACCAAGACATATCCGGAATGCCATGGGACACGTACAAATTGTGGATAACTTACCTTTTCCCGCCTTGGTCTCAGATCTTGTCTCAGCAGTTGGAGTCTCCTACAGAGCTGGGGACACCAAAGCCATGCTTCCACGGGATGATCAGTATGTCCCCAATAGGAAGTACCTTAGACTTCCAGCAGCCACTACTAGCCAGCATGCTGAACCAGTTGAGGATATTCCTTCCTCAGCACCACAAGCACCTACAACAGCCCAACTGCTCCAGCAGATAATCGAAAGGTTGGATCGGCAAGAACACAAAGCTAAGATGAGAGAGCGCCGTAACGAGCGCCGATTCAAACACCTCAAGGAGCTACTCAAGGGACACTTCAAGGACTCAGACACCCCGGACTCCACTTCCTTTACCAGCACAGGGAGCCATGATGGTCCCGACTATGGAGATACTGCTACCAGCCCACCCCTGTTCCTGACAGATGGCACTGAGGACGGTGCAAAGCCTTAAGTGTGGGGAGGTCGGTCAGTACCTGACTTCCGGAGGTAAATTCTCTTCCCTAGCACCAATAAATTAGGATATTTTAGTTAGATTTTCTTTCTTTTATAGAATAGGATAAATTACATAGTAATCGGTTAGTTGCATGCATGCTCTACTTGATTGAAAAGACAATAAGTTTCTTCTAAGACTCTATCTTTGGAACAAAATTTCACTAATTTTTAAAACAAAAAAAATTATGATAAATCTGCTTGAAGTTGTAATTGAAACATGATTTTTGAGCTAAAGAACACACAACCTGTGAAGATTTGAGCCTTTATAAATGGTTACCTTATTTAACCATAACTATTTTATTCTTGTGTGTTTACTTCTCTATGATTGTAATCTATATTTTGTTTCATCTTATATGTCCAATATTTATTATATTTGTATGCTTGCATATGATTGAGGCCATTATTTATTTAAACTCACTTATCCAAATTAAGCCTACCCTTTTCAATTACCTTTGTTAACCACTTTGAGCCTTTAAATCCCGTTTGTTCTATATTTCACCACATTACTAGCCTTAAGCGGAAAAACAATTGTATATCCCAAATTGAATCTTTGGTTAGCTTAAGATAGAATTGTGTGTGCTAGTTAAATATGGGAAATTGTGGGAACAAAAGTTATTAAGGGAATGTGTCATGATAATACAATGGGAATTTGGATACCTACTCATGTGAAACTATAAGAATTAAAAATCTATGTGCATTGATAAGCTATGTTTATTTTTATGTCTATATTTTAAAAAAAATTAATAAATAAATAAGGAGACAAAATTACCCCTATGCTGAATTAAGAATTCAAAGATCAATGCACATATGATAAAATTAAAATAAAAAGTTGATACATGAGTATGGAATGTAAAAGGGAATTCTGGGTAGCTAGGTATGAATTCTAAGGTTACATTAAATATATATAGGTTAGGTTAAAGCTTGGGTTAATTAAAGATTCAATTTATAAGCTCACTTAACCATATATGTATCCCTACCCCTACCTTGGCCCCATTACAACCTTGAAAAGACCTCATGATATTTGCATTGGTATATTAACTGTTGTTGATTGGTTAGGAGAAAAACAAAAGTTAGAGAGCATGATTAGAGAAGGATAGAGTGATTACCCTATACACTAGAGAGATTAGAGCGTACATACATCATCAGTGAGGGTTCAATGCTTGAATTTCCATGTTCTCTGCTTTCATGAGCTATCTTCTTGCACTTTTATCTGTCTTACTGTATAATGATAGAATTAGTAGAATTTGATTTGTAATTGTTTTGAAGAGCTTATTTACTTTTGATCAAGTGGGCAAGAATCATATAGTTGCATTCATATATATAGGATTGCGTGTATTGCATGAGTTTCTACATGTTCATACTTATTTATTTTATCTCCTTCAATTAAGCATGAGGACATGCTAATGTTTAAGTGTGGGGAGGTTGATAAACCACTGTTTTATGGTTTATATTGTGTTTAATTGTGTGGTTTTATCATGATCTTTGCCCACTTATTCATTAAATAAGCATGCGTTTATATTTCCTTCCTAAAGATGTTTTATGGTTGAAAACTTGCTTCCTAGAGACTTTTAATTATGTATTTTATTTCTCCTTTATTCCATTCGATGCCGTGATCTGTGTGTTAAGTGTTTCAGGCTTTATAGGGCATGAATGAGTTGGAGATTGGAAGGGAAGCCTGCAAAAATGGAATGAACACAAGAAATTGAGGAGATGACCAGCGAGAGGCGACGCGGCCGCATGGATGACGCGATCGCGCGGAAGAGAGCAAATTGCAGTGACGCGGTCGCATGAATGACGCGACCGCGCGGCATGGAACAGCACGAGTGACGCGTCCGCGTGGACGACGCGCCCAAGTGGTAAAGCGAAACGCGAATGACGCGTCCGCATGAGTGACGCGATCGCGTGACGTGCGCGATCTGCATAATTTGCAGAATCGCTGGGGGAGATTGCGGGCCGTATTTTGACCCAGTTTTCGGCCGAGAAAGGCAGACTAGAGCCAGAGAACATGCAGAAACCAAGGAGAACATTAATTCCGCATAGTTTTTAGTTTTTAGATCTAGTTTTCATTCCTCCTCTAGGTTTTCTCTCTACACATTCATAGTTTAGGATGTTATTTTCATTATTTTTGCATTGGGATATTGAGAAGAGTTATTGCCTCATCAAGACTTCGACATTCTAGTTCGTTCTCTTCCCTTGTCTCTTACTTTTCCACATTACTGAATTTTACTTAATTTTACTATTGGATTATTTTTAGTTTTTTTAATACAAGAATTACTTTTATTTTTAATTAATCTTTTCCTCATTATTTATCATGTCTTTCTTTAATTCCTATTCTGATGTTATGAATTTTACATTTACAATGGGTGAGTAGTTCCCTAACTTGATAGGGAGTTGATTGAAAGGAACCCTTGAGTTGGAAGGTTCAAGAGAAAGATTGTAATTGGGTTATTGTTGGTTTGCTCTCTAGTTCCTGATACCAATCCTCCCAAGAGTTGATTGGGACTTGTGGATAGAACATCATTCCAACTTCTTTGACCTTCCCCTACTTAGTAAGGGATAACTAAACGAAATAACTCTCAATTGTCAATTAATCTTGAGAGTATTCCATCAAGAATAGGGCTTCCATGTAATCAACTCCCAGTCAAGGCTTTTATTTAAATCTATATAAATTCTCTAATTTAATTTTCTGCCATTCAACCAAAACCTTTTTGAAAACATTCTGATTAATAAAATAGCACCCTTTCCTGCAACTCGTTGGGAGACGACCTGGGATTCATACTCCCAGTATTTTAATTTTAAATTTCTGTGACACCTTTCTAAATTGATAGGCAGATTTCTGGCGAGTTAAGAACTATACTTGCAACGTATATAAATTAACAATTTTTAATTCGCCAATTTCTGCCCGCATCAGTTCTCTCTAAGATTGTGATCTTTGTCTTACTTGATTCTATATTTCCATTGTTTAATGTATGAATGCATTTATGTGATTGAGGCCTTTGTTTCACTAAAGCTCACATACCCATATGGCCTTAACCTTTCATTATCCTTTGCAAACTAATATTGAGCCTATTTTACCCCCATTTATTTTTTATTTTAGCACATCCCTAACTCTAAGCAGAAAACAATGAATATCCTTAATTTGAATTCTTAGTTAGCTTAGACTAGTGGAACATTCGGTTTGGGAATTGGGTATTGTATATTTTTGTGAAAACAAAAAAAAAAGATAGTCGAGCACATGTTCATGCATTCAATACCTTAATCATATGCATTGATCTCTCGTATATATATAATCCACCACATATATAAAAAGAATAAAAAGAAAAAAAAGAAGAAAAACAAAAAGAAAAAAAAAAGAGAGAAAAAAGAAATCAATAAAAAGGGGACAAATTGCCAAAAGTAAGTGGTGATAGCAATGCATATGTATTGTACTCAATATGGGGATGCATGAATATGTGGAAAAAGATAGTCAATGGGTAGTTAGGTTTGCATTTTGATCACATGGATTATCTTAAGTTAGGTGGGAAGTTTAGGTTAATCAAGGATTCAGATTTCAGTCCACTTGGCCAAATACATTTCTACCTTGACCCTAACCCCATTACAACCCTTGAAAAGACCTCTTAATATGTGTATTCATGCATTGAATTTTTGTTGATTGGTAGAAGAAGAGCAAGTCTTAGAAAACAAGATTAGTAGAGAATTGATAGAATTAAACCTTAAACACTTGAGCGATTAGAGCGGATACACATCCCGTGAGGGTTCGATGCTCAATCTGTGTTCCTGGCTTTCATGAGCTTTCTTCTTGCCAGTCTATTTGTACTTCATTTTGAGATTTGAATTAGTGGAATCCAGTTCATATTTGCTCTTGGAAGATGTATTTACTTTTAACCAAGTAGGTAGAAGCATTTAGCATGTAGTTGCATTCATATAGATAGGTTGCATTTAGTAAATCCTACCATTCCTGTTCAACCCTTTATAGCATCTCTTGAGCTTAGCATGACGATATGCTAATGTTTAAGTGGGGAGAGATTGATAAACCACTATTTTATGGTATATTTTGGATTGAATTGAGTGAATTTTCATCAACTATTCTCACACTTATCAATATAAATTGCATGTTTTTGAGATTCCTTCCTAATTTTGTGCTAAGAATGAAAACATGCACCTAGGCCTTAAAATTGCCAATTTTTAATCCTCTTTTATTACCATTCGATGTCGTGATATGTGTGTTAAGTGATTTCAAGGTTTATAGGGCAGGAATGGCACAAAGGATGGAAAAGGAGCACGCAAAAGTGGAAGGAACACAAGAAATTAAGGATTTAAGAAGCTGGTGTCAACGCGTATACATGGCTGAAGCGTGCTCGTGACCAAGTACAATGTCCACATGACGTGTACGCATGGCTTTGTACATAGTTCAACGACGCATACGCATGGATGACGCATACGCATGATGAACATCACGTGCTGCACTAAAGTGAAAACGCTAGGGCAATTTCTGGGCTACTTTTGACCCACTTTCAGACGTGAAAATAAAGACAAGAGGCTGCAGAGTGGAGCTGGAAGGGGACACTTTTCATTCACACACTTTAGTTTTAGATAGATGTAGATTCTAGAGAGAGAGGCTCTCTCCTCTCTCTAGGTTTTAGGGTTTCTTCTTTTATTTTCAGTTTCATCTAGGTTTAGATTCTACCTCTCATTTTAATTTGAGTTCCTCTTTTAATTTCTTGTTATTTCCTCTTTGCTTTCTTAGTTTTATATGTTGTTTCCTTTACCTTGTTGCTTTATTATTCATGACTCCTTGTTGATTCTTATTTCTTTTTAATGCATTTGAGGTATTTTATGTTTATTGTTGCTTTCTTTAATTTCTTGTTATTATCTTCTTTCAATTGTTAGTCTTAGATTTTACTATTTCTTGGTAATTTTATATGTTTTTATTTTATGCCTTCCAAGTGTTTGATAAAATACTTGGTTGGATTTTAGTGTAGATTTTTGTACTCTTGACTTGGGTTGAGTGATTTAGAGACTCTGGAATTGTCAAAGTCTCTTGTTGATTGGTAATTGAAGGTTGCCGGTTAGCTTGAACTTCACTAAATCTAGTCTCTCACTATGAGTTGACTAGGACTTGTGAACTCAAGTTGATTGTATGCACTTGACTTTCCTTCATTGGTTAGAGGTCAACTAAGTGAAGGCAATTTACATTTACCATCACAATTGACGATGATAATACTTCTACTTCTCTTTCCTTGGTAAGAGCTTCCTTAGTTATTAGTTTATTTTCTTGCCATTTTACTTTCTTGTCTCTTATAACAAAAACCCTAAAATATACCTCATAGCCAATAATAAACACACTTACTTGTAATTCCTTTGAGAGATGACCCGAGGTTTAAATGCTTTAGTTTTTGCTTAAGTGATAAACAAATTAAACGTTGACTGAGGATTAATTGTCGGTTTAGAACTCTACTTGCAATACAATTTTATTGAGAATTCTTAGTAGTTCATCATGGTCCCAAATCCAAACTACGTAACTCCCTCTGCTATGCCCCCTGCAGATCCAGCGACAGATACCATGATGGCTAATTCCTCCAGTGGCCCTAATGTGTGAGCATCTTGTACCTATTTTTCTCTGGTTTTCTAGTCATTTTAGTTAGAATTTATTAAGTTTTATTATATTTTAGTGTTAAAATCCTCTTTGGATGCTACTTTGACTTATTTTAGTATTTTTATGATTTCAGGTAAAATTTGGAGCAAGTTGGCAGAGTTTTATGCAAAAAAGAGAAGATTTGGAGCTACCCTTCTGAGTGCTAAACGCCCAGCTAGCATTTAGCGCCAGCAAGCCTTGTGAAACAGGACGTTCTCTGCCTCTTTGGGCGCTAAACACCCTACTAGCGTCTAATGCCAAGCAATCCAGATTTGAAGCCCATCAAGGAAGCATTTACAAGTGGATTCAGCTTTTAGTAGTTATCTTATCTTTTATTTTTATAATTTTTATTTACAAACAATATCTTTTTAGTTATAGGATTTAATATTTTATTTTATTTTCAAATCAAATTAGGTTAGTGATGAGCGGATAATTTATACGGTTTTTGGCATTGTTTTTAGTATGTTTTTAGTAGGATCTAGTTACTTTTAGGGATGTTTTCATTAGTTTTTATGTTAAATTCACATTTCTGGACTTTACTCTGAGTTTGTGTGTTTTTCTGTGATTTCAGGTATTTTCTGGCTGAAATTGAGGGACTTGAGCAGAAATCAGATTCAGAGGTTGAAGAAGGACTGCTGATGCTGTTGGATTCTGACCTCCCTGCACTCAAAGTAGATTTTCTAGAGCTACAGAACTCGAAATGGCGCGCTTCCAATTGCGTTGGAAAGTAGATATCCAGGGCTTTCCATCAATATATAATAGTCCATACTTTGGCCAAAAATAGACGACATAAACTGGCGTTCAACGCCAGCTTTCTACCCAAAGCTGGCGTCCAGCGCCAGAAAAGGATCCAAAACCAGAGTTGAACGCCCAAACTGGCACAAATACTGGCGTTCAACTCCACAAATGGCCTCTGCACGTGCCACACTCAAGCTCAGCCCAAACACACACCAAGTGGGCCCCGGAAGTGGATTTATGCATCAATTACTTACTCATGTAAACCCTAGTGACTAGTTTATTATAAATAGGACCTTTTACTATTGTATTAGGCATCTTTGATCAGCTTTTGATCTTTGATCAGTTGTATGCTATCTTAGATCACAATAGGGGGCTGGCCATCTCGGCCATGCCTGGACCTTCACTTATGTATTTTTAACGGTAGAGTTTCTACACTCCATAGATTAAGGTGTGGAGCTCTGCTGTTCCTCAAAGATTAATGCAAAGTACTACTGTTTTTTATTCAATTCTTCTTATTTCTCTTCTAAGATATCCATTCGCACCCAAGAACGTGATGAAGGTGATGATTATGTGTGACGCTCATCATCCTTCTCCCTTATGAACGCGTGCCTGACAAACACTTCCGTTCTACATGAAATAAGCTAGAATGAATATCTCTTAGATCTCCTAACCAGAATCTTCGTGGCGTAAGCTAGAATGATGGCGGCATTCAAGAGAATCCGGAAAGTCTAAACCTTGTCTGTGGTATTCCGAGTAGGATTCAATGATTGAATGACTGTGACGAGCTTCAAACTCGCGATTGTTGGGCGTTAGTGACAGACGCAAAAGGAGGGTGAATCCTATTCCAGCATGATCGGGAACCGACAGATGAATAGCCGTGCCGTGACAGGGTGCGTGAGCATATTATTCACTGAGAGGAGGGGATGTAGCCACTGACAACGATGATGCCCTTGCATAAAGCCAGCCATGGAAAGGAATGAGACTGATTGGATGAAGATAGCAGGAAAGCAGAGGTTCAGAGGAACGAAAAGCATCTCCATTCGCTTATCTGAAATTCCTACCAATGATTTACATAAGTATCTCTATCCTTATTTTATTATATAATATTCGAAAACACCATTATCACTTTATATCTGCCTGACTGAGATTTACAAGGTGACCATAGCTTGCTTCATACCAACAATCTCCGTGGGATTCGACCCTTACTCACGTAAGGTATTACTTGGACGACCCAGTGCACTTGCTGGTTAGTTGTATCGAAGTTGTGAACCATGGTATTGGCACCATGTTCTTGGCGCCATTGCCAGGGAAAGAAAGAGCCATGAATTTTACATAATTAAAGTGTAATCACGATTACGCGTACCAAGTTGCTCACGTTGCCAGGGATTGTTCGAGCCTGGACATCACAATTTCGTGCACCAAGTTTTTGGCGCCGTTGCCGGGGATTGTTCGAGTTTGGACAACTGACGGTTCATCTTGTTGCTCAGATTAGGTAATTTTCTTTTTTATTTTGTTTTCAAAAATCTTTCAAAAATATTTTCAAAAATCTCTCATATGTTTTCGAAAAAAATAAAAATGTTTTCAAAATTTTATTCAAGATTTTTAAGAATGAATTCTAGTGTTTCATGAAGCATGTGAAGCCTGGCTGGCTGTAAAGCCATGTCTAAATTCTTTTGGACTGAGGCTTCCAAACCATCAGAGGTAAGTTACATACTTGATAAATGATGAGCAGCAATTTGTTATCAAGAGCAATATACTCTGGTGTTAAATGCTGAAGCTTGGCTGGCCATTGGCCATGTCTAGTGTTTTGGACTGGAGCTTTCATTGAAAGCTTGGCTGGCTAGTGAGCCATGTCTAATTCCTAGACTGAAGCTTTAGACTAACATGGCAAGATTCCTGGAATTCATATTAAAAATTTTGGAATCCTTATTTTCCTTCTTTCTAAATAATTTTCGAAAAATATAAAATAAAAAATCCAAAAAAATTAGAAAATCATAAAAATCAAAAATATTTTTCTGTTTCTTGTTTGAGTCTTGAGTCATGTTATAAGTTTGGTGTCAATTGCATATGCATCTTGCATTTTTTCGAAAATATCATGCATTCATAGTGTTCTTCATGATCTTCAAGTTGTTCTTGGTAAGTCTTCTTGTTTGATCTTGATGATTTTTTGTTTTGTGTCTTTTCATGTTTATCATATGCATTCTTGAATTCTTAGTGCGTAAGCATTAAAGAATTCTAAGTTTGGAGTCTTGCATGTTTTCTTTGCATTAAAAATTTTTCAAAAATATGTTCTTGATGTTCATCTTGACATTCAAAGTGTTCTTGGTGTTCATCTTGACACTCATATCATTCATGCATGCATTCATTGTTTGATCTAAAAATTTCATGCATTGCATCATTTTTCTTGTTTTTCCCTTGCATCATAAAAATTCAAAAATAAAAAAAAATATCTTTCCCTTTTTCTCTCATCAAATTCGAAAATTTGAGTTGACTTTTTCAAAAATTTTTAAAATCAAGTTGTTTCTTATGAGTCAAATCAAATTTTCAATTTGATAATCTTATCTTTTTCAAAATCTTTTTCAAAAATCAAATCTTTTTCAAAATTCTTAGTTATTTTCGAAAAAAAAAAATATATTTTTCAAAAATCTTTTTCTTATTTTTATATCAAATTTTCGAAATAACAATCAATTAATGTTTTGATTCAAAAATTTGAAGTTTGTTACTTGCTTGTTAAGAAAGACTCAAACTTTGAGTTCTAGAATCATATCTTGTGATTTCTTGTGAATCAAGTCATTAATTGTGATTTTAAAAATCAAATCTTTTTTTCAAAAACTAATTTCTATCATATCTTTTCAAAAATATCTTCTCATCTTATCCTTTTCAAAAATATCTTTTCAAAATATCTTTCCTAACCTCCTAACTTCTTATCTTTTCAAAATTTGTTTCAACTAACTAACTAACTTTTTGTTTGTTTCTTAACTTTTTTTAAAACTACCTAACTAACTCTCTCTCTCTAATTTTTGAAAATATCTTCCCTCTTTTTCAAAAATTTCTTTTTAATTAACTAATTATTCTTATTTTTATTTTTAATTTCAAAAATTTTCGAAAATTACTAACATTTTTCAAAAACCATTTTCGAAAATCACTAACTCTTTTTCAAAATAATTTTCGGAAATTATCCCTCCCCCATCTCATTCTATTTATTCATTCATATCCTAACATCTCATCTCACCTCTCTTCCATCCTCACAGTTGTGTTTCTTCCATTATATTACATTCTTTGTCTCCCCCTCTTCTTCCACTCACACAGGAATCCCTATACTGTGGTATAAAGGATCTCCATTATTATTATTATTTTTCTGTGCCTTCTTCTTTGTCATATGATCAGGAGCAAGGATAAGAACATTCTTGTAGAAGCAGATCCAGAACCTGAAAGGACTCTGAAGAGAAAATTAAGAGAAGCTAAAATACAACAATCCAGAGATAACCTTTCAGAAATTTTCGAACAGGAAAAAGAGATGGCAGCCGAAAATAATAATAATGTAAGGAAGATGCTTGGTGACTTTACTGCACCTAATTCCAATTTACATGGAAGAAGCATCTCCATTCCTGCCATTGGAGTAAACAACTTTGAGCTGAAACCTCAATTAGTTTCTCTGATGCAGCAGAACTGCAAGTTTCATGGACTTCCATCTGAAGATCCTTTTCAGTTCTTAACTGAATTCTTGCAGATATGTGATACTGTTAAGACTAATGGAGTAGATCCTGAAGTCTACAGGCTCATGCTTTTCCCTTTTGCTGTAAGAGACAGAGCTAGATTATGGTTGGATTCTCAACCCAAAGACAGCCTGAACTCTTGGGATAAGCTGGTCACGGCTTTCTTAGCCAAGTACTTTCCTCCTCAAAAGCTGAGCAAGCTTAGAGTTGATGTTCAAACCTTCAGACAGAAAGAAGGTGAATCCCTCTATGAAGCTTGGGAAAGATACAAACAGTTGACCAAAAAGTGTCCTTCTGACATGCTTTCAGAATGGACCATCCTGGATATATTCTATGATGGTTTATCTGAGCTATCAAAGATGTCACTGGACACTTCTGCAGGTGGATCCATTCACCTAAAGAAAACGCCTACAGAAGCTCAAGAACTCATTGACATGGTTGCTAATAACCAGTTCATGTACACTTCTGAAAGGAATCCTGTGAGTAATGGGATGCCTATAAAGAAGGGAGTTCTTGAAGTTGATACTCTGAATGCCATATTGGCTCAGAATAAAATATTGACTCAGCAAGTCAATATGATCTCTCAGAGTCTGCATGGAATGCAAGCTGCATCCAACAGTACTCAAGAGGCTTCTTATGAAGAAGAAGCTTATGATCCTGAGAACCCTGCAATAGCAGAGGTGAATTACTTAGGTGAACCTTATGGAAACACCTATAACTCATCATGGAGAAATCATCCGAATTTCTCATGGAAGGATCAAAAGCCTCAACAAGGCTTTAATAATGGTGGAAGAAACAGGTTTAGCAATAGCAAACCTTTTCAATCATTCACTCAGCAACAGACAGAGAACTCTGAACAAAATACTTCTAATTTAGCAAACTTAGTCTCTGATCTGTCCAAGGCCACTGTAAGTTTCATGAATGAAACAAGGTCTTCCATTAGAAAGTTCGAAGCACAAGTGGGCCAGCTGAGTAAAAGGATCACTGAAATCCCTCCTAGTACTCTCCCAAGCAATACAGAAGAGAATCCAAAAGGAGAGTGCAAGGCCATTGACATAAGCGCCATGGCCGAACCTGTGAGGAGAGGAGAGGACATGAATCCCAAGGAGGAAGACCTCCTGGGACGTCCAGTGATCAATAAGGAGCTTCCCTCTGAGGAACCAAAGGACTCTGAGGCTCATCTAGAGACCATAGAGATTCCATTGAACCTCCTTATGCCCTTCATGAGCTCTGATGAGTATTCCTCTTCTGAAGAGAATGAGGATGTTACTGAAGAGCAAACTGCCAAGTTTCTTGGTGCAATCATGAAGCTGAATGCCAAATTATTTGGCATTGATACTTGGGAAGTTGAACCTCCCTTGTTCATCAACAAACTAAGTGATCTGGATCAACTGACATTGCCTCAGAAGAGACAGGATCCTGGAAAGTTCATAATACCCTGCACCATAGGCACCATGATCTTTAAGGCTCTGTGTGACCTTGGTTCAGGAATAAACCTCATGCCCCTCTCTGTAATAGAGGAACTGGAAATCTATGGGGTGCAAGCTGCTAACATCTCATTAGAGATGGCAGACAGTTCAAGAAAACAGGCTTATGGACAAGTAGAGGACGTGTTAGTAAAGGTTGAAGGCCTTTACATCCCTGCTGATTTCATAGTCCTAGATACTGGAAAGGAAGAGGATGAATCCATCATCCTAGGAAGACCTTTCCTGGCCACAACAAGAGCTGTGATTGATGTTGACAGAGGTGAAATATTCCTTCAATGGAATGAGGACTCCCTTGTGTTTAAAACTCAAGGATCTCCCTCTGCAACCATGGAGAGGAAGCAGAAAAAGCTTCTCTCCAAGCAGAGTCAACCAGAGCCCCCACAGTCAAACTCTAAGTTTGGTGTTGGGAGGCCACATCCAAACTCTAAGTTTGGTGTTGGAGAGTCTCAACAAAGCTCTGCACATCTGTGAGGCTCCATGAGAGCCCACTGTCAAGCTATTGACATTAAAGAAGTGCTTGTTGGGAGGCAACCCAATGTTTATCTAATTCCTATTTTTATTGTTTTTCATGTTTTCTTAGGTTCATGATCATGTGGAGTCACAAAATAAATATAAAAATTGAAAACGGAATCGAAAACAGCAGAAGAAAAATCACACCCTGGAGGAGCATCTGCCTGGCGTTCAAACGCCAGAACAGAGCATGGTTCTGGCGCTGAACGCCCAAAATGGGCAACATCCTGGCGCTGAATGCCCAAAATGGCCACCAACCTGGCGCTGAACGCCCAGAGTTGGGTACAAAGGCATTTTTACATGCCTAATGGGTGCAGGGATGTAAATCCTTGAACACCTCAGGATCTGTGGACCCCACAGGATCCACTCAGGATCTGTGGACCCCACAAGATCTCCACCTACCTCCACTCACTTCTTCTCACCACTCTCTTTCACACAACCCCATAAACACTCTTCCCCAAAAACCCTTCACCAATCACCTCAAACTCTCTTCCCCATCACCTCTTCACCACTCACATCCATCCACTCTTCCCCATAAACCTACCTCATAAACTCCACCTACCTTCAAAATTCAAAACCAATTTCCCACCCAAACCCACCCATATGGCCGAACCTTAACCCCCCTCCCTTCCCTATATAAAGCCCTCCATTCTTCATCAAATTCACACAACACACCCCTCTACACTCCTCTTGGCCGAAACCACATCTCCCTCTCCCTCTCCATATTTCTTCTTCTTCTTCTATTCTTTTATTTATTGCTCGAGGGCGAGCAATATTCTAAGTTTGGTGTGGTAAAAGCATAAGCTTTTTGTTTTTCCATTACCATTGATGGCATCTAAGACCGGAGAATCCTCTAGAAGAGGGAAAGGGAAGACAAAAGCTTCCACATCCGAGTCATGGGAGATGGAAAGGTTTATCTCCAAAGCCCATCAAGACCACTTCTATGATGTTGTGGCCAAGAAGAAGGTGATCCCTGAGGTCCCTTTTAAACTCAAAAGAAATGAGTATCCGGAGATCCGACATGAAATTCAAAGAAGAGGTTGGGAAGTTCTAACAAATCCCATCCAACAAGTCGGCATCCTAATGGTTCAAGAGTTCTATGCCAATGCATGGATCACCAAGAACCATGATCAAAGTAAGAACCCGGATCCAAAGAACTATGTTACAATGGTTCGGGGGAAATACTTAGATTTTAGTCCGGAAAATGTGAGGTTGCGTTCAACTTGCCATACATGGAAGAGAACGCACGCCCCTACACAAGGAGAGTCAACTTTGATCAAAGGTTGGACCAAGTCCTTATGGACATATGTGTAGAAGGAGCTCAATGGAAGATTGACTCCAAAGGCAAGCCGGTTCAACTAAGAAGATTGGACCTCAAGCCTGTAGCTAGAGGATGGTTGGAGTTCATTCAATGCTCAATCATTCCCACTAGCAACCGGTCTGAAGTTACTATAGACCGGGCCATCATGATCCATAGCATCATGATTGGAGAAGAGGTGGAAGTTCATGAGATTATACCTCAAGAACTCTACAAGGTGGCTGACAAGTCTTCCACTATGGCAAGGTTAGCCTTTCCTCACCTCATTTGCCACCTATGCAATTCAGCTGGGATTGACATAGAGGGAGATATCCTCATTAAAGAGGACAAGCCCATCACCAAGAAAAAGATGGAGCAAGCAAGAGAGCCCAGTCATGGAGCTCAAGAGGCGCAAGAAGCTCATTTCCATGAGATCCCTGAGATGCCTCAAATGCACTTTCCTCCACAAAACTATTGGGAGCAAATCAACACCTCCCTAGGAGAATTGAGTTCCAATATGGGACAACTAAGGGTGGAACATCAAGAGCACTCCATCATGCTTCATGAAATAAGAGAAGATCAAAAAGCAATGAGGGAGGAGCAACAAAGACAAGGAAGAGACATAGAAGAGCTCAAGGACATCATTGGTTCCTCAAGAAGGAAACGCCACCATCACTAAGGTGGATTCATTCCTTGTTCTTCTTTCTTCTGTTTTTCGTTTTCTATGTTATGTGCTTATCTATGTTTGTGTCTTCATTACATGATCATTAGTAGTAGTAACTATGTCTTAAGGTTATGAATGTCCTATGAATCCATCACCTCTCTTAAATAGAAAAATGTTTTAATTCAAAAGAACAAGAAGTACATGAGTTTCAAATTTATCCTTGAACTTAGCTAAATTATATTGATGTGGTGACAATGCTTCTTATTTTCTGAATGAATGCTTGAACAGTGCATATGTCTTTTGAAGTTGTTGTTTAAGAATGTTAAATATGTTGGCTCTTGAAAGAATGATGACTAGGAGACATGTTATTTGATAATCTGAAAAATCATAAAAATGATTCTTGAAGCAAGAAAAAGCAGCAAAGAACAAAGCTTGCAGAAAAAAAAAAAAAAGGGGCGAAAAAAATAATAGAAAAAAAAATAGAAAGAAAAAGAAAAAGCAAGCAGAAAAAGCCAATAACCCTTAAAACCAAAAGGCAAGGGCAAATAAAAAGGATCCCAAGGCTTTGAGCATCAGTGGATAGGAGGGCCTAAAGGAATAAAATCCTGGTCTAAGCGGCTAAACCAAGCTGTCCCTAACCATGTGCTTGTGGCGTGAAGGTGTCAAGTGAAAACTTGAGACTGAGCGGTTAAAGTCAAGGTCCAAAGCAAAAAAAGAGTGTGCTTAAGAACCCTGGACACCTCTAATTGGGGACTCTAGCAAAGCTGAGTCACAATCTGAAAAGGTTCACCCAATTATATGTCTGTGGCATTTATGTATCCGGTGGTAATACTGGAAAACAAAGTGCTTAGGGCCACGGCCAAGACTCATAAAGAAGCTGTGTTCAAGAATCATCATACTGAACTAGGAAAGTCAATAACACTATTCGAAATCTGAAGTTCCTATAGATGCCAATCATTCTGAACCTCAATGGATAAAGTGAGATGCCAAAACTATTCAAGAGGCAAAAAGCTATAAGTCCCGCTCACATGATTGGAGCTATGTTTCATTGATAGTTTGGAATTTATAGTATATTCTCTTCTTTTTATCCTATTTGATTTTTAGTTGCTTGGGGACAAGCAACAATTTAAGTTTGGTGTTGTGATGAGCGGATAATTTATACGCTTTTTGGCATTGTTTTTAGTATGTTTTTAGTAGGATCTAGTTAGTTTTAGGGATGTTTTCATTAGTTTTTATGTTAAATTCACATTTTTGGACTTTACTATGAGTTTGTGTGTTTTTCTGTGATTTCAGGTATTTTCTGGCTGAAATTGAGGGACTTGAGCAGAAATCAAATTCAAAGGATGAAGAAGGACTGCTGATGCTGTTGGATTCTGACCTCCCTGCACTCAAAGTGGATTTTCTGGGGCTACAGAACTCGAAATGGCGTGCTTCCAATTTCGTTGGAAAGTAGACATCTAGGGCTTTCCAGCAATATATAATAGTCCATACTTGGCCGAAAATAGACGACGTAAACTGGCGTTCAACGCCAGCTTTCTACCCAAATCTGGCGTCCAGCGCCAGAAAAGGATCCAAAACCAGAGTTGAACGCCCAAACTGGCACAAATACTGGCGTTCAACTCCACAAATGGCCTCTGCACGTGCCACACTCAAGCTCAGCCCAAACACACACCAAGTGGGCCCCGGAAGTGGATTTATGCATCAATTACTTACTCATGTAAACCCTAGTGACTAGTTTATTATAAATAGGACCTTTTACTATTGTATTAGGCATCTTTGATCAGCTTTTGATCTTTGATCAGTTGTATGCTATCTTAGATCACAATAGGGGGCTGGCCATCTCGGCCATGCCTGGACCTTCACTTATGTATTTTTAACGGTAGAGTTTCTACACTCCATAGATTAAGGTGTGGAGCTCTGCTGTTCCTCAAAGATTAATGCAAAGTACTACTGTTTTCTATTCAATTCTTCTTATTTCTCTTCTAAGATATCCATTCGCACCCAAGAACGTGATGAAGGTGATGATTATGTGTGACGCTCATCATCCTTCTCCCTTATGAACGCGTGCCTGACAAACACTTCCGTTCTACATGAAATAAGCTAGAATGAATATCTCTTAGATCTCCTAACCAGAATCTTCGTGGCATAAGCTAGAATGATGGCGGCATTCAAGAGAATCCGGAAAGTCTAAACCTTGTCTGTGGTATTCCGAGTAGGATTCAATGATTGAATGACTGTGACGAGCTTCAAACTCGCGATTGTTGGGCGTTAGTGACAGACGCAAAAGGAGGGTGAATCCTATTCCAGCATGATCGGGAACCGACAGATGAATAACCGTGTCGTGACAGGGTGCGTGAGCATATTATTCACTGAGAGGAGGGGATGTAGCCACTGACAACGGTGATGCCCTTGCATAAAGCCAGCCATGGAAAGGAATGAGACTGATTGGATGAAGATAGCAGGAAAGCAGAGGTTCAGAGGAACGAAAAGCATCTCCATTCGCTTATCTGAAATTCCTACCAATGATTTACATAAGTATCTCTATCCCTATTTTATTATATAATATTCAAAAACACCATTATCACTTTATATCTGCCTGACTGAGATTTACAAGGTGACCATAGCTTGCTTCATACCAACAATCTCCGTGGGATTCGACCCTTACTCACGTAAGGTATTACTTGGACGACCCAGTGCACTTGCTGGTTAGTTGTATCGAAGTTGTGAACCATGGTATTGGCACCATGTTCTTGGCGCCATTGCCAGGGAAAGAAAGAGCCATGAATTTTACATAATTAAAGTGTAATCACGATTACGCGTACCAAGTTGCTCACGTTGTCAGGGATTGTTCGAGCCTGGACATCACAATTTCGTGCACCAGTTAGATATAAAAGGCAAAAGATTCACCCTTTAAGGGAATCTTCTCTCTTCCGCTCGTTTCACTTTTCAAAACCCTTGTTTTCTCTGTAAGTCATGAGCCACTAAACCTCCTTGGTTAAGGTTAAGAGATCTATTTATTTCTATGGATTAAGACTTTTGCTTTTCTATTTTAATTAATATACTGATTCAGTTTCAAGGATTACTTTCGTTCTTTATTTTATGAATCTAGGTGGAACGAGAGTATGACTCTTATTCTTGATGCGTTCTTTTGACGCTTGGAAGAGGTCCCTCACCCGAACACAGCTTGAAAGTAAATTTCTCCTAAATTGCTAATTACTTGAACTAATCTGGATACATGACATATAATCTGTTTAACTTTGCATAATTAGGATTTTTGTGCCCATAAACTAAATTTGAAATTAACCCTCTAGTCGGAATCAAGTGACGAAGAGATTGGCGGTTGATGAAGGTTAGAGGAGACTAAATCACTAAGAGATTAGGGTTTAGTCAATTACAGTTTGCTATGAAATGAATCTTACATGATTAAAATAGTTGGTAAGAAAGCTCAATCCGAAAAGGTAAACATCTCCGATACCTTAACTATTTTCTCTTATTGATTTCTCACCCATTCTCTTGTTTGTTTTCTTTACTCGTGAATCACTATTTAATGCTATTTTAAATTACCAAACCAACTTTTCTGTTTGCCTAACTAAACCAATCAGTCGACCATTGTTGCTCAATCCATCAGTTCTCGTAGGATAGACCCTTACTCATCTGAGGTATTACTTGGACGACCCGGTGCACTTGCCGATTTAGTTGTGGATATTCTCAAACTCCGCACCAAGTTTTTGGTACCGTTGTTGGGGACTGATGGTGATTGACAACTACCAGTTACCTGATTGCTTAGACTAGGTATAATTTTTCTTAGTTTTATTTGCTTGTTTCCTTTTCTTTAAATTTTTGAATTAGACTTTGTTTATTTTTCCCTTAATTTCTGATTTTAAGTTTGGTGTCCCCATAGTAATTTTTCTTTTTAAATTTTTGAAAATATTAGTGTTCTTCCTTGTTTAATTTTTGAATTAGTAGTTTATTCTTCTTAATTATTTTCGAAACTTTTAGGTCTATTTCTTGTTTTATTTTATTTTATTTCTTTTTACATAGGATACCTCACAGGGAGCTCTCTACACTCTGATGTAGAGATTCCCATTTTTCTTTGTTTTCTATTTGTTTATGAGCAGGAACAGGTATAAAGAACCTCTTCTTGATTTTGATCCTAAACCTAAAAGAACCTTGAGGCGGCGTCTACAACAAGCTAGAGCTTACAGAGCTGGTGAGAATCTCAGGAATACTTTTGAGAAGGAAGCCATGGATCCCAACAATCCCAATAATGCTGTTAATGTTAATGGTGGAAATCCAAATGGTAATGAGCAAGCAAGTAGGAAGCTGAGCTCTTACACTGCCCCCACTCCTGACTTTTATAGACGCAGTATTGCCATACCTCCTATTGGTGTAAATAATTTTGAGCTGAGCCACAATTAAACACTCTAGTGCAGCAAACTGCCAATTTCATGGGCTCCCATTAGAAGATCCAAATCTATTCATCTCCAACTTCCTATAGATCTGTGACACTATGAAGATTAATGGAGTGAATCCTGAATTCTATAAGCTCATGCTCTTCCCATTTATTGTGAGGGACAAAGCAAAGCAGTGGCTAAAAACTCAGCCCAATGAGAGCTTGGGCTTTTGGGACAAGGTGGTTAATAGATTTCTAATCAAATTCTTCCTACCCCAGAAGGTGACGAAGCTAAAAGTGGATGTTTAGACTTTTAAGCAGAGAGATGGTGAGTTTCTCTATGAAGGCTGGGAAAGATACAAGAAAATGATCAGAAAGTGTCCCCCATATATGTTTTCAGACTGGACCAAGCTACAGATTTTCTATGATGGCCTCTTTGAGATGGCAAAAATGTCTCTGGACAGTTCCGCAGGAGGTTTCTTGCACATGAAGAAGACGCCTGAAGAGGCTAATAAGCTTATTGAGATGGTTGCTAACAACCAATATCTGTACTCTTCTGAGAGGAATCCTATGAATCCTGTGAAGAAAGAAGTTATGGAGGTGGACACCCTGGATGCTATTTTGGGTCAGAACAAGATCATGTCATAACAAATCAGTATGATTACTCAACACTTGAGTAGGATGCAAGTCTCAGTTGTTAATACTCAAGATGCATCTTATGACATGAGTGGAGGTTTCAACCAAGAGGAGAACTATGTTTATGCTCAACCCACCCCCGAGCAAGTTAATTATATGGGAAATTCCTCCAGAAATCTCAATAACGATCCTTATTAGAACACATTCAATCAGGGATAGAGGAATCACCCTAATTTTGGGTGGACAGAGCAATTCCAGAAGCCTCAACCGAATTTCAACAACAACTCTCAAGGCGGTTTCAATTTAAACAAGTTTAATAATTTCAACAACCGCCAAATCAAGCCTTTCAACTACAGTAGGGGTCCACTCAGTCTCAGAGTAACTCTGACTTGGCCTCTGTAGTTGCTGAGCTCTCCAAGAGTACTCATAGTTTTATGAAGGAGAGTAGAGCTTCACTTAAAAACTTGGAGATGCAAGTAAGACAATTGAGTAAGAGGATACATGAGAGACCTCCTAACACTCTTCCCAGTGACACAGTGACTAACCTAAGAGAAGAGTGTAAAGCCCTCACAATGGCTAATGAATCCATACTGAAGAAGGAGGTGCAAGTTGCTAAGGGATCAGAGGAGAAAGAAGCTCCAGAAAAGGCTGAGGTTATACTGTCATACGGCCCACCAAGGTTACCTATATAAGAGCCTAAAGTTTTGTATCCTCAAGAGCTCTAAGAAGAGATCAAGGGCGAGCAGCTCTCGTAATTCTTGGAAGTCTTTAAAAAGTTACAGATAAACATCCCTTTTGCTGAGATTCTGGAGAAAATACCTCCCTATGCTGCATTCATAAAAGGCTTACTCTCTGAGAAGAAGGCCTTAAAGGGAGATGAAACAGTAGTCCTGACCAAGGAATATAGTGCACTCATTCAGAGCAAGCTACCAAAGAAGATGCCAGATCCAGGGAGCTTTCAAATTCCTTGTACTATTGGGAAAGTCACCTTTGACAAATTCAAAAGGCACTGGTCTGTGATGAAGAAGTTACAAATTCAAAAGGCACAACCTACAAGGATAGCATTATAAATGGCTGATAAATCTCTGAGGCAGGCGCATGGGCTAGTGGAGAATGTCTTAGTCAAGGTTGGAGAGTTTTTCCTCCTGACAGATTTTGTGATACTAGATATGGGAGAGGATGTAAATGACTCCATCATTCTAAGAAAACCATTCCTGGCCATTGGAAGAGCTCTGATTGATGTTGAGAGAGAAGAATTAGTTCTGAAGATGTATGAGGACTACTTGGTATTCAAGGTTTTTAAACCTTTACCACTCTCTGGAGAAGGAGGTACCTGTATACAGAATTCATTGCTTAAGCCTCCTCTTTTGGTGGGAATCAATACAATTCCTCCTGACATCAAACTTAAGTTTGGTGTTGGGCATCCATAACCCACTAAGAAGGGCGGAGGTCCTAAGAAAAATGTACCCAAGGGTTGGAGGAACAAGAAGATTCCCACTAAAGACTTCTCACCCGGGATGAAAGTGGTGTTCACTAGAAGTCCAGTCATACCTCATACAGTGAACAAGATCTTGTCTGTTGAGCATATTGAGTTGATACATGATAGCATAGGAAAGAAGTTCACAGTGAAGGATGAGGACCTAAGCCCCTATGACCCTCCTCCTTAGAGGAGCTGACCGTCAAGCTAGTGACGGTAAAGAAGCAGTTGTTGGGAGGCAACCCAACCAAGAGTATCCTTTAGTTTTTCTTTCAATTAAAGTTTTATTAAATTTTCATTATTTTTCATAGTTTTTTCTTAGGTTAATTTTGTTTGTGATCATGCACAGTGCTTAGAATAGGGACAGGAGGACTCAGAAGGAAAAACAGAACACCCCAGAGCAAGGTTGATTCGAAGTGCTTGGGCGTTAAACGCCAGCTGGGCATTTAGCGCCACACATGACTCGTCCCAAAGAAAAAAGTTCCATTATTAGCGCTAAACGTTGAGCCTGCCATTTAGCACCAGGCACATCAGTTTCGAATGTGAAGGAGGGAGTTTAACCAATGGTTAAATTCCCAAACTCTTGACCCACTTTGACCATTCAACCACATCCTTTCTCTTTCCCCCTTACCCACTATTCCATCCACATTCATCTACCCCTATTCCCAAAATCACTTCTCATAAACCTATCAAACCCCATTAATCCTCCAACTCACCCCCACTCCACCCAATCACCACTCATCAATCCCATTAATCTCTCTTCCTCATTAATCAAATTCAAATTTCATTTTCCTCCCACCCTAACCCACCCTATAAATACCCCCTCTATAAATACCCCCTTCCTCACCTCTTACCCCCACACCCCCAACTACCCTCTTCCATCCTACTATCTTCCTCTTTTAATATACTATCTTTTTCCCCTTTTCTTTTTCCCCCACTAAACCGTTGCCCCCATCCTTCCACTATTCTTTCTCTTTTACCTCCCTATTACTATACCCTTTTTTCTATCTTTTTTTCTATTTTATCTTTTACTTTCCTCGGAGATGAGCAAAATTTTTAAGTTTGGTGTTGGGTGCTCCGCTTTCTCCTCATTTTTACTATCCCTATGGTGCCCAAAACCGGTGAATCCTTTTCAAGGAAGAGGAAACAGAAGGTGCCCGCCTCCGGTCTTTATGATTTCACCTGATTTTTCTCCAAGACTCAGGAGGATCACTTCTATGAGATAGTAAGCAAAAAAAAAGTGTTCCCTGAGGTCCGCTTTGATATTTAGCCGGAGGAGTACCCAGAGATCCGGGAATAGATTTTGAGAATGGGTTGGAAAGTTCTAACCAACCCCGTGACTGACGTGGGCGTGCTTATGGTCAGGGAGTTCTACGCGAACGCTTGGGTGACCTACAAGCATGCCACTAGCATTAACCCGGATCCGAAGAACTAGCGCACCATAGTCCGAGGGGCGATTATGGAGTTCAGTCCGGAGAGGGTGAGGGAGATACTTCACCTGCCACCATCCCGAGATGACCCTCACTCTTACACGCAGAGGGTCAACACTGACCAGAGACTGAACCAGGTCCTTGCTGATATTTGCCTCTCCAGATCACAGTGGAGGAGGGATGCCAAAGGTCAGCTGTACCAGTTGGGCAGGCACGATCTGAGGCCAGTTGCTTGGGGTGGTTGGAGTTTATTCAGCACTCCATCATACCTACGAGTAACCGAGAGCTGTGATGATTCATTGTATTAAGCTCTGTAATGAGGTGGAGGTTCACCACGTGATTCCTCAAGAGTTGTATTGCATAGCCGAGAAAGCCTCCACCTCTACAAGATTAGCCTTATCTTACCTTATCTTTCGCCTGTGTGCTGAGGCCTGGGTCTGCATTAACGATGATATCCCTATTGACATTGACCGACCTATCACTAGGAGGGATATGGAGTATGCTAGGGAGCATGGGCATGCACCACAGGAGCCAATTCCTCCTCCTCAGCAGGAGCTTCCGAAGATGCTTGAGGGATTCTATTTCCCTCCCCGTGACTATTGGGACCAGTTGACCTCATCCATTAGGGGGCTGACATCATCTATTGATTAGCTGAAGATTGAGCATCAGGACCACTCAGCCCTTCTCCATCAGCTAGTGGAGGAACAGCTGAGGCAGAAGCGCGACTTAAATGAGCTGAAGCACCAAAGAGGATTCCCAAGAGGGAGCAGCAGCCACCATGACTGAGGTGGTTGAGTTTCATTATCTCTTGCTTTATCTATTTTTCTGTTTTTTAGTATTTTATCTTATTTCTTATTTTCGGTTTGAAGCTATTGCATGATCACTAGTAGTATTTTGTTGCTCTCTAGTTTAGCTCTTTATTTTGTTATTCTATGTTTATTTTGAAAGATGTCTCATGTATTACTCATTAAGCTTGGAAAAATCAAAAGAAAAAGAAAAGAAGTAGCAAAATACATGAGGCTTGAGTTATATATTATGAGTTTTTCTAGTTACTTTGATATGGTGGCACTATCTTTAATTCTGAATGTATGAATAAACAAGACATATTTGATATTGAAGTCAAGAGTGTTGGTTCTTGAGGTACAGGAACCTAGAGAAATATTATGGAGTCTCTAAATTAAGTGAGACATTGATCTTTGAAGCAAAACTTGGTGCACGAAATTGTGATCTCCAGGCTCGAACAAATCCTGGTAATGGCTCCAGAGCTTGGTGCTCTGATCTTAATTCATAATTGTCACAACTTCGATACAACTAACCAGCAAGTGCACTGGGTCATCCAAGTAATACCTTACGTGAGTAATGGTCGAATCCCACGGAGATTGTTGGTATGAAGCAAGCTATGGTCACCTTGTAAATCTCAGTCAGGCGGATATAAAATAATCATGGAGTTTTCGAATATTATATAATAAGATAGGGATAGAGGTACTTATGTAAATCATTGGTAGGAATTTCAGATAAGCGAATGGAGATACTTTTCGTTCCTCTGAACCTCTGCTTTCCTGCTATCTTCATCCAATCAGTCTTACTCCTTTCCATGGCTGGCTTTATGCAAGGGCATCACCGTTGTCAGTGGCTACATCCCCTCCTCTCAGTGAATAATATGCTCACGCACCCTGTCACGGCACGGCTATTCATCTGTCGGTTCCCGATCATGCTGGAATAGGATTCACCCTCCTTTTGCGTCTGTCACTAACGCCCAACACTCGCGAGTTTGAAGCTCGTCACAGTCATTCAATCATTGAATCCTACTCAGAATACCACAGACAAGGTTTAGACCTTCCGGATTCTCTTGAATTCCGCCATCATTCTAGCTTACGCCACGAAGATTCTGGTTAGGAGATCTAAGAGATACTCATTCTAGCTTAATTCATGTAGAACAGAAGTGTTTGTCAGGCACGCGTTCATAAGGGAGAAGGATGATGAGCGTCACACATAATCATCACCTTCATCACGTTCTTGGGTGCGAATGGATATCTTAGAAGCGAAATAAGAAGAATTGAATAGAAAACAGAAGTACTTTGCATTAATCTTTGAGGAACAGCAGAGCTCCACACCTTAATCTATGGAGTGTAGAAACTCTACCGTTGAAAATACATAAGTGAAGGTCCAGGCATGGCCGAGATGGCCAGCCCCCTAAACGAGATCAATAGTCTCCTAAGATGAACAATGGATTAAAACTGAGACCAAAGATTGTCAAAAAGACTAGTAAAAGGTCCTATTTATAATAAACTAGTCACTAGGGTTTACATGAGTGAGTAATTGATGCATAAATCCACTCCCTGGGCCCACTTGGTGTGTGTTTGGGCTGAGCTTAAGTGTAGCACGTGCAGAGGCCATTTGTGGAGTTGAACGCCAGTTTCTGTGCCAGTTTGGGCGTTCAACTCTGGTTTTGGATCCTTTTCTGGCGCTGGACGCCAGATTTGGGCAGAAGGCTGGCGTTGAACGCCAGTTTACGTTGTCTATTCTTGGCTAAAGTATAGACTATTATATATTTCTGAAAAGCCCTGGATGTCTACTTTCCAACGCAATTGGAAGCGCGCCATTTCGAGTTCTGTAGCTCCAGAAAATCTACTTTGAGTGCAGGGAGGTCAGAATCCAACAGCATCAGCAGTCCTCCTTCAACCTCTGAATCTGATTTCTGCTCAAGTCCCTCAATTTCAGCCAGAAAATACCTGAAATCATAGAAAAACACAAAAACTCATAGTAAAGTCCAGAAATGTGAATTTAACATAAAAACTAATGAAAACATCCCTAAAAGTAACTAGATCCTACTAAAAACATACTAAAAACAATGCCAAAAAGCGTATAAATTATCCGCTCATCAAAAACAAACATCAAAAAGAAAAAGAAAATAAAGAACAAGGTCCAAGACTTCAAGCATCAATCCTTAGGAAGGTCAAAATTAATCAAAAATCTCAAAAGATTTATTTTCCTAACCATATGCTTGTGGTGTGAATGTGTCAAGTAACCCTTGAGACAGAGCACTAAGAGTCATGACCAAGTGCGATTACAGAGTATGCCAAAGGCTCTGAGCACCACTGTCTGGGAAAAATGAAAAGAAAAATTAGAACTCAAAGAGTTCCCCAGTTAAGTGCTTGTGGTGTTGTTGTATCAAGTTAAGCTTGAGGACAAGACACTTAGAGTCACGGCTAGGCTCAAGGTACAAAGTACCAAAAGAAAAGAAAAGAAAAAATTGTGTTCAAGGATCAATTAGAGCCTGAAGAAGAGAATCCATAATATTATCCAAGTTCTAGTGTTGAAGGATGTCAATATTTCTGAGCTTCAAAGGAAAGTGAGATGCCAAACCTATTCAGAATTAGAGTGTCTTTAGCCCCAATCAATAACTAGACATGAGCTTAAATGAATACTCAAGTCCTAGGCACCTTCTCTTCTTAGACCTATATTGTTTTAGTTGCTTGAGCAAGTTTGGTGTTGTGATGCGTGAGCATCTTGTACCTATTTTCCCCTGGTTTTCTAGTCATTTTAGTTAGAATTTATTAAGTTTTATTATATTTTAGTGTTAAAATCCTCCTTGGATGCTACTTTGAGTTGTTTTAGTGTTTTTATGATTTCAGGTGAAATTCGAAGCAAGTTGGCAGAGTTTTGTACAAAAGGGAGAAGATTTAGAGCTACCCTTCTGGGTGCTAAACGCCCAGCTGGCGTTTAGCGTCGGCAAGCTTTGTGAAATAGGACCTTCTCTACCTCTTTGGGCGCTAAATGCCCAACTGGCGTCTAGCGCTAGGCAATCCGGATTTGAAGCCCATCAAGGAAGCATCTTCAAGTGGATTTAGCTTTTAGTAGTTATCTTATCTTTTATTTTTGTAATTTTTATTTACAACAATATCTTTTGAGTTATAGGATTTAATAATTTATTTTATTTTCAAATCAAATTAGGTTAGATATAAAAGGAAAAAGATTCATCCTTTAAGGGAATCTTCTCTCTTCCGCACGTTTCACTTTTCAGAACCCTTGTTTTCTCTGTAAGTCATGAACCACTAAACCTCCTTGGTTAAGGTTAGGAGCTCTGTTTATTTCTATGGATTAAGACTATTGCTTTTCTATTTTAATTAATGTACTGATTCAGTTTCAATGATTACTTTCGTTCTTCATTTTATGAATCTGGGTGGAACAAGAGTATGACCCTTATTCTAAATGCGTTCTTGTGACCCTTGGAAGAGGTCCCTCACCTGAACACAGCTTGAAAGTAAATTCCTCCTAAATTGCTAATTACATGAACTAATCTGGATATGTGACATATAATCCATTTAGCTTTGGGTAATTAGGATTGTTGTAGCCATAAACTAGATTTGAACTTAACCCTCTAGTTGGAATCGAGTGACCAAGAGATTGGCAGTTGATGAAGGAATCACTAAGAGATTAGGATTTAGTCAATTACAGTTTGCCATGAAATGAATCTTGCATGATTAAAATAGTTAGTAAAAAAGCTCAATCCGGAAAAGTAAACATCTCTGATACCTTAACTATTTTCTCTTATTGATTTCTCACCCATTCTCTTGTTTGTTTTCTTTACTCGTGAATCACTATTTAATGCTATTTCAAATCACCAAACCAAATTTTCTGTCTGCCTAACTAAACCAATCAGTCGACCATTGTCGCTCAGTCCATCAGTCCTTGTAGGATCGACGCTCACTCACTTGAGGTATTACTCTGATGACCCGGTGCACTTGCCAGTTCAACTATGGATATTCTCAAAATTCGCACCAGCCCCGCAGCAAGATACCCCTCTACCACTGCCCGTCATCTGGCTGAAGATTTGGCCCGATGGCATGCAGGTGTGAGTACATACAATTTTTGAATCTTAAGTTTGTTAATACTGAGTTTATGTATTTATATGTATTTATATGTGTTTATTAATGTTAGGTTTTTCTCTGATAGATTTGCATCAAACAACAATGCTTGTACACAGGAGATATCTAAGGTCATTAAGTCAATGTACGACCACCCGTGGCCGAGGTACACGACAATCCCGGCTGAGACCAGAGAGCAGTGATTTCAGAAGTGGGCGGTAAGAACCCAATAATGTTGAATTAATTAATTGTATTTGAACTTTATTTTATCCCAACTAACTAATGTTGTTGAATCACTTTGTGCAGTTGAAATTCATAAGGGAAGTGGAACATAATCTCATGATTAGGAAGATCTACAACCATCGGGCAGCTAAACAGATCCAGCAAATGATGAGCGATGTTCATCAGGGGGGCAACCACCTAACAAGATAGATCCGTCCATCTATCAAGAAAAAACTGGAGGCCCATTTTAGAAATAATTAGGGATTCAAGAGTTATCGTCTGACGAATGTCACTAACAGGGCTTCACCCAAGTCGTCGAAGTATACAGGTGGATCGACAACCTTCATGAAGACAAAGAGTAGACGGGTAAGTAGTTTGGTAATGTTTAATTTTTTAGTAGTTACTTGAATTAGTTATTTAATTTGTTGATTTATTTTATTGGCTGATATAATTTGTAGTCTAAGTCGTTGAATCGTGAGGTGATACTGGCAGAGACCTTTAAGTATACCCATACTTTGAAGGCCAACAAGGAGAGATTTACTAATGAGCGATCTGCAGCCCATTATGTGAGTTTAAATTAATCCTAGTAAATTTATTTTGTTTAAAGTCAATTAACTATTATCCTAATCACAATGTATGTGACACAGGAGGATTACACGCAGAGGTTGGAGGCCGCAATCCAGCAGTCTCAGCCGCCTAGTGGGAACAACAAAGCCGACTTCAGGACCTCAGTGATAGATCCTGATCGGGTTTAGCGTGAGACCGCCTCTGAACCCCACAAGAATCGCCGTTTTGTGTTAGGGTCGTTCTTTTCCAGTGGCCTTCGCTCTTCCGTGTTGGCGGCTTCCTCTGCCTCTGTCTCTGCCACCAGCCTTTCCGATCCCTAGGAAGTTATCAACTTGAGGGAGGAGGTGTGGAAGCTGACACAGGAGCTTCACCAACAAGCGGAGCAATCTGAGCAGAGGTAAAATGACATTCTTGCACGCGTAGGAGGAGTCGTTGCCATCAGCTCGGACCTGACGGAGAAGCTGGAGCAGCTAGATCGTTTGCAAGAGCAGATAGAGGTGTACAACCAGTAGCCGTGTCGATGGTTCTAGTGGCAACGCTGCTGGTGGGGCACCGATGTCAGCACCTGCTCCCACGCCTCAGTAGGGTGACCTCGATGTTGACAACGACGACGATTACCAGGATCTGTAGGGTTTAGGGATTTATTTTTTTGTTTGTCTACTTCATTGTATTCTACTTTTGTGACATTTTATTATATTCAGACTATTTACTTTTAATAAAATCATCTGTTCATTTCTAATCATTTTATATTTCTACTATAAATATTGTTAACAAGAGTTTTAATTTGGCTACTAATGGTAGCTTAATTGTGCCCAAAAAACTAAAAAAAAACTACTGACGGATTTAACGGTGGATAAATTCGATGATAATTTGGTGCCTAAACACGTGAAATGGCGCGAAAATTACCGTCGAATTAATCCGCCGGTAATCATCAACTCGGTCTCGACAAATCCATTGAAAAAACCGACATAAAATTTGCCGGTAATTAGCGTCGGACGAAAATAATCCGCCATTAAACAGTTTTCGATGCTATTTATACCGTCAACTCCAGGATAGCGGAAAACTGATTACCAGCAGATTTATTTGATGAATTTGACGGTACTCAGCATTTTTCTTGAAGTGAATAATAATAATAACAGTGGTAATCGAAATAAAATAAATAATAATAATAATAGAAATTATGTGATTTTTTAGTATATATGATTTCGGACAAAGAATACAAAAGTCATAGAGTGAACAGATATTTTGTTATATGATCGTAATTTATTTAATAATAACCCAAGAGTTATTAGTGAAATAATTGATTTAATAATATCTAAAAGAATTATGATTACAATGTTGTTTATTGTAATAATAACTAATTTATTATTATTATTAGTAGTAGTAGTTTTGTTTGTAATTGTTTAGGGTTTAAAATAAGTTGCCAATTATTGTAATAGTATACTATTCCAAGGTGTTATTTGAAATCTAGGTGGATTTCATCTTAGACGTGAGGTCTAAGTATCTTTAGGTGAGAATTCTGACTTGTTTGCCAGTACAATAATTTGTTTGACATCCTTGCCTGGACAGTGGTGGGGATATCTACACGAGACTCTGATGCTTATATTTTTCTAGCAAGCTTCAGTGAAATTGGATTGGAAAAATACCTGTTTGGGGTGGGTATTTATAGAGTAATGATGTAGGACTTAGTCATTTCCTGGAGATAACTCTTTAAAGATCATGAGTGGTTACTGCCTTACAGAGTGAGAAGTTGGCTCTCAAGTTAAAGGTGATTACCACTTAGAGGTGGTAATTGAAGTAGGGGGAAGTATTTATCCTGCTTCCCAAGCTGAGTCAGATATGGGTTCTAGAGACCCGCATCTTTGTTAGTCTGATCTAGGTAGATAGTGCCTCATATAGTGGGATTGGCATCATTGGGTAGATCCTGACAGGCCTAATTTAGAACGTAGCTTGTGTGTGGAAGACGAAATGGGTTGGGTTCGTATTATGTAGGCCTAAGTATGAACAACGCTCCTACTCGAGTTCTGACCTCCACGTAAGAGCTCGGGTAACAAGTTGGTCAAATAGTAGCACGTAAGTCATCAGTAAAGTCATAATGTCAAGGGTGTAGTCACGATAAGACTCGATGTGGTTTTGAAGAGATGTGTGTCACTTCAGTGCCTCCCATGTCTTTTTGGTTTCCATCGGTTATTGTATCAGCATTTAAAACTATTTAAAATAACTTGTGATTTTACCTTAATGTTCATGCCTTTGATTGGTTTATAAATAGTCCTTTTCTTAATTTCTTCTTCTTCTTTGGCACATTTCTTCAAGATTCACTTTATTTCTCTACAAACTTGCTTCATCACTTTCTACAATCTTTGCTTCTGTTCGTCGTTGTTCTGCCATCTCTTTTACATCTCCATACTCTAGGATTAACATTTTTTTCCTTCTTAAAAGCGTACATTGCAAATAAGGCCTCAATGGCATTGTTACTGTTAATGGTTTTTTCCATTGTGGTAACCACTGAGGGTGTTCGGTTTGCGATTTAGTTTGATTTTTAGAAGAAAATTCATTCGAATTATTTATACATAAAATATTCTGTTCGGTTTTGTTTAGTTTTTTTGTGAGACCAACCAAACCAATTAAAATTGCATTAGTTTTGTTCATTTTTCAGTTTTTATGTCACTTATTCAAAAAAAGTTCCATGTCCTGCAAGGATGCAACAATTCCACAAATTTTTCCTCTTCACATTACCCTTTTTTGCATTTACATTGAAAAAATAGAATTGAAATATCATTAATAGAACAGAACAAAAAATTAAAAAATAAAAAATAAAATAAGAATTAACAACTGAACCAAAGAATCAAGAACAATCCAGCTAAATTTTTATTACAAATCAGAATCAACAACAACAAGACTAAACCGGAATTTCAAAAAAAATAGAATCAGAACAAAGAAAATGAAAATAAACCTGAGGCTGAGGCTCCATTGGAAAGGACGAGGGAGATGTTATGATAAACCCTATTTTTAGGGTTTATCCTGTGCTTAATCTAGTAGATTTTATCTATTATTATCACACTTATTCATACAATTCGCATGCTTTATGTTTTCCTTCCTGATTTTGTGCTATGATTGAAAACATGTTTCTTTGATCTTAATTTGATATGTTTAATCCCCTCTTATTACCATTCGATACCTTGATATGTGTGTTAAGTATTTTCAGAGATTACAGAGCAGGAATGGCTTAGAGGATGGAAAGAAAGCATGCAAAAGTGGAAGGAATACAAGAAATTGAAGGAACTGCAAAGCTGTCAGCCTGACCTCTTTGCACTCAAACGATCATAACTTGAGCTACAGAGGTCCAAATGAGGCGGTTCTAGTTGCGTTGGAAATCTAATGTCCGGGGCTTTGAAATAATATATAATTTTCTATAATTACCATACAGATAGGTGACGTGAATGCGTGCTCCATGCGGACACATCGCAGTGACGAAAAACCAGCGTGGCAGATTTCGCATCCAGCAATTTCTGGGTTGTTTCTAACCCATTTTTCGGCCCAAAAAACATAGATTAGAGGCTATAAAGTGGGGAAATCTATTCATTCAATGATACAACAATCATAATTCATAATTTTTAGGTTTTTAGATGTATCTTTTAGAGAGAGAGGCTCTCTCCTCTCTCTCTTAGGATTTAGGATTAGGATTAGGATTTAGGATTTCTATTATGATTAGGCTACCTCTCTTCAATCACATGTTCAATGTTCCTTTAATTTATTTTCTACTTTTATTTATTCTATTACTTTAATTGTTATTTATCTTTTCAATTTGGTTTATGAACTCCATGTTAGGATTGATTTTCTTAATTAATACATATTGAGGTATTTCAGATTTATGATTGTTTTATTCCATTTATGATAATTATAATTTAATTTAGATTTTTCTCCTTTTGGCTTTGGTTAAGTAATTGGTAACACTTGAGTTATCAGACTCAGCAGTTGATTAAAAATTGGAATTCTCGCTGATTGATTTGGATCGCTCTAAAGCTAGTCTTTCCACAGGAGTTGACTAGGACTTGAGGATCAAATTGATTGGTCCACTTGACTTTCCTTTATTTAGTAAGGGTTAACTAAGTGGGAGTGATAAACAATCCTCATCACACCTGATAAGGATAACTAGGATGGGATTTCTATAAGACCCAGAACTTTTGAAAAGTCTTATTATGATCAAGTCTCAAATCATATAGTTACTTATAGCCTTAATTTCAAAGATTACTTTATTAAGGATAATTAAGGCAAGTTTTGATTTATTGAACTTGAGATAAGTTATGATTATTATCCAATTTTATAATTATTGGATTAATTTCTATATTTAAATTATAAAGTTGATAGTTATGAAATAATAATAATCTTATATGATTTGGACTAAGTAATTAATATTTTAAATATTAATACTGCTATTTTGGAAAATGAAGAAATTAAGTATATTATTTCTAACTTTTAGATTTGGGCATTTTATTGAAAATAATTTGTGAAATTGATGAGCAAATAGTATTTTTATATATAATTAGTGTTGGATTTGATTTGGGTTTCAATTATTATATTATTCCCATTTTATGTGAAATTATCATAATGTCCCTAACCCTAATTTTCAAAAATGAAACCCTAACCCTGAAACCCTAACCCATGACCCAGTCCCCTTTTCCCCTAAACCAGCAGCAGCCGAAATCCTTTCTCCCCAAAATAGTAACACATGGTCTCCTTTCCCATTTTCCCTGAGAAGAAAGAAACGAACGAAACAAAGAAAAAGAGAGGCAGAATTAGGGAAGAGGAGAGAAGAGGGAGGCGGCGTGGTGGGTGCCACTGCCACCGTCGCCGCCGCCGCCAACAGAGGTAGAGGGAGACTGAGTCGTGGCAGAGGAGAGAGGAGGGAGCTTGCCATCGCGCCACCACGTCGCCACCGATTTGCTGCCACCATGGAGCCGCCGTTCTCCTCATCGCTGACCAGCACATCGCGTCGCCGCCGTCGAACCCGTCCCTTGTCGCCGCTGTTGAAGCTGCGAACAGAGAAGGGGGAAAGGAATGAGTCGCGAGGAAGCAACGCTGCCCTTCCATCGTCGCTACTGCCATGGTTGTGGAAGAGAGTATCCCCGTCGCCGTGGGAGGAATCCACCGTCCGAGCTGCTACCAGACGGAGCCGCTGTTACCATGAGTACAGCGAAGAGCAGCGCCGCGTGAATCAGCGAAAGGAGGTGCCTTTCTGCCTCTGCTCCTGGGTTTTGGAATCCGACAAAACGCCGCTGCCGCTGTTGGAGTTAATGTTGCTCTGGCCGTGCCCTGGCTCCATCTTGAACCGTGAGAACTGTTACTGTTGGGTAAGCTTTACCCTATTTCTGATTCCCTTTTATTCCATCATTTCGTTCCTACCTAGAATCATTGTTGCTGACTCTAGTTGTATTGAATAAAATGGTTATAGTAAGTGACATTGTCGCTGCCTTTACTGGAGATAGTTGTTGGCTCTGTTTGGAGATTCCTGTCGCAACTAGTGTTCACTTTGGGGACTATTTCATCTGTTGCTGGGACCACTAACGGAACAAGCCAAGCCACGGTGATGCTGGCTCCCAAGGGCGGTTCTGTGGCTGTCGGAACCACCGCTGAGGCTTCTGTTCTTTGGTTCAGACGGTATTCTTTAGTTACAGTAAGTATCCTTGTATTAAAACTTCCCCGTTCATATCCCGTTATGTGTTTTAAGGCTTTCGCAATAATAATATTTTCTAGGATTAAGTTATCGGAGCCATATGTTGCGCGTAAGGGTTGTCTTTGCTGCTGCAAAAGTGAACAAAGCTGTGATGTAAGCTGCCGGTAAACTCGGGTTGATTGAGAGTTCCGGTGACGCGTTTGAATTATGGATATGCGTTTTGAGGTAGGGGGCTTTCCGAAAACTATAGTTTATTATTGGAATTATTACATATGGGTACTGATGTGAGGATGTGTATTTGGTGATTGTATCATTCTTATGTATTGTTTGGTTGTTTTGTATGATTATGGGTGTTTGTTTGACTGGACTGTTGTGTGGTTTTGTGAAACGAAATGCTTTTGAAGTTGATTCTTTTAAAGCTTTGAGATCGAGTTTAATTCGTTGGAAATTGATTTGAGTTGAATGGATTTTCTTGAGAATGTGAAAAATAGAATACACTTTTGAATTCAGCCTGGCTTGCTTTAATGATCTGGTTTGATAAATGCCTGTTGCTAAACCGTTTCTTTAAAGCTTTAGAAATGAGTTTATTCGGCTGATAACGATTTGATTTTTGAAACGGTTTCCTTGAAATATGGAATTGAGATGACTGTTGGATTTGGCTTGCCTTGAACTGATTTTTAATTTTGGGTTGTTGAAAAGGATTGTGGAACGGTTTAGTTGGGACCCGAACCGGGTAGCAAAGTCCAAGTTTTAGGGGAGGTGTTGCCGAAATTTCTATAAAATCTGAGTCTTTATTGAAATATTGTCTGGAAAATGATGAGTTAAAGACTTCTACTATTTTATTTAAATTATCAAGAAAAGGATGATTCATGCTTTCGAAATGAGTTAGTAAGGAGGAAATTGTGATTTAGTCTTGCTTCTTAAGAAAGGCATTGTATCTCTTTCGGGAGAAAGTTATTTAGATGAAACTTGTGTTTTAAAGCTGTTAGAATGTGAAAAGGGTTTATGCCTTTGAATTTGACTTGGGGGTTTCAATTAAAGAAGTTTCAATGACTTTGAAAGAACCTGAATTTCTATTGACAAGTCTCATTTTAAAGTGTTTTGGGAAAGGTTTTAAGTACTCCTTGGGTTCTGAATTTTTGTAAGACTAAAACAATTTCTGAGCAGTTGAAACGCTTTAGAATTTTCTCTTGTGGTTGAGGCTGATTTTTGTTTAAGTAAAGGAAACGACTTTGAAAAGAGTAATTGACTTTATGACTCTGTATTGCTTAGATCCCATTTTGTTACTCAAATCAGGAAGCCAATGTTTTAATGATTTTAAGTGAATTTGAGAAAATGAGTTATATTAATTTTCCCTAAAGACTTGGGACTCTGCCGAGAAACTTTGTTATAAAATCCCATTGTTAGATGGATGATTTTGAATGTTTCAAAATGAATCTTTAACTTTCCATGGTTATGGAAGTTTTCAAAAGAAGATGCCAAGAGTGGCATGGTTTTAAAAGGGGAATTTACCTTGAGTAAAAGTGGCTTATGAGCCTGAGATGATTTGAGAAATGAGATCTTTAAAGCCAAGGCTGAAAAGAGTTGAAACTTGATTTCAAAGTGAAATGATTTGGGAAAAAGTGATTTATGGCTTAAATACCGATTTTATGAATTGATGATGTTGAATGTGGAAGTGATGTTTTGTTGTGAGCCGGAATGGCTGTGTATGATTATAAATATTGGTTGGTTCTGGATTGAACCGTGAGCCGGAATAGCTGTGTATGATATGAATATTGGCTGGTTCTGGACTGAACCGTGAGCCGGATGGCTGAGATGGATGTTGATCCATGGATGAGATTGAATGCATGTATATGCTGAATCATTGATAAATGTGAATGTTGCACTTCCACTATCAGAGATAAGAGTTTCCCTGGGAGAAAGCAGTGGCTAGCCACCACGTGCTCCAGGTTGAGACTCGAAGCTCTTTTGACCCTATGTCGTCAGGGTGGCCGGGCACTGTGAAAGCCCCGGATGAGCTCACCCCCATAAATATTCACCAGTGAGGGTGATGGATATGGATCATGATTATGATCAAGTTTATATTGAGTATAACTCGAGTTGGGGAGACACGACAGAGGGACAGTCCAATGGTTAGCTACCAGGACTTGTCGAGTTGGCTCTATAACCGACAGATGATATCATCAGCCACTAGGAACATGCATGCATCATATGCATTTATGTGACATTGTTTGGGTGTGCATATTGTACTTGGTTTGCCTTTGTGACTGATGGGAAGCAGAAGCTAGTGAATTAAAAATTTATTAAAATGGTTACGTTGCAAGTATAGTTCTTAACTCCCCGAAAATCTGCCTATCAATTTAGAAATATGTCACAGAGAGTTTAAATTAAAATTACTGGGAGTTTTAAGTCCCAGGTCGTCTCCCAACGAGTTGCAGAAAAGTGTGCTGCTTTATTAATCAGATGTTCCAAGAAGTTGAGCTAAGTAAATTGGAATTTAAATTGAGGAATTTTAAATAATATAAATAAAAGCCTTGACTGGGAATTGATTAGTTAGAATCTCTATCATTGATGGAGTGACTTTTAAGATTGATTTATAATTAACGGTTACTCTGTTGGTTATCCTTTACTAGGTAAGGGAAAGTCAAACAAGTTGGAATGCCAGATCTGTTCACGAGTTACAACCCACTTAGTTCAAAGGGATTGGCGTTGGTGACAGGATAGCAATCCAACATTTAACCCAACTACAAATTTTTCCTTCAATCCTTCCAACTCAAGAGTTCCTTTTAATCAACTCCCCATCAAGTAATGAAACTACTCACGCATTGTAAATAAAGAATCCATAGCACATGAAAGGGAATTAAAAGAAGACATGATTATTGGAATTGAAATTGAATTAAAAAGAAATAATCCTTGCATTAATTAATCATAAAAGTATCTGAATGACAAAATTGAACATAACAAAGAACATGGAAGAATAAAACCAAGTTAAGAGAACAAATTAGAATGATGAAGTCTTGATGAGGAAATAACTCTTCTCAATGTTCCAATGCTAAGACCAATTGAAAATTAAAATTCTAAAACTAGAGAGAAAAACCTAAGAGAGTGAAAAACTAGATCTCAAAACTACTAAAATGAATGTGTGTGTTGTTTCTGCATATTCTCTGACTCTAGTCTGCTGTTCCGGGCCGAAAACTGGGCCGAAATAAGGTCCAAAATCGCCCCCATTGAATTCTGCAGATTATGCAGATCGCGTATGTCACGCGATCGCGTATCCATGCGGACGCGTCGCTTGCGCTTTTTCTTCTCCACGCGTTCGCGTCGTCCACGCTACCGCGTTGCTTGCGCTTTCCAATTCGCGCGGCCGCGCAAGCCATGCGGCCGCGTCACTGCGATTTGCGCTCCTTCGCGCGGTCGCGTGAGCCATGCGACCGCGTCACTTCTCGCTGATTGTCTCCTCAAATTCTTGTGTTCCTTCTATTTTTGCTAGCTTCCTCTCCAATCTCCATCTCATTCATGCCCTATAAAGCCTGAAACACTTGACACACAGATCACGGCATCGAATGGAATAAAGGAGAATTAAAATTAAATAATTAAAGTCTCTAGGAAGCAATTTTCAAATATGTACTGAATTTAGGAAGGAAATCTAAATGCATGCTAAATTGATGAATAAGTGGGTAAGGATCATGACAAAACCACACAATTAAACACAATATAAACTATAAAATAGTGGTTTATCAGTGACTATTTGAGATTATCTGCTACTTGCTCTACTTGCTGGAACTGTTTGTTTGTGCTTGAACCTCCTATCTGTATTTGCAACTGGGACTCTGTTGAATTGTGGTGATTGATTGTTGTTGGATTGTTTGGGCCTAGGGCCATGGTTGAAATGAGATGGACCGATGGTTGGTTTTGGTTTTGTGTTTCTAATTTGGAATAGTATGAAAGGCTATTTTTGGTTTAGCATAGATAAACCTTTTGAAAGGCTTTCGAAATATTGTTTTAAATAAACAGTTTCCTCTTTCAGAAAAGGATTTCATATTTTCTCTTTTACTGTAAACCGTTATTTTTGAAAAGAGGCATAAGTCAGTTATTAATCACTGGTATAGTTTATCTTCACGTATCCTATTACAGTAATTCCCAAAAACCCTCTACTGAGAATCCTTTCGAGGATGATGTTCTCACCCCCTACATTTTTCCCCTTTCAGGATATGGATGCAGAAGTCACAAAGAGTTTATTTAATTGTTGTGGAAATGCTCTGTGTTGCTTTAGATTATTATTTATTGTATCCTCACCTTCAACTTGATATATTTTGTAAGAGGGATAGGGATTGTATTGGTTAATGTCTGTAATATTATTTATATATATGTATGTATATATATGGATGTACTCTTTATGAGTTTCTATAAGTTGTATGGTATGTATGGATGTACGTTGTATAGCGAAAGTATTTTTGGGAATGGTATTGCGGTTTAAAGTTTTAAACAGGCTCATATTTTAGTATTAAATAATATAAGTGTCGTCGTAATGTCCGAGCTATCAGAGTCGCGCAGCCGGAAGCGTGAGCTTTGGTAGTTAGGGTGTTACAATTTCCAGTTCTTACACATTGCCAAGAGTTTTATAATTATTAATTTATTTTTCTTATCATTTAAATTACTTGTTCCTTATTTTAAAAACCCAAAACAAAATATACTTTTTCCATAACCAATAATAAATCATACTTCCCTGCAATTCCTTGAGAGACGACCCGAGGTTTAAATACTTCGGTTACAAATTTTATTGGGTTTTGTTACTTGTGACAACCAAATTTTTGTACGAAAGGATTCTTTGTTAGTTTAGAAACTATACCTACAACGTGATTATATTTGTGAATTTCTTTACTAGCAAAAATCCGATCGTCAAAAATGGCGCCGTTGTCGGGGAATTGCAAACGTGTGCCTTATTATTGGTTATTGTAAATATTTTTCTTGTTTTTTTCTTTGCTTTGATCTAAAAATTCTAAGTTTGATGTCATTTTATTATTTTTCTCTTTCCTCATTAAATTCAAAAATATATTTTCTCTTTATTTTAATTGATTTTTTTCGAAAATTACAAAAAAAAATTCAGATTTTTATTTTAAAATTTTTATCTTATCTTATCTTAATATTAAATTTCAAAATTCAAATCTTTTTCAAAAATCATATCTTTTTCAAAATCTTATCTTATCTTATTTCAAAATCAAATTTCAAATTTCAATATTTAAAATTCCAAAATTCAAAATTCAAATTTCAAAATTTAAATTTTAAATTTTAAAAAATCAAACATTTTCAAAATTTAAACCTTTTTCAAATCTTTATCTTATATTTTAGTCAGTGTTTCTAGTTTTAAGAGTTTATTTTCATTAATTTTTTTTATTAGTTTTTGTTTTTATTTTCTTTAGCTACTATGAATTCTCACCCCTCTGGCTTTAAGTTTGGTTCCAATATTGTTATAAGGAATGGAAACTATAATGAAAATAGGCATCAAGGTTGGAAGAATCAAAGATGGGAGGAGCCACAAGGATTTGATCAACCCTCTGGGCAACAACCCCCTCCAATGCGCTATAACCAACAACCATTCTGTGATGCATACCAAGACAATAGTTATGGTGGACCCTTTCGTGACAACCAACCTCCACCAAATTACTATGATGAAGAGCCATTCCAAGGTGCATACCAAGATGACAGATATGGTGGACCCCCTTGTAGTTTCCAACAAGCCCCATCATATGCCTATAAATTGCCTCTTCAACATAGCTTCGAACCACCATACTCACAAGCCACTCACAACCATTCACCCCCATATGACCCTAACCCATATCCACCCCAACCTCCACTGGATGAAAACACCATTGGTGTTATTCACCAAGGGCAAATAGAGCTTCATACCACACTTGCCTCTATCACTAGTCTCACCTCTACACTTCAAGCACTTATATCCCGCATGGACCAACCCTCTACCTCTAATATTCAACCCTCAAGCTTTAGTGCGCTTCCTTTTCAACCACATAATAATCTTTCCATCCCATCACCACCCTCCATGGAAGAGCACCCACATCCATCAATCCAAGAACAAGATGATCCCGGCTATGTTATTGACAAGGAACAAGAGAAAAGGGATCGTCTTCGCGAATTCATACTTCATAAGAAGCTAGAGGAGGCCCTACAGGTGAAGGTAGTAGAGACCCTTGAAGTCAAAGAACTGGTGGAAGAATTAGTGAAGGAAGACATCAAGGAGGAGTCTGATTTTGTCTTAGAGCAAGAGGAGGCCCAAAATGTGGAGATAGGAGAGATCCTTGCAGATGAAGGAGTAGTTGAAGGGAGTTGTCATGGAAAGGAAATCATCAAGAAGGAGTACAATTTTATACTAAAACAACTGGACAAAGCAGCAATTATTGAAGAGGAAGAAGAGGTTGCAGACTTAGGAGATGCTGAGCCTCCATAGGAAAGTCCAGTCATAGAGCCTCCTTCCAAGATGTTTGATGTTGATGTTGAGGAAAGTGTACAACCTCCAAGGCATATCATGGTTGAAGACTTTGCAGAGGTTGATCAAGAGATGGAGATTAAAGAAGAAGAAGCACAACCTCCCATGCCCTTGGTAAGCCATAAAGAAGAGTTTGATTTGGAAGAAAGCTACCAAGAGGAAGAGGCTGGAATTGAAGAAGCTTGCAAAGAGGTGAAAGTTGTCAAAGAAGAGCACAAGAGAGTGGAGCTTGAAATCACCTTGCCAAAGTTGTTGGAGACCTCTCTGCCTAAGTTACCATCATCCTTCACAACATTCAATAGTAGGAGTTGCCCTGCAAGGTTCAATACGGTTGCACACTCCAAGTTGAAGTGCAAGTATTGGTGTAGAGCTCGATTGAATGGGCGACGTTAGGATTTTTGCTGGTAAAGAATTTTATAAAAATAGTCACATTGTAGATATAGTTTCTAAACCGACAGAAATCCCTTCATACAAACGTTTTGGTTGTCACAAGTAACAAACCCCTAAATAAATTGATAACCGAAGTATTTAAACCTCGGGTCGTCTTCTCAAGAAACTGTAGGGAAGTATGTTCTTATTATTGGTTATGAAGATTGTAAATTGGGGTTTTGAAAGTAAGGAGCGAATAATTTCAATTGCAATTAAAATAAAGTAAATGACTATAAAATAAACTTTTTGTAAGGTATGAGAAATTAGAAGTCCTATCCTAGTTATCCTTATCAATGGAGATGAGAATTGAATCTTAATCCCACTTAGTTAGCCTTTACTAAAGCAAGGGAAGATCAAGTGGATTAATTAGTCTGATCTTCAGGTTCTAGTCAATTCCTAAGAAAGGACTGGAATTATTGAAGTTCAATTCAATTAGCAAAGATAACAATTATCGATCACGTTGAGTTTGATAACTCCTGAGTTACTGATTTCTTAACCAAGACCAAAAGGGGAAAAGTAAATCTACTCGAATAAAAATATCTTCAGGTTGGAAGTAACAGTAACGTAAACAAAAGAGAGCAATCATAAACTGAAATACCTCAAATGACATTAATTAAGAGAATTATCTGTAACATAGAAAAGTTCATAAATTAAATTGAGAAGATAATAAATAATTAAAAGGAGTGTTGAACCTGATAGAAAGGGGCAATTATGAAAGCGAGAAAAATCCTAAATCCTAATTCTAAGAGAGAGAGGAGAGAACCTCTCTCTAAAAACTACATCTAAATCATCAAAAGTGAATAATTGGAGACTCCCCCCTGAATGGTGCATTCCGCACATCAAAAAGGGCTTCAGAAATCGCTGGGAGTATTTTCTGTAATTTCTGGTGCGTGGCCTCTGTCACGCGACCGCGTGGGTCACGCAGTCGCGTCATCTGGAGTTTTCCTTATCACGCGTTCACTTCGGTCATGCGTCCGCATCATCTGCGTTCTGCTCAAGGCGCGCGTTCGCATCATTCACGCGTTCGCGTCGCGCTCTCTTCGCGCTGGGCATGTGGCCGCGTCGCCCACGCGTTCGCGTCGCTGCCAGTTTCTTCAAAAACTCCATTTTGTGCTTTCCTTCTATTTTTGTATGTTTCCTTTCCATCCTTTAAGTCATTCCTACCTTTAGAATATCTGAAACTACTTAACACACAAATCACGGCATCGAATGGTAATAAAGAGTAATTAAAATAATTATTTTTAAAGCATAGGAAACATGTATTTCACATATATCACATAATGAGGAAGGGAAAGTAAAACCATGCAATTAACATGAATAAGTGAGTGAAGGATTGAATAAATCACTTAAATTAGGCATAAAATATATCATAAAATATGGGTTTATCAATGGGTCTAGGAAGCTGTTTGAATGCCATAGTGAGAATTCGGATTGCTTACCACTCGGATGGAATCATCATGTTCCACTTGAAGACGGGTGCAAAAACAAGATTTGGGATCCAGGCATACATGAGGATCAAATTTGGGAGCTCAAAGCTTGTGAAGAACTCCATCAAAGCTTGAGAAATTTACTTGGTATTGATAGAGCTTATTGGAAGTCTAAGCATTGGTGGCAGTTTCAAGACGAGTTCAAGCACAAGCCACCATGACAAGGAGCTCACCAAATGTCCAACTTAAGGACTTTAACTAAAAGTGCTAGGTGGGAGACAACCCACCATGGTATAATCATTCCTTTTTTTTATCCTTAATCTTATTTTATTTTATTTTTACTAGTATTCATTCATAATTTCTGCACATTCACCTGCATTCTGCATTTGCATATGCATATTGCATTAAAAAAATGCACGCGACGTGCGAGCGTCGCTGACGCGTCCGTGTCATGTGTGCATGCGAAGCAAAGAAGAAAGAAGCAGAGAGTCACGTAAAAACGTGGCTGGAGGCGTGCCTTAGGCATAGACATGCCCACGCGAACGCGTCGCTAACGCGTCCGCGTCATTTTAAAAAATAGCCTCCCCACGTGTCCGCGTCACCCACACGAACGCATGGCCCTAAAACTCGACGTAAAAGAGGTATATGGCAGCAAGTTATGATGGAGTGGGGCTGGAAAGATGCTGGAAGCACCAACCCTGTCACGCGACCGCGTGCCCCACGCGGCCGCGTCGTTTTACAAAATCAGGCCATTCATGCGATCACGTCACCCACGCGAACGCTCACCCAGATTTTTGGCAAATTGCATTTAAAACAGAGAGTTGTGCGAACGCACGGCTGCACTCGTGCTAATGGCACAAATCAGGCGACGCGATCGCGTGACCCACGCGTCTGCGCCACCTGAAAATATCGCATACCACGCGACCACGTGACCCACGCGTCCGCATCACATGCGGCACACAGCTTATCCAGATCAGCCAAATATCATATATTTTCTTCCCCAAATCCTAATTTTTCTTTTTCCCTTCTTATTTCTTTCTTCTACCTTCCTCCTTCTTTATTCTTTCTCACTTTTTACTTTCTATTTTTCACATCCATTATCAAGGTTCTTTTCTTTCTTTATTTACTTTTTACTTTTCCTTTATTACTTTTATTTATGTTTATGTTTTTTTTCCTTTTTCTTTTCACATTCATTATCTATATTTTCTTTTTCTTTCTTTTCTTTTCTTTTTATTCCTTTAATTGGTGTTAGAAACTTATTTGGGTGATTATTTTTTTTTATATTTTGTTTGTGAGTTATTGTGAAATTGTTTGACAATTAATATTACTTTTAAAAGGTTGCTTGCATGTTCAATTTAATACTTTCAATAACATATTTACCATGCATGCTATGTGTTTGTGAAAAAGTCCTTATGGCATTGTGCATTATTTTTATATTACTCTATTTTACTACTCTAATGCCTGCTTTTCACAAAATCTCTTTTATATTTTATTAATTAAATATAATTATCAATACAAACAGGTTGTTAGTTTCAAAGGGTTGGTAATCTAACTTAGACATTGAATGTTTAATCTATGCTACTCATGCCTTTGCCAGCATTCCAATAAACATCTTGCATTTAATTGCCATCACATACACTTGCTATATTTTCATTGATGAACTTTTCATATGTAGTCATGACCATGTGTTAACGACATCCTTCTTTACCGTGCATTGATTATCACCTATACCATCATCTTCCTTGATCGAACCCTTAGCTTTACTTATTACTTTCTTTTTCCCTTTTCAAGATGGCCACCAAGAAGGATAAAGAGAAAGCTACTTCCAAACAATCGGCAAGGAAAGGAATAAAAAGTGCACTAGCTGCGAAACCACCCGTCCACTTGTACATCTCTACATGCACCGAGGACGGTGCAATCTTTAAGTGTGGGGAGGTCGATACTGACTTTTGTGGGTTAGTTACCTTCTTCTCAATACCAATGTTTTATTTTTTTTGTTTGTTCATTGTTGCATTTGCATGTTTGATTGCATATTTGTTTGATTTTGTGCATATTTTACCACTTGGTTAGAGTAATATTTTCTTTTTCAAGAAACTTTTTATAGCATTTCACTAATTTGATTAAAATTTTTATTGAACTTGTTTGAAGAAATATTATACTGAAACATAGTTTTAGAGCTCAAACACACAAAACATGTGAGATTTTTGAGCTTATTTGATTGGTTGCATCTTATCAACCAATATTTTATTTTTAGTGTGTGTTGTTCTCTCTAAAATTGTGATCTTTGTCTTGCTTAATTCTATATTTCTATGGTTTGATTTATACATGCACTTATACGATTGAGGCCTTTGTTTCACTGAGCTTACGTACTCATATGGCCTTACCTTTCATTATCCCTTGCAAACCAATTTTGAGCCTATTTTACCCCTTTGTTCTTTATTTTAGCACATCATTAACTCTAAGCAGAAAACAATAATGTCCTTAATTTGAATCCTTGGTTAGCTTAGACTAGTGAGAGTGCTCATGAATTAAGTGTGGGAAAAAGTGGGTTTGGAAACGTTTGGTTTAAGAATTGGGTGTTATATATCTTTATGAAAATGTGAAAGAAATGTTTAGGACATGTTCATGCATTCAATAATTTAACCATATGCATTGAGAAAAACAAAAGAAAAAAAATATATATATATATATAAGGAGAAAAAAAGAAAATAAAAAGAGAAAACAATAAAAAGGGGACAAAATGCCCCAAAGTAAATGGTGAAAAGCAATGCATATGTACTGTACTCGAAATTAGGATGCATGAATATGTGGAAAACATGGTTAATGGATAGTTAGATGTTGTATTATGATTACATGGATTGTCCTAAGTGAGGTGGAAAGTTTAAGTTAATTAAGGATTCAGATTTTAGTCCACTTAACCAAATACAATCCTACCTTGACCCTAACCCCATTACAACTCTTAAAAGACCTCTTGATATGTGTATCTGTGCATAAATTTTTGTTGATTGTTAGATGAAGAGCAAGCCTTAGAAAGCAAGATTAGTAAAGAATTGAGAGATCGAACCTTAAACACCTGAGCGATTAGAGTGCATATTACTTCCAGTGAGGGTTCGATGCTCGATTCCTTGTTCCCGGCTTTCATGAGCTATTTTCTTCTGCAAGTCCACTTGTACTTTATGTTGTGATTTGAATTAGTGAAATCCAGTTCATATTTGTTCTTGAAGGATTTGTTTACTTTTAACCAAGTAGGTAGAAATATTTTGCATGTAGTTGCATTCATATAGATAGGTTGCATTTCATACTTTCTACCATTCCTCTTCACTCTTATAGTTTCTCTTGAGCATAGCATGAGGACATGCTAATGTTTAAGTATGGGGAGGTTGATAAACCCCATTTTTAGGGTTTATCCTATGCTTAATCTAGTAGATTTTATCCATTATTCTCACATTTATTCATACAATTCACATGCTTTATGTTTTCCTTCCTGATTTTGTGCTATGATTGAAAACATGTTTCTTTGATCTTAATTTGCTATGTTTAATCCCCTCTTATTACCATTCGATGCCTTGATATGTGTGTTAAGTGTTTTCAGAGATTACATGGCATGAATGGCTTAGAGGATGGAAAGGAAGCATGCAAAAGTGGAAGGAATACAAGAAATTGAAGGAACTGCACTATCAGCCTGACCTCTTCGCACTCAAATGATCATAACTTGAGCTATAGAGGTCCAAATGAGGCGGTTCTAGTTGCGTTGGAAAGCTAACGTCCGACGGCTTCGAAATGATATATAATTTGCTATAGTGGCTGTACAGCTAGGCGACGTGAACGTGTGCTCCACGCGGAAGCGTCGCAGTGACGAAAAACCAGCGTGGCAGATTTCGCAACCAGCAATTACTGGGCTGTTTCTAACCCAGTTTTTGGCCCAGAAAACATAGATTATAGGCTATAAAGTAGCAGAATCTATTTATTCAATGATACAACATTCATAACTCACAATTTTTAGGTTTTTAGATGTAGCTTTTAGAGAGAGAGGCTCTCTCCTCTCTCTTAGGATTTAGGATTAGGATTAGAATTTAGGATTTCTATTATGATTAGGCTACCTCTCTTCAATCACAGGTTCAATGTTCCTTTAATTTATTTTCTACTTTTATTTATTCTATTACTTTAATTGTTATTTATCTTTTCAATTTGGTTTATGAACTCCATGTTAGGATTGATTTTCTTAATTAATACATATTGAGGTATTTTAGATTTATGATTGTTTTATTCCATTTATGATAATTATAATTTAATTTAGATTTTTCTCCTTTTGACTTTGGTTAAGTAATTGGTAACACTTGAGTTATCAAACTCAGTAGTTGATTGAAAATTGGAATTCTCGCTGATTGATTTGGATCGCTCTAAAGCTAGTCTTTCCACAGGAGTTGACTAGGACTTGAGGATCAAATTGATTGGTCCGCTTGACTTTCTTTTATTTAGTAAGGGTTAACTAAGTGGGAGCGATAAACAATCCTCATCACACCTGATAAGGATAACTAGGATGGGATTTCCAGTTCTTACACCTTGTCAAGAGTTTTATAATTATTAATTTATTTTTCTTGTCATTTAAATTACTTGTTCCTTATTTTAAAAACCCAAAACAAAATATACTTTTTCCATAACCAATAATAAATCATACTTCCCTACAATTTCTTGAGAGATGATCCAAGGTTTAAATACTTCGTTTACAAATTTTATTGGGTTTTGTTACTTGTGACAACCAAATTTTTGTACGAAAGGATTCTTTACTGGTTTAGAAACTATACCTACAACGTGATTATATTTGTGAATTTTTTTACTAGCAGAAATTCAATCGTCATGTTGCGACGAAGGCAACGAGGCTAGAAGAACTGGAGAGAAAATTAAAATGAAGAATAAATTAAAAATTAGTAACAGCAGTAAACCAAGAAAAAAATTAAATTCAAGAACAATCATCAATAATCAAGAAAAAATTTATAACAAGAACAGAAAAAATAGCAGATAAAGAATGAAAAATCAAAAAGAAAATCAAGAATAAACCTACGTGACGGATGACACGACGACTAGACACAGCTGCACTGTGCTGCACGGAGGGTAACACAGGGCTACTGATACGTGGACGACAACACAACAAGTCGGTAACTGCTGGTAGGTGCTGCTTCTATGTCACAGCGTGGGGATAACAGAGAGAGAGATAGAGAGAGAGAGAGAGAGAGAGAGAGAGAGAGAAGCTACAAGGAAGGGAGAGGGAGTGGATAAGGGGAAGAACGGTGCCGTGGACCGCGGGTGTGGCGCCTTCACAGCTGCTGTAATTTGGAGGATGGCAGAGGAGAGTGGAGGACTAGGGGTTGTGAGAGTTCAAAGTAGGGCGAGGTACTGAGGTTTGCGGCGCTGAGGATGTAAGACCCAGAACCTTTGAAAAGTCTTTTTATGATCAAGTCTCAAATCATATGGTTATTTATAGCCTTAATTTCAGAAATTATTTTATTAAAGGTAATTAAGGCAAGTTTCGATTTATTGAATTTGAGATAAGTTATGATTATTATCCAATTTTATAATTATTAGATTATTTTCTATATTTGAATTATAAAGTTGATAGTTATGAAGTAATAAGGATTTTATACGATTTGGATTAGATAAGTAATATTTTAAATGTTACTATTGCTATTTTGGAAAAATGAAGAAATTAAGTATATTATTTCTAATTATTTGATTTGGAAATTTTATTGAAAGTAATTTGTAAAAATTGATGAGAAAATAGTATTTTCTATATACATCTAGTGTTGGATTTAATTTGGATTTCAATTACTCTATTCCCTAATTTTAGTAAAGTTACCAAAGTGCCCCTAACCCTAGGTTTCAAAAATGAAACCCTAACTCCCTTCATCCTAGTAGCCGCAGCCTCACCTCCCTCAACACACACAGTTTGTTCCCTTAACCCACGAAGAAAAAACAGAAGCAGTGAGCCACCGCGGAGAAACGGGATCCGTGGAGAAGAAGGAGAGGAGGAGAGGGAAGAGACTGCGCCGCGCGCTGGGCTTCACCGCCACCGCGCCGTCGTCTGGCCGAAGAGGAAGGAGAGCGTCGCACCGCACCGTCGCGCCGCGCCCTGCCATCGCCGCCGGTGCTGCCAGCCCTTCGCGTTTCGCGCCGCCGAGGGTCCTGCTCCTGCCAGGCATGTCTCCGCCGTGAGTCGCGACCAGAGGGAAGAGAGAAAGACCATGAAAGAAGCGTGGAGTCGGTGCCGAGTGGAGAGGGACTTACCGCAGCCGTCGCGCGCCGCCGTGTGCCGTCATCGCTATCTGAACAGTCACCGTCGCCTTGGGTGGAGTCCGCCGCTGTCGCCAGTGGAGGCCACTGCTGTAGAACGGACGTGTGAGAGGGAAGCAAGATGAATCCCCTCTGCTTCTGGTGCTCTAGTCCGCCGCTGCCGCCGCCGGAATCCTTGGGGGCCGCCGTTGTCTTTGTTGCCATTAAAGGAAGCTAGCTGCCGCCGCCATTCAGATCCGCTACGGTCTCTGTCGGAAGCCACCATGGGAGCCGTGGAATGAGGGGTTTCTGCCACCTTTGAAACTCCATTGCTGTTGTTGTCATGGCCGCCACGCCGTTGGCTACCGGGATCGGTATTGTGGCCGCCAGAAACCGTCTTTTCTTGGTAAGCGTTTGGTTTTTGAAACCCCTTAAAGTTAGTGCCCTGTTATACTTCGTTAGAGATTCTGAGATGTTGGTTATGCAGGGTTGAGTTCCGATAAATGTGCGTTGAAACTAAGGTTGTTGTTGAGCCACCGGAGCTTTTTGCTGCTACGGGGCTGTTGTCGGGTCAGTTCGGAATCGCAGCTGTTCCTTTGTGTTATTTTGGTAAGTATATTTCGAAGAGCCTCGTGTTAGTATTTTGTCGTGTATGGTTGATGAATATGAGTTCTGATAGCATGGGGTCGAGTCCTGATTATTGTATGTTGCGACTAGTGTCGCTATGATTATTGCGGATGTGGCTTGAAGCTGAGGTTGCGGTTGTTGATGATTTCGGGTTGAGGCGGAAAAGACTCTGTGACGCGTTTGAGTTATGGAATTTGCGTTTTAAGGTAGGGGCGCTTTCCAAAAACTATGTTTTAAGTATTGGAATTATTACATATGGATACTGTTGTGAGATATTGTGTATTTGGTGATTGTATCTGCCTTATGTGTTATTTGATTGACCCGAGTGATTATGGATGTTGGTTTGGTTGAATTGTTGTACGGCTTTGTAAAATGCAATGTTTTGAAGTGATTCTTTAAAGATTTGAAATCTGAGTTTAATCCGTTGAGGATTGATTTGATTTGAGTCAATTATTTGATGATGTGAAAAGTCGAATGCACTTTTGAATTCAGCCTGGTTTACTTTGATTGACTTGATCTTGGACAAATGAATTGTTACTGAACTGTTTCTTTAAAGCTTTGGAAATGAGTTAAATCGGTTGATATTGAGTTGATTTTGAAATGGTTTTCTTGAGATATGCCACTGAGGCGACTGTTGGATTTAGCTTGCTTTGAATTGATTTCTGGTTTTGAGCTGTTGAAAAGGAATGAGAAACGGTTTAGTTGGGACCCGAACCGGGTGGCAAAAGTCCAAGTTTTAGGGGAGGTGCTATCGAAATTTCTACAAAATCCTAGTCTTGTTTGAAAAGTTATTTAAAAAGTATTGGATTTGAGAAGTTGTATTGTTTGATTTATTAAGAGAATATTTATATTTTCAGGCTTAATTTATTTAGTGAACTTTATGCCTTGAGTTTGACTTATTTAGAAATGAACTATTTTTACCGTTTGAATCACTGAAGGAAAGAATGATTCTTTAATATTGATTTCAATATAAAAAAGGAGCTTTTAGTGATTTCAAAGGAATCTAGACTTTTGATTAAGCAATTAAGTTTGAGGCATTTTGGAAGAGTTAGAAAAATGGGTTCCAAAAAGAAACCTGAAAGTGGTTTGATTCAAATGAACCGGTTCCTTTTCAAATGAGTTGATTTTTGGACCGGGTTAGAACTTGTGATTTTGTATGGTCGGTTTCAATGAATTTTAAGGAATTGATATAGGTTGACCTTCCATAAAGACTTGGGACTCTGCCGAGAAGCTTTTATTATAAAATCCCATTGTTGGACGGGTGGTTTTGAATACTTTGAAATAAATCCTTAACTTGCAATGGTTTTGGAAGTTTTGGAAAGAGAATGCCGAGAGTGGCTTTGTTTTAAACAGGGAACTCACTTGAGTAAATTTGGCTTATGAGCCTGAGATGATTTGAGAAATGAGATCTTTAAAGCCAGGGCCAAAAAGAGTTAAAATTTGATTTCAAAGTGAAATGGCTTGAGAAAAGTGATTTGTGGCTTAAATGCCGGTTTTATGAATTTGATGTTGTTGAATGGTGGAAGTGTTGTTTTGTTATGGGCCGGAATGGCTGTGTATGATTATGAATATTGGCAAGTTCTGGATTGAACCGTGAGCCAGAATGGCTGTGTATGATATTGATTTATGGCTGATTGCCGAATGAGTTATGGGCCGTATGGCTGACTATGAATTATGAATTTAAGCCGGATGGTTGAGATGGATATTGATCCATGGCTGGGACTGAATGAATATATGCTTGAGATACCTGGGTAGTAGCAAGGGTTGTAATTCGTCCCACTTGCTCCAGGTCAGAGACTGTGATGCCTGGGTAGTAGCAGTAGTAATGGTAATTCCACTCGCTCCAAGTTGAGCTTTTAAACACCCGCCTGGGTAGTAGCCGCAGTAGTGGTTATTCCACTGGCTCTGGGTTAAGCGGGTAGTAGCAATGGGGTTGTAGCTCAAACCTACTTGCTCCGCGATGGGTGTTTCTGTCCATGGCTAGCTACCAGAACGTGTCAGGTTGGCTATATAACCGACAGATGATATCATCAGTCACTAGAGACAGGCATGCATCATATGCATCTATGTGACATTGTTTGGGTGTGCATATTGTACTTAGTTTGCCTATGTGATTAACTGCTAATTGTTCTACTTGGTGTAATTGTTTGTTTGTGCTTGAACTTCCTATCTGTGTTTGCAACTGGGACTCCGTTGGTTTGTGGTGATTGGTTGATGGTTGGATTGTTTGGGCCTAGGGCAATGGTTGAAATGAGATGGACCAATGATTGGTTTCGATTTTGTGTTTTTGGTTTGGAAAAGTATGAAATGCTAATTTGGTTCAGCATGGTTAAACCTTTTTGAAAGGCTTTTGAGTCTTTGAGAATTGAATGGTTCCTCTTTTAGAAAAGATTTCCGACCTTACTTTCATTGTAAACCGTTGTTTTTGAAAAGAGGCATGAGACAGTTATTAATCACTGGTGCGGTTATCTTCATGTATCCTATTACAGTAATTCCCAAAAACCCTTTACTGAGAACCCTTTCGAGGATGATGTTCTCACCCCCTACATTTTTCCCCTTTCAGGATATGGGCACAGAAGTCACGAAGAGTTTATTTAGTTGTTGTTGAAATGCTCTGTATTGCTTTAGGTTATTATTTATACCCTCGCCTTTATCTTGAGATATTCTGCAAGAGGGATAGGAATTGTGTTGTCTAATGCTTGTAATATTATTTATATATATGTGTGTATATATATGGATGTACTCTTTATGAGCTTTTGTAAGTTGTATGGTATTTATGGATGTACGTTACCGAACGAAAGTATTTCTTGGGAATGGTATTGCGGTTTAAAGTTTTAAACAGGCTCATATTTTAGTATTAAATAATATAAGTGTCGTCGTAATGTCCGAGCTATCAGAGTCGCACAGCCGGAAGCGTGAGCTTTGGTAGTTAGGGTGTTACATTATGGTATCAGAGCGGTCTTTCCTGTAGAGCCTGAGGAATAGACCGACTATGCTTCGATTGCATACTCTGAGCGTTTGTCATGTATTAGGTCTTGTCGAAAGACGAGAATTAGAGATTTATGCACATGACGGTCTATTGATTAACGCTGTTAGTCTTGCATTGCATAAATCTTGGTATTAAGTTTGGCCGCTTAATACTAGTGAATTATGTATATGAAAGCACTGATGGGTTATCATAGATGATATACGAGTTTCGGGTAAAGCGAATCGCGGGTTTTGGGAACGTTGGAAACTATTTCTCGAGGCTATTCAGTTGTGTGTCTTGAATTCTATTCGAGTCGACTTGTTCTTTCATATCCTAACTTGAAGTTCTTGTTTGCTGATCCTTTTGAGGAGTAGTTTGATTTTTTCAATTTTATTCCTCTATCCACAGGCATTCTTGTTTGATCTTAAGTGCATATGCTTGTTTAAGATCCTCGTTGTATCTACCTTCCTCTGTTTGAGTTCTTTTTTATTCCTGTATTCTTTGATATAGCCTTGAACTTGTCTTGATGCGCTGTGACTTTTAACTCTGGATTCCGAGTTCATTCTTAGGAAAATTGTTGATTCAGTTTTTCTCTTATTTGACAGTGATTACAGCCAATTTTTAGATTTTTATAAAAATTGCTGTTGAATAGATACATACTTAGCTATATATGAAACTTCGAAGATTTCTTATACAGTTTAACAACTATTTATTTCTAATACCTCACCTGTACTTTTACTGGTTTACGGAACTGCGTTTACTTTAAATTACAATTTGACTTTCTAGTAATTTTACTATAGTTCCAATGCACATCTTCATTTGATTATGTATTTGGATATTTTTCAAAATTTTGAAAAAAAAAAGGATTTACCACTTTTGTCTCGGTTGAGTTTCGTTTGATAAGCTTTACTTAACTTATTTTGAATTGAGTTTGATTTAGCATGCTATATGGTTTATGCCATTGCTGTTCTTTTGAAAATGTTGGACTCATAGCTTTCTCCTTATGAACGGACTAAAGTTTCTCTTAAGCCTTCCATCTCCATAGGTGTCGTGCTTGGCTTTGTTTTTAACTAATCTTTTACATCTTGTGAACATTACCATTGATCTTGGTTTTTCTTCTCTGGTGAACCTCATTCTTATATGAGTCAGTTTGATTCGTTTCAAAACAGTGCATCGTTTAATCTCTCATTATCTCTACAAGAGTTTTTAGTCAAAGATTTATCCTTGAGAAATTACTAATGATTGAGTTGTCTTTTCCTATGACTTTTTCTTTTGGATCAATTGAAAGCTTGTTTGATGTCGCATGCCTAGTGGATCTTGTTTAAACTACTTTGATTTAAGATCTTTTCTTGTATGGCTTGACTCCTTTTCAAGTACATCCTAATTTTCTTGAATATTATTGCGAGATGGTGATTTCAAGTATACTTTTGGAGACTTGTTTTGAATTTTATAAAGCAGATTGAATTCTCTTTGAATAAGTTCTAAATTGAACTTATTTTTCATTTGCTTGGTTATAATTGAGACCGTTGTTCAATTTTTGGCAAAATTGTTTTAAAGTCGGTATGCGCTATTTTAAATGAGGTTTGAAAAGCTTCCTTGTTTATTGGAAACCGGTGTGTTTGTAATGCAACACTTAATTCCTTTACCAATTTATAGCAAACTTTTACCTCGGATTTTCTTTCCTAAATAGAGCTTAACTTTCTCTTTTGACCTCGCTAAGATTTTATACACGCTTGTTTGAATATGGACTTTGGAGATTTTTGAACAAGCATTTGATTTCTCTTCCGAGTTTTATGATTGCTTTTGGTTAAGTTGTGCACCTAATTATCTTTCTAAAATATTTGAGGGAATATTTTAGCCTTTAGCCAAACTTGTGAGCATCTTGTTTTTAAAACTATACATAATCTACTTCAACGTGAAATTGAACTAGAGCAAAGCCACGTTTATGCTTTTGTTACTCTCTTGAAGGATATTTGTTGCTTAACTTTTCTTTTAGACTGCGAGGTGATTTTCCTGCAAGTTTTCGATTCTTTTATGAACAACGTATTCGGAAGTGTTTTTAATCGTGCTCTTGAAGTTCTGTGAGCTTTGTCTTGGGTTTGAGAGATTCTTCCCTATAAACTTCATACTTCTTTGACTCAGCTTGAATTTGTTTCAAACTAATGTGCTGATCCTTCTCCTTGTTGATCCTATTGGATTTCTTTGATTCAAGGGTTATCTTTGAGGTTGTCAATTGAATTGTGTCTAGCAAACTTCATTGCTTGAGTATCCTTGGTTATCTGGGATTGGGTATATTCTCTCAAATCTATTATTGCTATCCTTGACATTTGACTCTCCTTTCTAAATCTTGTATCCTTCTGAGTAGACTCGAGAATTATTTTGATATCACGTGCGACTTGTAGACGTATACGTAACGCGATGCGTTAGTTCTTTAAGATGTGATATGTGTATATAGAAGGTGAAGCGGTAGGTGTGTAACATTATGATGAGTTGTGGGTGTTTTGTCCCTTGCAAACGAGCTTGCGGGTGTTAGGCTTATGATTGGCTATGAGGTTGAAAAGTGCTTGACGGAGTTGGAAAGTTGAAGCCTTGAGGTTGATATGAGATTAGTGTACGGATGTTAAGCACGTCGTTTTAACCTCATCATGTTTTATAGCCTTCGATGCCTTGCTTTACTATCACATGTTTGAACCATGTCATCTTTGCTTTGTGAACGCTTATCTTGATTTGCACCCTATTTTGGCACCTCAAGTTTTTGTGAGGCATTGAGATCATATGACCTTGTGCATTGAGCCTATCTTATAACGTTTGCTTTACAATCACACTCCTGCCTTTGTATCTTTATGCATACGACCATCCAAGTATTTGAAAATCGTATATAGGTTTATATGTTGAGATATTTTTGCTTCTTCCTTAAATGTGTTCAAGGGTGAACTGTTATGAGATTTCTTTCGTTTTGTATCAATTTTCGAGGACGAAAATTTTTATAAGGTGGGTAGAATGTAAGACCCAGAACCTTTGAAAAGTCTTTTTATGATCAAGTCTCAAATCATATGGTTATTTATAGCCTTAATTTCAGAAATTATTTTATTAAAGGTAATTAAGGCAAGTTTCGATTTATTGAATTTGAGATAAGTTATGATTATTATCCAATTTTATAATTATTAGATTATTTTCTATATTTGAATTATAAAGTTGATAGTTATGAAGTAATAAGGATTTTATACAATTTGGATTAGATAAGTAATATTTTAAATGTTACTATTGCTATTTTGGAAAAATGAAGAAATTAAGTATATTATTTCTAATTATTTGATTTGGGCATTTTATTGAAAGTAATTTGTAAAAATTGATGAGCAAATAGTATTTTCTATATACATCTAGTGTTGGATTTAATTTGGATTTCAATTACTCTATTCCCTAATTTTAGTAAAGTTACCAAAGTTCCCCTAACCCTAGGTTTCAAAAATGAAACCCTAACTCCCTTCATCCTAGTAGCCGCAGCCTCACCTCCCTCAACACACACAGTTTGTTTCCCATAACCCACGAAGAAAAAACAGAAGCAGTGAACCACCGCGGAGAAACGGGATCCGTGGAGGAGAAGGAGAGGAGGAGAGGGAAGAGACTGCGCCGCGTGCTGGGCTTCACCGCCACCGCGCCGTCGTCTGGCCGAAGAGGAAGGAGAGTGTCGCACCGCACCGTCGCGCCGCGCCCCGCCATCGCCGCCGGTGCTGCCAGCCCTTCGCGATTTGCGCCGCCGAGGGTCCCGCTCCTGCCAGCCATGTCTCCGCCGTGAGTCGCGACCAGAGGGAAGAGAGAAAGACCATGAGAGAAGCGTTGAGTCGGCGCCGAGCGGAGAGGGACTTGCCGCAGCCGTCGCGCGCCGCCGTGTGCCGTCACCGCTGTCTGAACAGTCACCGTCACCTTGGGTGGAGTCCGCCGCTGTCGCCAGTGGAGGCCACTGCTGTGGAACAGACGTGTGAGAGGGAAGCAAGATGAATCCCCTCTGCTTCTGGTGCTCTGGTCCGCCGCTGCCGCCACCGGAATCCTTGGGCGCCGCCGTTGTCCTTGTTGCCATTAAAGGAAGCTAGCTGCCGCCGCCATTCAGATCCGCTACGGTCTCTGTCGGAAGCCACCATGGGAGCTGTAGAATGAGGGGTTTCTGCCACCTTTGAAACTCCATTGCTGTTGTTGTCATAGCCGCCACGCCGTTGGCTGCCGGGATCAGTATTGTGGCCCCAGAAACCGTCTTTTCTTGGTAAGCGTTTATTTTTCGAAACCCCTTAAAGTTAGTGCCCTGTTATACTTCGTTAGAGATTCTGAGATGTTGGTTACGCAGGGTTGAGTTCCGATAAATGTGCGTTGAAACTAAGGTTGTTGTTGAGCCACCGGAGCTTTTTGCTGCTACGGGGCTGTTGTCGGGTCGGTTCGGAATCGCAGCTGTTCCTTTGTGTTATTTTGGTAAGTATATTTCGAAGAGCCTCGCGTTAGTATTTTGTTGTGTATGGTTAATGAATATGAGCTCTGATAGCGTGGGGTCGAGTCCTGATTATTGTATGTTGCGATTAGTGTCGCTATGATTATTGCGGATGTGGCTTGAAGCTGAGGTTACGGTTGTTGATGATTTCTGGTTGAGGCGGAAAGGACTCTGTGACACGTTTGAGTTATGGAATTTGCGTTTTTTGGTAGGGGCGCTTTCCAAAAACTATGTTTTAAGTATTGGAATTATTACATATGGATACTGTTGTGAGATATTGTGTATTTGGTGATTGTATCTGCCTTATGTGTTATTTGATTGACCCGAGTGATTATGGATGTTGGTTTGGTTGAATTGTTGTGCGGCTTTGTGAAATGCAATGTTTTGAAGTGATTCTTTAAAGATTTAAAATCTGAGTTTAATCCGTTGAGGATTGATTTGATTTGAGTCAATTATTTGATGATGTGAAAAGTCGAATGCACTTTTGAATTCAGCCTGGTTTACTTTGATTGACTTGATCTTGGACAAATGAATTGTTACTGAACTGTTTCTTTAAAGCTTTGGAAATGAGTTAAATCGGTTGATATTGAGTTAATTTTGAAATGGTTTTCTTGAGATATGCCACTGAGGCGACTGTTGGATTTAGCTTGCTTTGAATTTATTTCTGGTTTTGAGCTGTTGAAAAGGAATGAGAAACGGTTTAGTTGGGACCCAAACGGGTGGCAAAAGTCCAAGTTTTAGGGGAGGTGCTACCGAAATTTCTACAAAATCCTAGTCTTGATTGAAAAGTTATTTAAAAAGTATTGGATTTGAGAAGTTGTATTACTTGATTTATTAAGAGAATATTTATATTTTCAGGCTTAATTTATTTAGTGAACTTTATGCCTTGAGTTTGACTTATTTAGAAATAAACTATTTTTACCGTTTGAATCACTGAAGGAAAGAATGATGCTCTAATATTGATTTCAATATAAAAAGGAGCTTTTAGTAATTTCAAAGGAATCTAGACTTTCGATTGAGTAATTAAGTTTGAGGCATTTTGGAAGAGTTAGAAAAATGGGTTCCAAAAAGAAACCTGAAAGTGGTTTGATTCAAATGAACCGGTTCCTTTTCAAATGAATTGATTTTTGGACCGAATTGGAACTTGTGATTTTGTTTGGTTGGTTTCATAATAAATTCAGTTTTATTTACTTGAACCGAGAATCCATGATTTTAAGAGTTTCAATGAATTTTAAGGAATTGATATAGGTTGACCTTCCCTAAAGACTTGGGACTCTGCCGAGAAGCTTTTATTATAACATCCCATTGTTGGACGGGTGGTTTTGAATACTTTGAAATAAATCCTTAACTTGCCATGGTTTTGGAAGTTTTGGAAAGAGAATGCCGAGAGTGGCTTTGTTTTAAACAGGGAACTCACTTGAGTAAATTTGGCTTATGAGCCTGAGATGATTTGAGAAATGAGATCTTTAAAGCCAGGGCTGAAAAGAGTTGAAATTTGATTTCAAAGTGAAATGGCTTGAGAAAAGTGATTTGTGACTTAAATGCCAGTTTTATGAATTTGATGATGTTGAATGGTGGAAGTGCTGTTTTGTTATGGGCCGGAATGGCTGTGTATGATTATGAATATTGGCTGGTTCTGGATTGAACCATGAGCCGGAATGGCTGTGTATGATATTGATTTATGGCTGATTGCCGAATGAGTTATGGGCCGTATGGCTGACTATGAATTATGAATTTAAGCCGGATGGCTGAGATGGATGTTGATCCATGGCTGGGACTGAATGAATATATGCTTGAGATATCTGGGTAGTAGCAAGGGTTGTGGTTCGTCCCACTTGCTCCAGGTCAGAGACTGTGACGCCTAGGTAGTAGTGGTAGTAGTGGTGATTCCACTCGCTCCAGGTTGAGCTTTTAAACACCCGCCTGGGTAGTAGCCGTAGTAGTGGTTATTCCACTAGCTCTGGGTTTAGCGGGTAGTAGCAATGGGGTTGTAGCTCAAACCTACTTGCTTCGCGATGGGTGTTTCTGTCCATGGTTAGCTACCATGACGTGTCAAGTTGGCTATATAACCGACAGATGATATCATCAGCCACTAGGGACAGGCATGCATCATATGCATCTATGTGACATTATTTAGGTGTGCATATTGTACTTGGTTTGCCTATGTGATTAACTGCTAATTGTTCTACTTGCTGTAATTATTTGTTTGTGCTTGAACTTCCTATCTGTGTTTGCAACTGGGACTCCGTTGGTTTGTGGAGATTGGTTGATGGTTGGATTGTTTGGAAAAGTATGAAATGCTATTTTGGTTCCGCATAGATAAACCGTTTTGAAAGGCTTTTGAGTTTTTGAGAATTGAACGGTTCTTCTTTCTGAAAAGATTTCCGACTTTACTTTCATTGTAAACCTTTGTTTTTGAAAAGAGGCATGAGACGGTTATTAATCACTGGTGCGGTTATCTTCATGTATCATATTACAATAACTCCCAAAAACCCTCTACTGAGAACCCTTTCGAGGATGATGTTCTCACCCCCCTACATTTTTTCCCTTTCAGGATATGAGCGCAGAAGTCACGAAGAGTTTATTTAGTTGTTGTTGAAATGCTCTGTATTGCTTTAGGTTATTATTTGTACCCTTGCCTTTATCTTGAGATATTCTGTAAGAGGGATAGGAATTGTGTTGTCTAATGCTTGTATATATATATATGTGTGTGTGTGTGTGTGTGTGTGTGTGTGTGTGTGTGTGTGTGTGTGTGTGTGTGTGTGTGTGTATGGATGTACTCTTTATGAGCTTTTGTAAGTTGTATGGTATTTATGGATGTACGTTATCGAACGAAAGTATTTCTTGGGACGGTATTGCGGTTTAAAGTTTTAAACAGGCTCATATTTTAGTATTAAATAATATAAGTGTCGTCGTAATGTCCGAGCTATCAGAGTCGCGCAGCCGGAAGCGTGAGCTTTGGTAGTTAGAGTGTTACAGAGGAGGTGAGGGTGAATGAATGGGCTTCAGTGTTCCGTGTAGGCTCTTTAGGGTTAAGGTAATTTAGAAGTTTTATTTACATACCGGTTCAGTTTGGCTTGGTTTAGGTTTTCTCAGCCAGAACCAAAAATCGAATCAAACCAAACGAAAAACTAAAAAACTTAATTTTTCGGTTATTTCAATTTTTGTTTATTTCGGTTTTCATTGTTCGGTTCATCGGTTTTGTTCAGTTTGGATTAATTTTGAACACTCCTAGTAACCACTGTGCTAGGTATTTTAACTATTGCAATGTCATCATACACGATAGTTACCACTGTGGTGTCACCATGCACGGTGATTGCTGCCACTATTTTTTACTGATAGTATAATATCTATCTGTATGTAAAAATTTAGAAAGTAGTAAACATTAGTATGGTAAGTGTCTATGCATATGTATGCTGCCCCTTTCAGGAACTTTTTCCATTTTTAAAAGATGGTTATAGTTCTTTGTAAATATGGATAGTAGATAGTTTTTCCTGTAGATAGTTTTTTGATATAATGCCTGTCGAGATCCCAGCTGTCTTGAGTGAATGAACCCTTAGGTCCTTGGTGTCTTGCCTCTTTCTGACGAGGCTTCCTCAAGTAGTATTTTAGAAAATGACCCCCTCTTCAAAAGGTCAAACGATGCGACTAATTATGAGGTTGTATTTCTGTGTGAGCAGGAGAATATCTGTTACCCCCAAATTCCTTTTGTGAGATCTCCTTATTTTCTGTATCTTTATGAATGTTTCTTTGTCAGAGTACGGATGAAGTTTTTTTTTTTTTACTCTTGAATCTCAAATTCTAATAGATTGTAAAGTCGTCCCTTTTTAACTCCATCCAAATTCATGGGTCTTTATTTGAGCTTACGAGATAGTTTGTAGGTTTTTAAAGTTAATTTCTTCTCCTTTTTTACTATTTTTTTCAGCTAACTAAGCCTTTTAGTGTGAGAGGATAATAACAATGGGCTTTGTTTTGGACTCTTGTTGAAAAAATTTCTATATTTTTGACTAATTTTTTTATGATTTTCAAGAAAGGTGTTACCGCTTTCTTTTTCTCCGAGGATGTCACCACTAAATATAATTTTTACTGGTCGAAAGTCGAGGATCCAGCTACTCCTAAATTCGAACGACAATGTCTGGTTGATGAAGATGTTTTCTCATTTTTTAGTTACTGAAAGAGTGTTGGAGAAGGCATTCTTTCCTCAACACTAAGATGATATTGTCTCAGCCACTTTTGGACCCACTTAGCTTCTATATTAGTAATATTATACATTGTAAAAGGGTCACACTATGGTACAGAAGTAAGTTGATACAGATTTACAGATATTCTTTTTAGTTTAATATTGTAACAACATGTGGTCTGAGTTATTTTCTTCAAGAGTCAGATTTACAGGACTGAGCGTTAGTGCAGTGGCTTGCTTAATTTACCCTTAACCAATATTTTATGGCTTAGATGAATGTAGTATGTTGACTCCGTTATTACAAGCTCAGCCTTATATATAGTTGGACTAAGTTTTTGGGCTGTGAATTTTGTTTGTAAGGCAAGTGAAATTCATTAAAAAAATTTCATAGCCTAGACTCTACAGGAACATTTTTTGTTTTTAATTCGTTTGTGATCATTAACATATTTTACATTAAATTATCCTCTTTAGATATTCATCCATTATTGTCCTCGGGCAATAACTTGGCATTTTCTCCTTTTCGAATAGATGATATTATTTTGTCAATTGATTAACTCATAAATCTTTTTTTTGTTGGTTTCTTTTATAGCCCAATTATTTAGGAGTAAAAATGATACTTTTTAGTTGGTATTATTTAAAATTAAATATGTGACAATTTAAAATCATATTATTAATAAATAAATTGTATTTTAAATCTAACAATTTATATTTTCTTATATTTTTCTCAAATATTAATTAAATTTAAAAATATATCACATGTTATTTTATATTAAAATATCTATTCAATTATATATAAAAAAATTAAAATATCATTTTGATTCAAATTTCAAAAGGACTAAAAAATGCTCTTTTTAATATTTTGACAAAATTCTTTTTAGCAATAATTTTAAAAAAATTAAAATATCATTTTAAGTTAAAGTTTGTGGATATTTTAGTCTCTTAAAATAAATTAAGTGAAAATTTTAGTTTTTTTTAAATAAAATTTAAATATCTGATATCTCTTATAATTAATCAACAATATTAGGGTAAATGATCAAAACAAATTATTTTGGTTCTAATATTAAGGATATGTTCTAAACGAGATATTGTTGTATTTTTGCCATTTTTGATTTTATGCAAATCGTTGTAGCTAGTAATGATTTTATGTTTATATCAGTACAAAAAAAATATTGAGTACCGTTGGATTTAGCGTCGGTCTTTAGTGGCGAGATTTTCGTCAAATTTACCGACAATAATGATGTCGAATTCGTAAAGTTTAGTAATTATCAGCGAATTTTGAAATCCAATGGTAACTCGATGGTAAGTATTGGAGTGAAACAAAAATAAAATGGCGTGTTTTTTACCGTCGGATTTATCAGCGAATTTTTTCAACGATAAAGCCAATTAGTGAAACAATGTGTTTTGGTGACTGTAAAAGTTTTACCGTTAAAAAGTCCGACGGTAACTGGAACGTAAATTCAAAATGTGAACCCTTTTCCCCTCATTCAGATTCATTTTCCCTCTCACTAAACCACCAAAACTACCCTCTCCTTCCCTCTCCCTTCCCTCTCCCCAAAACGACACTCTGTCGTCACCGACATTGCCACCACCACAGCCCCCTCTCCGTCGCCGTCAGCCAACCCAGCCTTGAGACCCCTTCGTTCTTCTTCTTCTTCTTCTTATTCACCGTTAAACTTTTTCGTTCTCTGAACCACCGCACCGCACCACATAGCCATTACCGTAGCTCCCCAGCTTTGCTTCTCTCGTGTCTGCTCGTTACTGCCACCACCATAGCTACTGTCTAGCTTGTCCTCTTCGAATCGATTCTGTCTCTGCATCAATAGGTAATAGATTCAAATGCGAATATTAAAATAGAAGTTTGTATGCTTAATGCTGATGCATGTTAAAATTCGATTAGATCATACTTTGTTTTGTTAACTGAAATCTCTATATTAGGCTAAAATATTTTGTTGTATATTGAAAAAATTGTTAAGCTATCCATTTCAATAGATCCAAAAATGTTTGAGAAATTAATCCGAAATAATTCAACAGTACTCATTATTTTTCTTGTAATGTATATAATTATTTATGTAGCAACGATTTATCAACGAAAGTGTTCATGTGGTAAATCGTGCTAAGCAACAATGATTTATATATAATACATAAAAATGTTGCGTTCTTTAATTTTTATTTTTTAAATTATTTTATTTATACGTTAAAAAATAAAAACAGAATACAAATGTTTTGACCTTTTTTATTGATTTAGGTAATTTGCTTCTACAAAAAACAAAAATTAGAGATAAGATGAATATTTAAAATTGAGGTGAGGCAAAAATCTACACAAGTCAAATCATGTTTCAAATACATGAACCATGAACCAAAAAGAAAATACGAATGGTAGAAAATTTGAACAAATTAAAATAAAATACTAATAAATTGAAGACTAGACCAACAATTAAAAATTTTATTTAAAATAAAAAATTAAACTTATATAAAGATATGGTGTAATATGAAGAAGTAACACCTTTAAAAAATGTCTAATAATTTTATTTCTTTTTAAATATTCAACAATTAAACAAAAAGTGACACATAAATAGTTGATGAAATTAACTCTGCAGTGTAATTCTATAACTATTTTTGAAAAGAGGGTTACGTAGATAGTGGAATTCTGACGTGTCCTTCCCCATAGCTTTTCTAACACTTGCTTCAAATATTATATTCATATTCAATTATTCATAAATCCATATATTTATATCCTTCTTGCCATATTCTCTCTCATGGATATATCACCATTCATATGTACATAATACTACAAGCTTGCAAGTCACTATTTATGTAAATAATGTCATTATTTAACATTAACAGTACCCCAAATTTCAAATTTCAAATTTTGAATTCAAAGTAACAATTTGAAAAAGAATAATATTTCATCAATTATTTCTGTTTTTGTTTTTATTTTCTCCTCGCCTCTTCTTTCTTCTTCTTCGATTCCACCACCTCTATTTCTTTCATCTTCAATTTTTTTCCACTATCTATTTCTGTTTCTCTCTTCTTCTTCAGATCTCATGCTTGCCACTCTTATTGTCACCCTTTCCTTCCCAAGCTTCTATTCAAATCCAGAAGCTATTACTGTTCCTTCTCTTCCCAGTGACGTTACGTTACCGTTTTCCACCTCATTTTCTGTATTCTATTTTTTTGAGTCTATATTTCAATGATCCCTCTTTAATTTCATGCCATATCTAACATCTTGCTTTGTTGCTTAATAATGTGTGCTGGCATCTTTTCAGGGTAGTCAATAGGTCAAGGGATAGCATATGTGCGAGATAACGAAGGGTTCTTTTCTTCATTATCTGATTCTATTATTCTTCATCTCAGATTTCTTTGTCACCAGACAACCAGCCATTCAGTGATGCCGTTCCAGGACTCGGAGCTGAATGAGGTGCATTGACGATTAGATTCTTGCTAGTAAAGAATTTTATAAAAATAATCACGTTGTAGGTATAGTTTCTAAAGCAACAGAGAATCCTTTCGTATAAAAGTTTTGGTTGTCACTTAAGCAAACCCGATAAAATTGATAACCGAAGTATTGAAACCTCGGGTCGTCTCTCAAGGAATTACAGGGAGATGTGTTTATTATTGGTTATGGAAAAGAGTATGTTTTTGGGTTTTTGAAATAAGGAACAATTAATTTAAATGGCAAGAAAAATAAATTAATAATTAGAAAAACTCTTGGCAAGGTATGAGAACTGGAAATTCCATCCTAGTTATCCTTATCAGGTGTGATGAGAATTGTTTATTGCTCCCACTTAGTTAACCCTTACCAAATAAAGGAAAGTCAAGTGGACTAATCAACTTGATTCTCCAAGTCCTAGTCAACTCCTATGGAAAGACTAGCTTTAGAGGGATCCAAATCAATCAGCAAATTCCAATTTTCAATCAACAGCTGAGTTTGATAACTCAAGTGTTACCAATTACTCCACCAAAGCCAAAAGGGGAAAAATTCAAATTATTTATATCATAAATAAAAGAAAGCAATCATAAATCTGAAATACCTCAATTTGTATTAAATAAGAAAATCAATTCTAACATGAAGAGTTCATAAGCCAATTTGGAAACATAAGTAATTAGCAAGTGAAATAGAGAAACTAAATTAATTGAGTAAATAAAAGTAGAAGAGAAACATAAATTAAAGGAACATTGAACCTGGAATGAAGAAGAAGTAAACCTAACTTTTAAGAGGAATCCTAATCCTAAATCCTAAGAGAGAGGAGAGAGCCTCTCTCTCTCTAAAACTACATCTAAAATCTAAAATTGTGAATATGAATGTTGTTTTATGAATGGATTGATTCCCCCACTTTATAGCCTCTAATCTGTATTTTTTGGGCTGAAAACTGGGTCAAAAACAGCCCAGAAATCGCCCCCATCGATTTTTGATACGTCCAGCACGTGGCAAAGTCACGCGTGAGCGTCGTCCACGCGTGGGTGTGGATTGGATTTTTGCCAGGTCACGCGTGCGTGTGATCCACGCGTGCGCATCATCTATCTTCAGGGCAGCTATGACAAATTATATATTGTTGTGAAGCCCCAAAATTTAGCTTTTTAATGCAACTGAAACCGCCTCATTTGAAGCTCTGTAGCTCAAGTTATGGTCGATTTAGTACCAAGAGGTCAGGCTGGACAGCTTTAACAGTTCCTTCAGTTTCTTGTATTACTTCCACTTTTGCATGCTTCTTTTTCATCCTCTAATCCATTCCTACCCTATAAACCCTGAAATCACTTAACCCACATATCAAGACATTGAATGGTAATAAGAGATGATTAAGATTAGCAAATATAAGGCCAAAGAAGCATGTTTTTAATCATAGCACAAAATCAGGAAGGAAAACGTAAAACATGCGAATTGTATGAATAAGTGTGAGAATAATGGATAAAATCCACTAGATTAAGCACAGGATAAACTCTAAAAATGGGGTTTATCAACCTCCCCACACTTAAACATTAGCATGTCCTCATGCTAAGCTCAAGAGAAACTATAAGAGTGAAGAGGAATGGTAGAAAGTATGAACGACAACCTATCTATATGAATGCAACTACATGCAAAATATTTCTACCTACTTGGTGAAAAGTAAATAAATCTTTCAAGAACAAATATGAACTGGATTTCACTAATTCAAATCATAAAAATGAAGTACAAATAGACTTGAAGAAGAAAATAGCTCATGAAAGCCGGGAACAAAGAATCGAGCATCAAACCCTCACTGGAAGTGTATGCACTCTAATCGCTCAGGTGTTTAAGGTTCGATCTCTTAATTCTCTACTAATCTTGCTTTCTAAGGCTTGCTCTTCATCTAACAATCAACAAAAATTTAATGCACAAATACACATATCAAGAGATCTTTTAAGGGTTGTAATGGGGTTAGGGTCAATGTAGGATTGTATTTGGCCAAGTGGACTAAAATCTGAATCCTTAATTAACTTAAACTTTTCCCACCTAACTTAAGACAATCCATGTAATTACAATACATAACCTAACTATCCATTAACCATGTTTTCTACATATTCTTGCATCCTATTTTGAGTACAGTACACATGCATTGCTTTCACCATTTACTTTGGGGCATTTCGTCCCCTTTTATTATTTGCTCTTTTTCTTTTCTTTTCTTTTCTTTTTTTATATATTTTTTTCTTTATATATATATATATATTTCTTTTATTTTTCTCAATGCATATGATTAAATTATTGAATGCATGAACATGTCCTAAATATTTCTTTCACATTTTCATAAAGATATATAACACCCAATTCTTAAACCAAACATTTCCAAATCCAACTTCCCCACACTTAATTCATGAGCACTCTCACTAGTCTAAGCTAACCAAGGATTCAAATTAAGGACATTATTATTTTCTGCTTAGAGTTAGTGATGAGCTAAAGTAAAGAACAAAGGGGTATAATAGGCTCAACATTGGTTTGCAAAGGATAATGAAAGGGTAAGGCCATATGGGTATGTAATCTTAGTGAAACAAAGGCCTCAATCATATAAGTGTATGCATACATCAAACAATGGAAATATAGAATTAAGCAAGACAAAGATCACAATTTCAGAGAGAACAACACATACTAAAAATAAACTATTGGTTAAAAAAATGCAACCAATTCAAATAAGCTCAAAAATCTCACAGGTTTTGTGTGTTCGAGCTCTAAACAATGTTCAAATATAATATTCCTTCAAACAAGTATATCAAAAATTTTAAATCAAATTAGTGAAATGTTATAAAAAGTTTCTTGTAAAAGAAAATATTACTTTAACCAAGTGGTGGTAAAATAAGCACAAAATCAAGCAAACATGCAATCAAACATGCAAATGCAACCATGAACAAACAAAGAAAATAAAACATTGGTGTTGAGAAGAAAATAACTAACCCACGGAAGTCGGTATCGACCTCCCCATACTTAAAGATTGCACCGTCCTCGGTGCATGTTGAGATGTGCAAGTGGATGGGTGGCTCCAACTGACGCTTTTCTCCAAAGATTGTGCAGATGGACTTGTTTGTCTCCCCATTTAGAAGTTTTTCCTTTCCCTTCTTCAGTGGCCATCCTGAAAGAAGAGGAAAAGGAAGAAAAGTAACCTAGAAATAAAGATAAGAAAACAAATAAAATATGGTGTTAATGCCAAATAATAAGGTTCTCAATTACATGGTAGCTACAACATGCAAGTGAGAAAATAGTGGAAGCAAATAGCATATCAATAGTGCAAAAGTTGCAACAATGGGGAGAATGCAATATAAATTCATGTCACTACAAAAGGAACACATGTATCATACAAATTGGCATTTGACAAATAAATAATATCGCCCAATAATGTAAAACAAGTCACTAAGCACCAAAATAATACTAGAAAAGACACAACAGTTGAATAAGAACATGTGACATCAATGTAAAAAGAATAACTTTAGAAAGAAAAAAAAATAAGCACAAAATTAAAATGCAATGAATGAAAATATGCAATTAAGTAAAATAGAATGAAAGTGAAGAAGGATGAGAAGTTAAAAAGATGAAGAAGAAGAAAGTAAGAAAGAATGAAGAAAGAAGTAGAAAGGAGAGAAGAAAGAAGTAAGAATTTAAAAACAGGGCGTGACGCGTACGCGTGCATCACGCATACGCGTGGGTGGTCTGAAAGCGAAATGACGTGTACGCATCAGGGACGCGTTCGTGTGGAATGATTTTTGTGCCACTAGCACAGTTCCATCGCAAGGGCAGCACAACTCTCTGTTCAGGTGCTCTTTACGCCGATTTTCATCCCACGCGTACGCATCGCCGACGCTTATGCGTGGGTTGAGCTTCTGCAGGGGATGCATACGCGTGAGGTATGCGTACACGTAGGGTGGCTTGTGCTTCACGCACCCCTCCGGCGCGTCTTTTGCGCAACTCACTGTCTAGTTGCGCAAACACATACGACGCGTGCGCGTCGTTGACGCTTGCGCGTCGATCCCCCTTTTTTTTAATGCAGAATGCAAAATGCAGAATGCATATGACTATGCAAAAATTATGAATGAACACAATTAAAAATAAAATAAAATAAAACTAAGAACAAAAAGGAAGGAATATACCATGGTGGGTTATCTCCCACCTAGTAGTTTTAATTAAAGTCCTTAAGTTGGACATTTGGTGAGTCCCTTGTTATGGTGGCTTGTGCTTGAACTCATCCAGGAATCCCCACCAGTGTTTGTAATTCTAATAGCCTCCGGGATCCCACACTAGTTGCATAAAGCCTTCAAGCAAGTTAAAGCAAGTGACAAGGCCCCAAGAGTGTTGATTGCTAGAATGAATTCTGGGGTCCCAAACCTTGCTTTTGCACCCGTCTTCTTGTTGATCATCATTTTTCCACTTGGGTGGTGAGCAATCGGAATTCTCACTGAGAAATCCAAAAAACTTTCTAGACCCATTCAATTGAGAATTATACCAACCTTTGTACTTCAATTTGGAGCATGCAACCATATTGAACCTTGTATGACAATTCTTACCACTAACCATCTCCCTCTTACTCTTAAAGCCACAAAGAGCTCTAAGCTGACCATCTGTCTCGAGCAAAGCATATTCAAGTGGGCTAATTAAGCTTAGAGATGAAAGATTTACCCACTTGAATGAAGGAATGGATGGTGATGGCTTTGGGGGAGAGGTCTCCAACATCTTTGGCAAGGTGATTTCCAGCTCTATCCCTTTGAGTTCTTCCTTGACAACTTCTACCTCTTTGCAAGCTTCTTCAATATCAACCTCTTCCTCTTGGTAGCTTTCTTTCAAATCGATCTCTTCTTCATTGTTCACCAAGGGCATGGGAGGTTGTGCTTCTTCTTCTTTAATCTCCATGTCAAGTCCAATGGGAGAGTATTCAAATGTAGATAAGAATTCATCAATGATTGAATCCATTTCTTGATCATCCCCTTCAAAGTCTTCAACCATGATATGCCTTGGAGGTTGTACACCCTCCTCAACATCAAATTCAAACTCCTTAGAAGGGGGCTCTATGACTGGGCTTTCCCATAGATGTTCCGCATCTCCTAAGTCTTCAACCACTTCTTCCTCTTTAACGATTACGGCTTCCTCCACTTGTTCTAGTACAAAGTCATGCTCCTTACTGTCGACCGGAGTTTCTAGTATCTCCTTCATGCTACTTTCTTCATTAGATTCTCCACATGAAGCCATGGGGGTTCCTTGAGTGTCCAAACTTCGGAAAGCTAATTGATTTATCGCTTGCTCCAGTTGATGAAGAGTTGCATGAAATTGATCTACTGTTTCCTTGAGGCGAGCTTGTGATTCTTGGTTGATGGATATGGACATGGTGCATATGGAAGTAGTGGTTCTTGGGGGTAATTAGATTGGAATTGGGGTAGGTAAGGGTTAGGGTCATATGGAGGTGAATGGTTGTAGGTGGCTTGTGAGTATGGTGGTTCAAAGCTATGTTAAGGAGGTGGTTCATTGGCATATGATGGGGCTTGTTGGTAACTACAAGGGGGTCTACCATATCTATCATATTGGTATGCACCTCGGAATGGCTCTTGACCATAGTAACTTGGTGGAGGTGGTTTGTCACGAAAAGGTCCACCATAACTATTGTCTTGGCATGCATTGTAGGATGGTCGTTGTCCATGGTATCTTGGAAGGTGTTGTTACCGAAAGGGTTGATCAGATCCTCATGGCTCCTTCCATCTGTGATCGTTTTGACCTTGACACATGTTCCTGTTATAGCTTCCATTCCTTTCAACAACATTAGAACCAACTCAAAGCGACGGGGGTGAGAACTCATAGTAGCTAATAAAAATTAAAAACAAAAAAAAATAAAAACGAATAAACAAGCAAAATAAAATATTTACAATAACCAATAATAAGGCACACATTTGCAATTCCCCAGCAACGGCACCATTTTGACGATTAGATTCTTGCTAGTAAAGAATTTTATAAAAATAATCACGTTGTAGGTATAGTTTCTAAACCAACAGAGAATTCTTTCGTACAAAAGTTTTGGTTTTCACTTAAGCAAACCCAATAAAATTGATAACAGAAGTATTGAAACCTCGGGTCGTCTCTCAAGGAATTGCAGGGAGGTGTGTTTATTATTGGTTATGGAAAAGGGTATGTTTTTGGGTTTTTGAAATAAGGAACAATTAATTTAAATGGCAAGAAAAATAAATTAATAATTAGAAAAACTCTTGGCAAGGTATGAGAACTGGAAATCCCATCCTAGTTATCCTTATCAGGTGTGATGAGAATTGTTTATTGCTCCAACTTAGTTAACTCTTACCAAATAAAGGAAAGTCAAGTGGACTAATCAACTTGATTCCTCAAGTCCTAGTCAACTCCTATGGAAAGACTAGCTTTAGAGGGATCCAAATCAATCAACAAATTCTAATTTTCAATCAACAGCTGAGTTTGATAACTCAAGTGTCACCAATTACTCCACCAAAGCCAAAAGGGAAAAAATCCAAAATATTTATATCATAAATAAAAGAAAGCAATCATAAATTTGAAATACCTCAATTTGTATTAAATAAGAAAATCAATTCTAACATGAAGAGTTCATAAGCCAATTTGGGAACATAAGTAATTAGCAAGTGAAATAGAGAAACTAAAGTAATTGAGTAAATAAAAGTAGAAGAGAAATATAAATTAAAGGAACATTGAACCTGGAATGAAGAAGAAGTAAACCTAACCTTTAAGAGGAATCCTAATCCTAAATCCTAAGAGAGAGGAGAGAGCCTCTCTCTCTCTAAAACTACATCTAAAACCTAAAATTGTGAATATGAATGTTGTTTTATGAATGGATTGATTCTCCCACGTTATAGCCTCTAATCTATGTTTTTGGGTCGAAAACTGGGTCAAAAATAGCCCAGAAATCGCCCCCAACGATTTCTGATACGTCCAGCACGCGGCAAAGTCACGCGTGAGCGTCGTCCACGCGTGGGTGTGGATTGGATTTTTGCTAGGTCACGCATGCGCGTGATTCACGCGTGCGCATTATCTATCTTCATTTTCAACGCAACTGAAACCGCCTCATTTGGAGCTCTGTAGCTCAAGTTATGGTCGATTTAGTACCAAGAGGTCAGGTTGGACAGCTTTAGCAGTTCCTTCAGTTTCTTGTATTCCTTTTACTTTTGCATGCTTCCTTTTCATCCTCTAAGTCATTCCTACCCTATAAACCCTGAAATCACTTAACACACATATCAAGGCATCGAATGGTAATAAGAGAGGATTAAGATTAGCAAATATAAGGCCAAAGAAGCATGTTTTCAATCATAGCACAAAATCAGGAAGGAAAACGTAAAACATGCGAATTGTATGAATATGTGTGAGAATAATGGATAAAATCCACTAGATTAAGCACAAGATAAACTCTAAAAATGGGGTTTATCACTCATACCAGAGCGCTAGGGCTTAGGATAACCGCCGCAAGGAGGCGCGTTAGGTCAACGTCATTGGCGACATTCACATGAACAAAGGAGATACGTCGAAGCCTTCAAATGGCTCTGAATCCGAATCGATTATGAAGTTCTACTAAAATACTTGTTGGGAAAGGACTTGCTCCCTGCCTGCCAATCCCTTGGCGAGATGTACCTAGGGGTGAGCACGGGTCGGTTTGGTTCGGGTTTATGGTAAAATTAGAACCGAACCGATCAAAATGTAATTGGTTCGGTTTGGTTCGGATTTGCATTTGTACATGTACCCGAACCAAACCAAACCGATTAAGAATTGATTGATTCGGTTCGGGTAATTGGGTACCCGATGACTTTGAAATTCATAAAAAAAATCCAAATTTTTATCTTAAAAATTCAACAAGTACAATAAACATGTAACATCAATAGAAATAATTCAAACATGTTAAACACCAAATACATTAAAAACTAAACTCATTAAAGTCCAAACATATTAATAATGAATAATTATTGTCTAACGAAAAAGCCATATTTATTTTTTTATTTTTTTTATTTAATTAATATATGATCGGGTTCGCGGGTTGGTTCGGGTTCCACACCCCCAAAATCGATACCCGAACCAATCACTAACAAAAGCCATCGGTTTGGTTTGGGTTAGACCCGATTACCCGTTTGTTTCATAACCAATTTAATTGGTTCGGTTCGAGTTCGAACGGGTAATTGGGTACCCGCTACCGTGCTCACCCCTAGATGTACCTTTGCCTCGAGCAGTTTTCTGATGCTCTACCTTACAAGGTAATACTCTAATTTCTTCTCCATTTTTTATTTCCAATCTGTTCCTCAACGTTGCAAATTTTCCTCTTTCGATTGTAGAAGATGCAGTTAGACCTTGCAAGGAATTCCCCTTGCCAAGGTTTCCTTAGTTTTCTTGCTCTTTGCGGCATCCTCCACTACGTCAGGGCAATCAGTGACGAGTTTTGAGTGATTGGAAGGGTAGAGTTGAGGGTTTCTCCATTGGTCTACCTTTTGGTTTGCATTAGATTTTCAAGCGTGAATGGATGTTGGAGTTTTCCAATATTTAGGTCACTTTCTCCATCTCTCTCTTTCTCATTCATCAGTTAGTGTTTATGATAGCTTTATAGTTCGTAATGCATTTTTGTGTATTGTAAGACCCAAGATTTTTGAAAAGTCCTATTTTGAATCAATCTCAAATTATATATTTATTTATGGTTTTAATTTCAGAAATTATTTTTATTAAAAATAATTGAAGGCAATTAATTGGACTTGAAATAAATTAAGGTTTTTATCCAAACTCTATACCCATGGATTATTTTCCTATTTATGATTTAAAGTTCTGGAAATTCGAAAAATAATGAGATTTGGCTATTTAAATTAGAATTATGTCTAATTTTATAATTATTGAATTATTCTCTATATTTAAATTATAAAATTGGTAGTTATAAAATAATAAAAATTTTATATGATTTAATCTAAATAATTGATATTTTTATAATTTGATACATTAATTTTTATGAATAAAGAAAATTATTTATATTATCTCTAATTCTTGTATTTGAGTATTAATTCGAAAATAAATCGTAATTTAATAATTAGATAGTATTTTTATAAATATTATTATTGGATTAAAATAGGTTTTCAATTATTCTATTACCCCTAATTTTATTCAAAATTACTAAACTATTCCTAACCCTAATTTCTAACCACACACTCACCTCACCCACACCTACCGCCACTCTCCTTACTCACCACAACACATACACAACGCACTACACCCTTTACACACACAGCAACAACTTCAAAAAAAAGAAACAAAAAGAAAGAAAGGGGAAGAAGGAAGGGGGGCCGAGGAAGGAAGGAGTGAGGCGGCGCGGTGGGTGTCACTGCCACCATCACCGCCGCTGCTGATAGAGGAGAGAGAGGATATCTGAGAGAGAAAGAGAGTGTCACGAGGGAGCCGCACACTGCTCAGGATCGCCGTCGCATCGCGTCGCGTCGCCGACGCGACGCCGTTTGCGCCAGCGCCGAGGAGGACCGCGCGAAAAGGACCGCCGTTTTGCGCCGCCACTGTGGCTCTTGTCACCGCCGAACCTGTCGCCGTCGCCACTAACTTCCACCACCGTCGAGGTTGTCGCGAATGGGAGAGGATGAAGCTGCCCATGTCGCCGCCGTGAGGAGCCGCGAGTCCCGTCACCGTCATCATCACAAATGGTGTTGCCGTTGTGGTCGAACCCAGCCGCCACCATCGCAAGCTCCGTCGCCACCGTTGGAGGTGGGTTGCTGAGCCGGTGTCGCCGAAAAATGGTGTTGTCGTAGCTGAGGTCCATTGCCGGTAAGGGTTTTCTTTTTTAGGTTGGTCTCTGTTCTTGTGGGTTTCGGAAAGATTATTGTCACTGCGTGGTTGTTACAATTGCCGTCGCTGAGCTTCTGGCCGCCGGGAACGGTGCTGTGGCCGCTGGAACCTTGGTTTGTGTCGCTGCCATTAGTCACTGATAGAGGTATCTCTGCTGCCTCTATTTTGCTTTAGGTCCTTCGCTTTTACTTTTACTTTTCTTTTATCCTATTTTCTGCTACTGTTAGGTTGAGTATTGACGCTAGTGTTCCTGCGGGGCTGCTGAAGCTGCTGCTAGTTTTGATTTTGTTATCTTGGTACAAATGGTACTGGTCTGATCTTTCCCTTAGGTTTGGTCAATTCGTATGTCCTGTTTTATCACTGCCATGGTTTTCATGTTCTGATTTTAATTCTAGTCCTTACTTGGTCTTGACTCCCCAGGTTGTAATTGCTTTTAATTGCTATCCAATTTGAATCTTCCATTTTGCTGCAACCATGGCCACTGCCGTTCTAGTTGCGTGAGAGTTGTAGCTGCTGCAGAATAAGATGAAAAGAGGGTTTATCGTATTAAAATCGCTGCGGGTTTGGTTCTTTGAGGTAGGATTTTTCTTAAATCTATTTTACATTACAGGATTGTTATAAATTGATATTAACGCGTAAAATACATTGTTGTGATTTCGTGAGTCTTATGATTTAAAATGAGATGTTTTGGTTGAATGAGATTATTAGTTTGATTGAGAAAGTTAGATATTTAGATTAGTTGATTGATGTTGTTAAAGTGGTTTTCCTTGAATTATTAGAGAAGATTTATTATTGCCTTTTAGGTTAATTTTGGAAATGGTTTGATTTTAGAAAAGATTTATTATTAAAATTTGATTTGATATTAAACCCGATTTGATAACGGATTTTGATTTTAAAATAAATTTGGAAAAGACTTGATATTTGAAAACGGGTTATTTATTGAGAATGATTTGCTATTTTGGAAATGATTTGAAAAGTGCTTGAGGGATGGTTTGGTTTGAAACTGTTTGAGAAGACCGAGAATTCTTAACTATTGATTGATGCTGTTGGTTGAAGTCGGTTTAAATTGCGATTTATAGGATTGGTTGATTGAATTCTGGATTTTCAATTTCCTTGGATTGAGTGTTGTTGTGATAATGGTTATTGGAAGTGATTTGACTGATTAACAGGAGTTTGGTTTGGTTTGGTTGGGACCCAAAAAGGGTGGCAGTGTCTAAGCTTTAGAGGAGATGCTGACGAAATTTTATAAAATTAGAAGTTTTATTTGAAGTAATTAATTAAAAAGATTTGTTTTTAAATATTATATGTTTTAAGATTGATTTATTTATCAAAGAAAGAATTACATTTCAAATTGGGATTGTTAACAGACGGAATGGAAAGAAGGATGATGAGGATTTTCTTTGAAATATAGTTTTTGAATGAATTTGGAAATGAGGTTTGGATTGATGAATGATTATGATGTTGAGAATGTTGAGAATGTTGAGATATGAACTTTGAATTATTCATTTGGCTTATGAATTTGAATTATCTGAGATACGAGGTTCCCTAAATAAAGTACCATGGCCTGCCACCACGTGTACCAGGTTGAAAACTCGATACTCTGTTGACCCTACGACGTAAGTGTGACCGGGCACTATATAAATTCCCGGGAATGTTACCCACATTGAGCAATATTGATTATTTAAGAAAAATCTATGCATAGACTCTTGGGGATGCACGTCGGGGGACAGTCTAAGGACAATTCAGACTTGTCGGGTTGGCTGGATAACCGACAGATGAGCCTCATCAGCCATAGAACAGACATGCATCGTATGCATTTGTATGCTATGCTTGGGTTTGAACTTGTTTTGGTTTGCCTAATTGCTAAACTGTTCTTAACTGCTACTTGAACTATTTGCTGTAACTGCTACCTACTTGTGCTTTCCTTGTCTGTCTTGCCTGTGTTTGTCATGGCATGCTACATTTGAGAATGAATTTTGGTGCTGAATTAATGACTGTGTTATTTGATTGCGTGGTTGGTTTCTAATTGAGATTTTCTTATAAGAAAGGAAATGTTTTTTATTTCTGAAAGATTAACCATTGTTTCTTTGAAAAAGTTTTGAACGATTTCCTACGGGTTTTAAAAGATTCATAAGGCAACGATAATCACTGAGCTTGAGAATAGTTTTCTTATTAAATATCTTCTTATGACAACTTTGAAATTCCATGGTGAGACCATGTGGTTAGGTTCTCAACCCCCCTACAGCTTTACCTTTTCAGGAACCGGATGAGGAAGCATTAAGAAGAGTTATACTGCGTTTGGTTTATATGCTGTTGTATTAATTAGATTATTTTCTTCCTTCGTCTTTGTTATTACAAGTTTGTAAGAGGGATAGGAATTGTATGTTTTATATGTATAATATATTGAGTTATTACGTAAGGAGTCTTGTATATGAAACTATGCCTGCTTATATTTTCCTTAAGATAAAGTATTTATTTCTGGTTTTTTTCAAAGAAATTAGCGATACAGTGTCGAGTCACAGGCTCCTATTTTAATATTTAGTATGTAAAGTAGTCGTAATACTTCTTGCTATCAGAGTAGCGCAGCCAGAAGCGTGACTTCTGATAGTGAGGGTGTTACATGTATAACTGCTTTTGTATGCACAATGCCCACCTCACTTCTGCTTCAAAATGGGAGTTCCTTTTGTTCTTATAAGCTCCAAAAGAGCCAAAGATAATCATCAATTGTTGATACAAAATTACTCACCTGAAGCTGCTTTTTACATGGATACTAGCACTTAGTTTTATTTAATCTTTCTTTTTTTGGGTAAATAAAATGAAATTATTATTATTATTATTTATTATTGTAAGTACTATCTTATGATTCATGTCTTTTAATTTTATATAATGTATTTAAAATTCCAGGGACATGGATTGAAGACCAAATGCATTAGATGAATCTGAAATTTTTACAAGGGTATACCATATTTGAAGCTTGCTAATGAGGTAAACTATTGATGATTTATTATCTATTTTATAGGTATTTTAATTTTTGTCATTGTAAGGTTTATGGGTCACACTTTTAGTTTGGCTTATTACTTAAAGTCTCACTAATTGATTGGGTTTGTAGTTTTTTTTTGTGAGACTTGATTTTGATTTGGCAGAGAATCTAAGTGATTGTATGGATGTTCAGATAAAGAGATGAGCTGCAAAAAAATAAAGAACCAATATGTAGTCGCTGCTATCATCATTATAAGATGTGTGCTCTTTGACATAAAATTTGTATTGCTAATATACCATTTCTCTTTATAATTTTGGAATGTACGTCTACTACCCTGTATTCTGGCTTGTATTCTTAGTTATTACTCTAATGGAAAATATAATGAAAGTGGAGACAACAAGTTTTCTGGTTTTGTTTTTAACCAGATAGTCAAGAATGATCAGATCCCGAAGATTGTAAATTAGAAAGAATGCACCATATATGTAAATGAATGCTGCTATTTTTTATTAAATTATTGACCATGTTGTGTGTACCATATGATGCTTTGTGTCTTTCAACTATTATCATGCAACCAATCATTATATGATTTAACATGTTATTTATAATGTTGATACTGCTTTGATACTCTTCAATCACATTTAGTGAGATAAGCTTAGCTATATTGTTTATTTAGCTCCATTTGTATGACCCATAAGTGTTGCATGCAATTGCACAATCTTTCCTCACGTCTCCGATTGTTAAATTTTGGATTCTGCCAAGAATTCTATCAATTTTTCCTGCTTTAGTCAATAATCTCCTTTCTTTGAATAATTGTTAATTTCAGGAGTTTGTTTGCCATTGGTAATGGATGCAAGAAGTTAAGGAATCTAATATTAAGTCACAAGATTTTGGAAGCAATTGCTACCAGATGCAAGGAACTTCCACATCTTGAAGTCAATGGATGTCACAACATTCGAGCTTTGGGGCTAGAATCCATTGGAAGATCTTGCCAGTATGTATGTAAAATAAGGAATGAATTAACCATTAATAAATAGGCAACATAAGGAAGCATGGGACACATGTTTGGGCTCTTTATATTTACATTTGGTCAAGTTTTTCATTGTTTGCTATGTGTGTTTCTCTGTTTATTTTTTGTTTGTTGTGCTAAGTTTGGCTTTCTATTGGCAGACGTCTTCTTGAGTTGACATTACTTTACTATCAAAGAATTATTGATGTTGGTCTTCTTCAGGATGGAGAAGGATGCAAGTTCCTATAAAGTCTTCAACAAGTAGATTACTTAAACCTTGGGGATATGTGGTATACCTATTGGCTGTGGGAATTTAAAGAAACTTCATATCCATTGCTATTATGAGATATTTCATTTGCATGCCTATTTGGTTTACCATGTTAAACTTCATTTAAAAATGAATATTTTTGGGATGGCTCACTTTCAAAATGTTCTCTGTGTAATGTAATATAGGAGAATGACTGTAACTCATTTTGTCTCAACACACAATTTTACCAATTTTTCCTTTATCTAAATGGCTTCTTTTAGTGATTTCACATTCAAAACTAATGTTCGTCAATAAAATTTGAAAACCATGAAAGTTTGAGACCAGTGAGCTACATGAAAATGAATGTCAAAATATAGTATTTAACTTGGTTACAGCAATTTATTCACGTCCCATGCATAATCTACCATTCCCTTTTGGTCTGTTTCATTGGTCCAATACTGCATTCCCATTCTGCACACGCATGAAAGTGTGTTATGTTTGCTATATATGATATAGTAAATTAATTGGTATATGCTATGATGTATATGCAACTTTGGCAAAAATTTAAAAACATTACTGAAATTAGAACATATTTTTTAATATGTTACTCATTTTTGTTGAGCTTGAAGATTAAAAGTGTTTCATCCAAATAGAGTTTTAGCATTAGTCTTAGGCTTTTAGCCTTTTTTCTTATCTTTTAATTCAGTTTTTCCCAAATTTTTGAAAGGTGCAGATGATTTTGCCACAAGTTGAGGTTATTACTGCTTGATTTCAATGGCTGATTTATATAGCTTTATTGCATCAAGTATCATTTGTTATATGTTAGTACTTTTCCATTTTATATTCTGACCAACTAATTTTACTTTGTGAAAGTATCTTTTTCTTCCCAAAAGATTAATTCTTTGTTAATAGTATATTTTCCATTGCTCTCTCTTAAATCTGCTTTGTTACTTTTTATCTGTTTTGAATCTGCTTTGCTATAGCATATGGTTTTCTTAATTTGTTCTCAATTTGGCTTATATGTCTGTTATATGTTTTTGGTTGCTACAACTATTAGCTAAATACATAAGATTCAGGCATTCATGTTTTCATTTTCTAAATTTGATATTTTGATTTCTTTTGCTTTTTCTAGATTTATTGCAATTTGAATGGTACTTTATATCATAGTTGTCAGAACTGAACCGGTGATCGAACCGGTCAGATTACTAGGTCACTGGGTCATTGGTTCAACTGGTGAATTACTGGTTGAACCAGTTAACCCGGTCCCACATAAGTAAAACATATAAAATAGCTAAAAACTTAAAAATTAACAGTTAAAAAACATATCTCTAATAACATTTTAATAAACATTAAGTCTCAAATCTTAAAAATAAGTAATACGAAAATAAACATAAAATTTGTTAGTACTATTACATAAACAAATCAATTTAACACAATGAAAATAACAATTTATGGATTATATCCAAGGAGTAATTTCAAAGTCTGGATATCTTTTTTCATCTGACAAATCTGGAGCTACATCCTGATTGGTTTCATTCTGATTTGTATTTTTCACAGAATTATTATTAGCTTCATCATCATCTCGATCATCTTCCAGATTCAATTGATCTAGCATTTCAATAATGTTTCGCAAATCATAATCAATAATAAGGCAAAATATTTGGTTAAAGAATTACAAAATCATCCCTAACAAAAACATACCCAAATCATCTAAAGCTGATTGAAGAGACATATTTGCAAGATCATTCCGTAACGCATCAACTTTTTCAGGGGTTAAAAATGGTCGTGAATCTTCTATTATCCATTTCGAATGATCCTCAAATGCATCAAGACAAATTGGATCGTAAATTTGCTTTTCTCATTCGATTCCTATATTATCAATTAACTTGATTATTCTTATTATGACTAAAAATTTTAAATAATGCCTTCAAGAAAGAATAATAAAAAGTACCTTTGTTGTAGCCTTAAGTTGTAATGAATATAAACAAGATCATTAAGCTTTTGATACTCTAACCGATTCCTTTTCTTTGAGTGAATGTGTTCAAAAATGCTCCAGTTACGCTGACAGCCTGAAGAACTACAAGTTTAACTCAAAACACGAATCGCTAACTTTTGCAAGTTTGATGCTCCATATCCATAAGATTCCCACCATTGATCTTAACATCAAAAGGAAATAATATATCACAATCATAAAATCAAATCATAAACATATCACAATCATAAAAGACTAATTTTAATAAAAAAAAATTACCAGGCATCACTATGCTTTGCTCACGTACTGTAGACTGTCTTCCAAAGTCTCCTTCAGCATTCTTAAAGATTCTCATCTCACTTATCAATTTAGAAATCAAATCTACATCACCGTAAGCATATCTCTCAATGACATCTAGTAGGACAGAAGTTGTTTTCTTGTGCTTTTCAAATTCTGTAGCATTAAATCGAAAAGCTGAATTTAACCAATAACCAGCAGCATGAAGGTTTCTTTTAAGTTGTAAATCCCAACGTGAATCTAAAATCTTCAAATATGGATCAACAACCTTCTTTCTTTTTTGAAACTTCTTCACCATCTCTTTCCTAGTCTTATAAATAGCTTGATAAAGGAAACCCATTGCAGCTCTATCTTCACTATCCACAATACGCAATACACGAACAAGTGGCTCATTAAGCTTAACAATATCAGTGCATTGATTCCAAAATTTAGAATCTAAGACTTGATCCACAAACTTTTTTGCTTTGGCTTCTTTAGAGTAAGTTGAGCTTGTCCATTCTCTAGATGTCACCATAGCTCTCAATGCATCCTTTTGAGCCAAAATACTTTGCAAAGAAATAAAATTAGTGGCGAATCGAGTTGGAGCTGGACGAAGTATTTCTCGTCCGCCTGTGAACTTTCTCATCAAGTACAAAGGATGGCAGTGATTATAGATAAACTTCGTAATCATTGAAGCTTGTGACACAGTTTCACTCACTTCCACTAACTTCCCAATATCCCGCAACATCAGATTAACACAATGTGCCGCACAAGGAGACCAATACAATCTAGAAAACTCCGATTCCAACAACCTTCAAGCAGCAACGTAATTTGCAGCATTATCCGTCACTACATGTACAACATTTTTAGGACCAACAAATAACACAAAATCCCTAAGCAACTTAGACAAAGCATCAACAGTTTTCAAGATATGAGAAGCATCAACTGACTTTAGGAAAACAGTTCCTTTAGGGCAATAAACCAAGAAATTAATTAAAGTACGCCTACAACGATCAGTCCATCCATCAGCCATGATAGTACATCCAGTTGGTTTTCAAATCACACGATAATCTTCAATCATCTTCTTTACATCTTCAACCAATTTACTCAACAAATATCCACGAACTCTTCCATAATTTGGCCCTTTATACCCTGCACCCATGTTTGCAATAGTATCGATCATCGGCTGATAATAAGCTGAATTAACCGCATTGAATGGCACACAGGCATCCATCATCCATCTTGCAATAGCAATATCACACTTCTCCATAATTTCTTTGCTTTGGAGAACACTTTTGATAGTTGGTTGAGCTCCAGGTGTTGTTGCCGGTGGAAAAAAGAATTGTAATCCCTTGAGTTGTTTTCCAACTCCCTTTCTAGAGCTAGGTGCTGGAATTCTTGATGTTTGTTGTTGTCGCATCTCATTACGTTCAATCTCATCAAATTCCCTTTCCACTTCATCATAAGCATTATAACTTTCTGCATATTTTTTTTTTGAGTTTTTCTTTTCTTAGTTCAAAGATCTTCAATGTTTTGATTGAATTGGTGTCTCACCACAGCTGGCACCTTTCGACATGCCTCAATATCTTCGCCTTTTTCAGCCAAATGATGCTTAACCCGGTTAATTCATCCACCCCTAATAAGCTTCTCGCAATAAATACATAACAGAACAGTTTTTCCTTTATCCACAACTTGTTTACAATGGCCCCATGCAGGATCAGTTTTTCCTTTGTTACTATTTTTGGGTTCCAATTGTTGGATCAAGAGTTGATCCTTGTTCCTGAGAAGTTGGTGTTTCTGATGGTGTATTTGATGAAGCCTGTAAGACCCAGAACTGTTGAAAAGTCTTATTATGATCAAGTCTCAAATCATATAGTTATTTATAGCCTTAATTTCAGAAATTATTTTATTAAAGATAATTAAGGCAAGTTGTGATTTATTGAATTTGAGACGAGTTATGATTATTATCCAATTTTATAATTATTAGATTATTTTCTATATTTGAATTATAAAGTTGATAGTTGTGAAATAATAAGGATTTTATATGATTTGGATTAGATAAGTAATATTTTAAATATTAATACTGCTATTTTGGAAAATGAAGAAATTAAGTATATTATTTCTAATTATTTGATTTGGACCTTCTATTGAAAGTAACTTGTAAAATGGATGAGTAAATGGTATTTTTCTATATACAATTAGTGTTGGATTTAATTTGGGTTTTAATTACTATATTATCCCTATTTTTAAGTGAAATTACAAAAGTAACCCTAACCCAGCGACCCGTTACCCGGACCCGGTTCCCTTTTCCCCCACACCCAGCTGCAGCCGAAATTCCCTTTCTCCCCCAAAGCAGCAGCACACACGGTTTCCTTTTTCCTTTTCCATGAAAGGAAAGAAACAGAAGCAGGAAACGGAGAGAAGGGAGGAAGCAGCTCGCCGGCCAGCCGTGCCTTGCCACTGCCGTCCCCACCTCGACGCCGAACCTGCCACGCCTTGCTGTTAGTCACCGCCGTCACCCACATTCTTCCCTTCATAACCTCACCCTCAGATTTCATCAACCCACACACACCGAACAAACGCACACCCATGGTGGAGAAGAGATAGGGCAGAGAGAGGGAGAGCGCACATGAGGAGCGCGACCCGCTGTGTCGCCGTGTGCCATCGCCGTCGTCGAGCTCCCAGGGCAACCACCGGCAAGATTCAAAGGAGAGAGAAGCTTGAGGAGAGAGGGAGATCGGCAGAGGGAAGGTTCTGTTCGTGCAGTCGTGCCTCCCTGCCTCAGATCCGTCACCATCTCCACTGCCTTTTCCGCCGCCGCCAGGCCGTGAACACCGTTTCGGTGGTTGCGTTCGCCGCTGCCTAGATACATGTGGTCCAAGGCACCATTGATGGAGCTCCGTTTCTGCTTCCCTGATCCGCCGTGAGTGAGCGACGTTGGGAGAGAGGGAGTCGTCGTGGAGCCACAAGCTGCGCCGGTCGCCGCCGCGTCGCGTAGGAGAGGAAGGTTGAGACCGAGCGCCGCTGGGAGAGAGGAAGACGCGGTCTGGAGGAGTTGCATCTAGTCACCGCTGTCGCTGGAGTTCTGAGGCCACCGGGACCACCGCCGGAGCTTCTGGCTACTTCTGCCATCGCCGGAAAAAGTTGCCGGTAAGGGTTTTATTTGAGGATTCTGTCCTTTTTGAATTCCGAGGATACCGTAGTCACTGCGTGTTGGTTTCAGTTGGCATGATACGGCTGTTGTGCTAGGAGTTGCTGCAAGTTGCCACTGCCAGAATCACTACCAGGGCTGCCGCTTCATGGTTCAGTCACTTCTTATTTGCGGCAAGCGTTTATGTTCCGGTAACCCTTTTAGTCGCTGTCCTGTTAAACGTTGAGGTGTTGTAGCATTTGTTGTTATGAGAGTTAATCTTGGTGGTTACGTGTTGCGAATAAAGTGTTGTGGTCACTGCAAAAGTGAGCGAAGCCGTGATTCAAGCTGCTGGTAATTTCGGGTTAAGAGAGAATGTTCCTGTGACGCGTTTGGGTTATAGAATTTGCGTTTTGAGGTAGGGGCGCTTTCTGAAAACTATATTTTATATGTTGGAATTATTACATATGGATACTATTGTGAGACAATTTTGTATTTGGTGATGGTATCAGCCTTATGTATTATTGATTGTCTCAAATGATTATGAATGTTTGCTTGGCTGGATTGTTGTGTATTTTTGTGAGATGCAATGTTCTGAAGTTGATTATTTAAAGATTTGAAATTTGAGTTTAATCCGTTGAGGATTGATCTGAATTGAGTTAATTAGTTTGATGATGTGAAATGTCGAATGCACTTTTGAATTCAGCCTGGTTTACTTTAATTGACTTGGTTTTGGACAAAAGATTTGTTACTGAACCGTTTCTTTAAAGTTGTGGAAATGAGTTAAATCGGTTGATATTGATTTGATTTTGAAACGGTTTTCTTGAAATATGGAATTGAGATGACTGTTGGATTTTGGCTTGCCTTGGACTGATTTTTGGATTTTGGGCTGTTGAAAAGGATTGTGAAACGGTTTAGTTGAGACCCGAACCGGGTGGCAAAGTCCAAGTTTTAGGGGAGGTGCTGCCAAAATTTCTATAAAATCTGAGTCTTTATTGAAAGGTTGTTGGGAAAAATGATGAGTTAAAGACTCCTACTATTTTATTTGAATTATCAGGAAAAGGATGATTCATGCTTTTGAAATGAATTATTAAAGAGGAAATTGTGATTTAGTCTTGCTTCTTAAGAAAAGCATTGTATCTCTTTTGGGAGAAAGTTATTTAGATGAAACTTATGTTTTAAAGCTGTTTTAATTGTGACAATAGCTATACCTTTGAATTTGACTTGAGGGTTTCAATTAGAGGAGTTTCAAAGACTTTGAAAGAACCTGAATGTCTATTGACAAGTTTCATTTTAAAAGGTTTTGAGAAAGGTTTTAAGTACTCTTTGAATTCTGAATTCTTGCAAGACTAAAACAATTTTGAGTCGTTGAAACGTTCTAGAATTTATCATGGGGGTTGAAGTTGGTTTTGCCTAAGTAAAGGAAACGAATTTGAAGAAGTGAAAGATTATATGACTCGGTTTGACTTAGATCCTATTTTATTGCTCAAATCAGGAAGCCAAGGTTTTTAATGAATTTAAATGAACTTGGCGAAATGAGTTATGTTATTCTCCCCTAAAGACTTAGGACTCTGCCGAGAAAATTTGTTATAAAATCCCATTGTGGGATGGGTGATTTTGAATGTTCCCAAATTGAATCTTTAACTTTCCATGGTTTTGGAAGTTTTGGAAAGAGGATGCCGAGAGCGGCTTTGTTTTAAAAAGGGAACTTACTTTGAGTAAATTTGGCTTATGAGCCTAAGATGATTTGAGAAATGAGATCTTTAAAGCCAAGGCTGAAAAGAGTTGAAACTTGATTTCAAAGTGAAATGAATTGAGAAAAAGTGATTTATGGCTTAAATGCTGATTTTATGAGTTTAATGATGTTGAATGGTGGAAGTGCTGTTTTGTTATGGGCTAGAATGGCTGTGTATGATTATGAACATTGGCTGGTTCTGGATTGAACCGTGAGCCGGAATGGCTGTGTATGATATTGATTCATGGCTAATTGCCAATGAGTTATGGGCCGTATGGCCGACTATGAATTATGAATTTAAGCCGGATGGCTGAGATGGATGTTGATCCATGACTGGGACTGAATGAATATATGCTTGAGATTCCTGGGTAGTAGCAAGGGTTGTGGTTTGTCCCACTTGCTCCAGGTCAGAGACTGTGATGCCTGGGTAGTAGCGGTAGTAGTGGTGATTCCACTCGCTCCAGGTTGAGCTTTTAAGCACCCGCCTGGGTAGTAGCCGTAGTAGTGGTTATTCCACTGGCTCTGGGTTGAGCGGGTAGTAGTAATGGGGTTGTAGCTCAAACCTACTTGCTCCGCGATGGGTGTTTCTATCCATGGTTAGCTACCAGGACTTGTCGGGTTGGCTCTATAACCGACAGATGATATCATCAGCCACTAGGGACAGGCATGCATCATATGCATCTATGTGATATTGTTTGGGTGTGCATATTATACTTGGTTTGCCTATGTGATTAATTGCTAATTGTTCTATTTGCAATAACTGTTTGTTTATGCTTGCATCTTCCTATTTGTGTTTGCTACTGGGACTCTGTTGGACTGTGGTGATTGGTTGATGGTTGGATTGTTTGGGCCTAGAGCCGTGGTTGGAATGAGATGAACCGATGGTTGATTTTGGTTTTGTGTTTCTGGTTTGGAATAAAATATGAAAGGCTATTTTGGTTCAGCATAGATAAACCGTTTTGAAAGGTTTTTGAGTTTTTTTGAGAATTGAACTGTTCCTCTTTCAGAAAAGATTTTCGATTCCTCTTTTATTGTAAATCGTTGTTTTTGAAAAGAGGCATAAGACGGTTATTAATCACTGGTACGGTTTATCTTCACGTATCCTATTACAGTAATTCCCAAAAACCCTCTACTGAGAACCCTTTCGAGGATGATGTTCTCACCCCCCCCCCCAACATTTTTCCCCTTTCAGGATATGGGCGCAGAAGTCAAGAAGAGTTTATTTTGTTGTTGTTGAAAAGCTCTGTATTACTTTAGATTATTATTTATTATACCCTCGCCTTTATCTTGATATATTCTGTAAGAGGGATAGGAATTGTATTGGGTAATGCTTGTAATATTATTTATATATATGTGTATATATATGGATGTACTCTTTGTGAGTTGTTGTAAGTGTATTGAATGTATGGATGTACGTTATCGAACGAAAGTATTTTTGGGAGCGGTATTACGGTTTAAAGTTTTAAACAGGCTCATATTTTAGTATTAAATAGTATAAGTGTCGTCGTAATGTCCGAGCTATCAGAGTCGCGCAGCCGGAAGCGTGAGCTTTGGTAGTTAGGGCGTTACAAAGCCATCCTAAATTCCTAATCAACCAGGACTAAATGATTAAATGACTAATCAACAATCAACAATCTAAAAATAATGGATAATCAACAAATTGAACAGAAATCAAACATAAATCAACAATCAAGAGAGATCAAAATCAAACAGAAATCAACATAGATAATCAACATATATCACAACAATATGTTACAAAAAACTGAATAATCAACAATCTAACTTCTAATAGAAATCAACATACATAATCAAAATCAATTAATTCTAACTAAAACTAAAGTACTAAATTATGAAAATTTAAAATCTTGAATAACTTAAAAAAATAAAAACTTAAAAATACATACCTAGAGGGACGAGCAGAGAAGAGGGACTAAGGGAGACCAGAGGTGACGACTGACGAGTAGGAGGCGACGAGCAGGAGGCGACGAGCAGTAGCAGTAGCAGGAGGCGACTTGAATCTTCGATGGAGGTGCTTCTGGGTTGTTGTGGGTGGCGCACTGTGACGATTGCCTCCTGCGACGATGGTGAGCCGGGTGAGGTGGCTGAACGGGTCTCTCTCACACTCTCTGTCTCAAACTCTCAGCTCTCAGTGGTCTCTCATGGAGTCATGGCCAAAAGGTTTGGAAGGGAAAACAGGGAAAGCGGATGGAGGCAGGAGGCTCGAGCTAGGGTTTTCAGCAGCTCATTTTACTTTACTGAGTTTTTTTTTTATTTTAGTCGAAACGACGTCGTTTCAAGCGAATAAAAAAAAGAGTTCGAAGCGGTCTGGATTAAATGAAACCCGTCGATTCACCGGTTTCGGCCAAACCCGACCGGTTCAAATCGGGTCTTTCCGATTCGCGTTCTTGTCCGGTCAGGAAGCTCATCTGAACCGGTTATGTCACCGGTTTACCGGGTTTTCGGTCCGACCAGGCGATTCAGTCTAGTTCCAACAACACTGCTTTATATCATTGTTGGTTCTAACCTTTTCCTTTTTCTCCTTTCAGGAAGCTATTGTAGAATCTTTTAAGCCATCACCCTTTTTTTATTTATTTTTTTCTATTTTCAGATTTTCTTATTATTATTTGATTTATTGGCTAAAACATTTAAGATTGCTTAGCATTCGAATTTTCAGATAAATTTAAACTATAGATATAGATGAGTTTGAGTTTAGTTTTGATAATTTGGGATTAGATATATTTTGAATTCTACTCAAAAAATAAAAAATAGGATTAATTTCGAATAATGTATCTTTATCTTATAATAATTATTTTGTTTATTTTAATTTTTTATGTTAATGCAATGATTGGTTTTATGCTTTGTTCAATTAAGGGACCACTGGTGGATTTGAAATATGTAATGATTCTTATAGATGAAAAAGAGTTTTAAAAGATAGTAGGGCCATTGAAATTTTACAACTCATATAAGCTTAAAAACTTAATTTTTTATTATTATTTAACTATTGTTACTCAATTTTAATTTCTTTTTTTTCATTATTTAATATTTTTTGATGACATATAAAATAAATTTTTTCTCTTTATTTTACTTTTTTTTTTCTTTGCCCTTTTCATTTTTGGCTCCCAACAATAATTATTATGGATGGTGTCAATGAAATTGTATGTTACTTCATGTTTTGATTTGAATATTTTGCACTATTAGGTGTTAAAAGGATTATGTCAACGAAGATAAGTAGTCTAAAGTAAAAGGTAAAATGGTGTGCATGATGAAAAATATAATACAAGAAAAAGTTAATGGAGATATATTACAAATTTATTGGTAAATGTTGTACATGCCAAAATTGACTATTTGAAGTTGGTATTAAATAACAAGAATATAATTGAATGGATAAACTCATAAAAGCCAAGGAACATGTAAACTCAGAGATGCGGTTTTTGAAAACAAAATAATTAGCTTCAGGCATATATTCCAGGATCTATTTGCTGTGGCCAAATGTGATAGGAAATTCAGAGCCGAATTAAAAAAGATTGGGATTGAATCGGTTCTGAAAGGAAAATGAACGAGTTGGATGCTATGAGAACGTGATTTATTAAAGAAAATGACATAATGTGGACACTTAATGTTAACGATTTTAGAGACAAAATGGTGAGATATGCATGAAGGGCATGAACACTAGGAGATTATCACAGGCTGAACCAATTCTAAAAATAGAGTGATGATGTTGAATTTTTCTGTTATTAATTTAAATACTACATTCTAAATAATTGAAAGACTTATTTTTTTAATATATTTTTAATATACAGATTGATCATTCCATTGTTAAAAATTTAAAAAATGAAGGAATAATTTAGAACACTATAAAAAAATTTTTATATTTAATAATAAAGTTCAGGTTATACAAATTTTAAAACTAAATACTTAAAGCTTAAAAGTAAGAATAAATTGGCTGAGGACAATATAAGATAAATTTAAAGAGAACATAAGATCTTAGTATTTTTTTTTATTTTTAATAATCTATCTACTATTATAAAATTACGTAAATCAAATTATTATAAAAAATAATTTATGTATTGTAAAAATTAATTATTATATATATGATACAATTAGTATTGGGTTAGCCCAATTAAAAAATTATACTATAAATAGGAGTATGATGTAATAATGTAGGATATACATGGTATAATTGAAAATTCTACTTTCTCTCTTTGGTCCTAATTCTAGGGATTTCTCCTCCATTCTCTCTAATTATCTCTAAGTCTCTCTAATTCTTGATACAAATTCGTATCAAATTGTGCTTTCATTGAACAAATCTCCTATGTTTGATGGCATTGGAGATGGTTACCAGTGGTTTATTCTCATTGAATAATTTTGGAATTCCCAAGGCACTCCTGAAGAGCAAAGATTATTGAAAACTTCCAAATACCTCACAGGCAAGGCTCTAACATGGTTTCGGTTATGGAAGAAATTCAATCCTACTGCAACTAGATCAGTTTTTGATATGGCATTTTTGCATCAGTTTGTGCCAAATTCTTGTCCTATACTGCCATCAGAAATTTCTTGGAAGGAAGTTTCAGATCTAGATATAACTTTGGAAGAAATCAGAATATACTTAGATAAGTATCAACCTAAGCCAGAGGAAGAACGTGATTCCTCAACAGCCAATCCGAATCCAATAATTCAAACCAATTCAACATCGATACCAATTTCAGAATTCAACATGAATATAGAACACACAGAAGAAGCAGCAACAGATTTTAAATTGGAATTTCAACCTCAACAACAACAAGAGAATTCAACCGAAAGTGCAGATCAAGCAAAAATTCAAATCTCATACCAAGATATTCAATCAAAATTTCAAGCTCCAGTTACAGAAATTTCAGATCCAGAAAAGAGGAACGAAGAGACCGTCATGGAAGGCGGCGACAGTGTGTAGAGCGGCAAAGATCAGAGCAGAGGCAGCGATACCGGGGACGGTGCCATCGCGATGGAGAAGGTGGCGTTCGCGGATCACGACCCGGCAGCAGTGAGGGTGACGCGACCACCACCAAAACTACCGCATCTGAACTCACACGTGGCGGTCTTGGGTAGCACCGCCAACGCTTCAATGTTGAACAGAGGAGGCGGCGTCGAGGAAGAAGCACCAGCTGATCTGTCCCTAGGTAGCGGCGTCGCGGTCGGAGCGTCCGCGATGGGCGAGCGGAAACTCGTGACGGTGGAGGGGAGAACAGCGTCACTGAAGATGGAGGGCAAAACAATAGCGGTGACCGGTGGAGTTTGAGTTCGTCGCATCTCTCTATTAGTGGCCAAACCACCACCACTCACAGTAGCTGTCTTCCCTTGGAATCGAGACGGAGGACGAAACGGAGAGGGCTTGCAAGGGCGAGTGGCGGCTTCGGGAAGAGGCAGGGAGAACTCGAACAGCGAACAGCGGAGGGGCGAGAGCCGGACGTCAGCGGCGGTGCCTCCTTGTGAGCTCGCGACGGCCGGAGGTGCGAGGGTTGGAGCTGCGACAGCGGTTTTTCCATGGAACCGCGAGTGTGGATTCAGAACACGGTGGATGAAGGAAGCAGAGCACGAGAAAAAGGGGAGAAGAGACGCAATTCTGAGAGAGGTTACAAATGAGGCTATGCATTGGAGACCCTTGGGGTCTGTAGTGACAAGCCCAATTCCACCAGTCTGGAGCCAGCACAATTTTTTTGTTAACGGATCCAAACTCAATCAAGATTTTTGTTGAAGGTATATTAAGGTCCATTAAGGGTTATTTGAATTTTTTGGTTCAGATGCAGGAAGTTTGTTATTTTAAACAATGGGATCCTGGTGGCCAATTTTTATTTTAAGTAGTAGTATAGAAAATATATATATTTTTTTTAATTAATTTTGTTTAGTACTTGTAATTTACATTTATGATTTTAGTTAGGTTTTATATTTTTTTTTCTCCAACCTTGAGGATAAGGTTATTTTGAAGAGTATGGTAATGATACAATTAGTATTGGACTAGCCCAATTAGAAAATTATATTATAAATAGGAGTATGATGTAATAATGTAGGATATGCATAGTATAATTAGAAACTCTACTTTCTCTCTTTGGCTCTAATTTTAGAGATTTCTCTTCTATTCTCTCTGATTATCTCTAATTCTCTCTAGTTCTTGATACAAATTCGTAACAATATACATATTAGTTAATAATTTTTTAGTATTTAAATTAATTAAATACTAATTTTATGTTTTTTAGTTTTAATTAACATATATGATATATCTAATGTTTTTTCATTATTTTGTGTCATTTCCGTGCATTGCACAGATCGATGCACTAGTAATAATAATGACAGAGAATACATTTACTCATTAAATACTAAATATGATAATTTTATGTCATTGTGAAATTTATATAAGACTATTGTATTTTAATTTGGGCAGGCTAAAATTTTAATTTGTAGAAGTTATAATTTATTAAAAAAAATAATTTTATTCCAAATCAAAAGGTTTTTCTGTGTAGAAATCCAAAGTTTTTTTTAGGTGTTCATATAAATATTTATAGTTTCCTTTTAATAAATCATTTTTCTTTAAATTTGAATACGTAAGTCTTTATAAAAAAAATTGAATATAAGCAACGCACGAGTGCATTTAAATTCGAATAACGGAATAAGACAGACTACAAAAAAATTAACCAAATTAATTTAAATTTATTGAATTTAATTAGAATAAATAATAAATTATTTATTTTATTATATACTTTATAAATTAATAAACCAATTAATCAATATAATAAATTACAATTAACGCAGTATACTTAAGATTGATCTAAATTATATTGATATTTAAATATGGGTATGTCTAAAATAAGCACAACAATTATGTGTTTATTGGATGTGTCACATTTATATAGACCATTAAATTTTATTAGATATAAATCAACGGCTAATATAAAAAAAGAACATTGATGGACTCTAATAAATACAGAATATCCTAGTATATAAATAAATGCTTTAAATTACAATAATTTAATACACAATACTTTAAATGGCAACAAAATTTTTTATTCTTAAATAATAAAATATAAAACATATAAATACAAAAAAATGAATATTTTTAATCATTAAAATTAATTATTATACAATTTTTTTTATAATATTAAAATAATATTTTAAATTATAATATAAAAATATAAAATAATTAAAATTTTATTTTATATTACTTGATAAATAATTAGATTATTATATTCAAATTTATTAACTAATTAATTTTGTTAAAAATATTATTATATAATATAATTTATTTAAAATATTTTATATAATACATGAAAATATTAATTTTTTTTAATTTTTTTAAGAAAAATAAAATAAACAATATAATTCTAAATACATACCTATCATATTATATATTTACTTATATTAGTAAGATTTAAACTAATCAAACTTATGTAATTAAAAATATATAGAATGGCAAAAGTGAAATCATAAATTGGATCGGGCAACAATTGAATGAGATAATTTATATATAGTAGATAATATAGATAAAAACATAATTTATTTATTTATTTATTTTAATATTTTTAATTACATAAGTTTGATTAGTTTAGATTTTACTAATATAAGTAAATATATAATGTGATAGGCATATATTTAAAATTATATTATTTATTCAGTTTTTTAAAAAATTAAAAATAAAAAAATTAATATTTTCATGTATTATATAAAATATTTTAAATAAATTATATTTTAAAAATATTTTGACGAAAATTTATATTATATAATAATATTTTTAACAAAAGTAGTTAGTTAATAAATTTGAATATAATAATCTAATTATTTATCAAGTAATATAAAATAAAATTTTAATTATTTTATATTTTTATATTACAATTTAAAATATTATTTTAATATATTTTTTAATATTATAAAAAAATTTTGTATAATAATTAATTTTAATGATAAAAAATATTTATATTTTTTGTATTTATATGTTTTATATTTAATTATTTAAGAATAAAAGATTCTGTTATCATTTAAAGTATTGTGTATTAAATTATTGTCATTTAAAGTATTTATTTATGTACTAGGATATTCTGTATTTATTAGAGTCCATCAATGTTCTTCTTTTATATTAGCCGTTGATTTTCATCTAATAAAATCTAATGGTCTATATAAATATGGCACATCCAATAAGTAGATAATTATTGTGCTCATTTTAGACATACCCTTTAAATATCTAATCAAATCAATTAATTGATATAATTAAATCATGGTAGTCCATTATATTTAATAAGTTAAAATAAATTAATCAAAAAATAAGCATGTGACATCAACTCCATCGTTAAATATAAATTAAAAATTTAAATTTTATATAATAGAATAAATTAAAAATTAAATTATCACTTTTTAAAAAAAATTACCATTTATTTTATCAAGAATTAATATAATATTTTAAAAGATCAAATACTAATTTATCAATTATTTTTAAGAAATACCTAAAAATGTCCTATGGACATTGCTTAAGAAAATTAAAATAAATTTTGTTGGCTCTTCAATTCATTGAAAACGTTAAATACTAGAAATTTAATTAATAACATGTTATTTATGTAAACAATAAAAAGTCATTTATTTAATATATTTCGTTTCAACATTATATATATATTCTCCTTATTTTCTAAAAAAAAATTACTACTAGTGTATGTATACATTACACATTTTCACTTTATTTCTAATTTATTTTTTCAAATATTTAATTTTTTTTTTCAATTTAACACTTTCCGTTACCTTGCTCACTGTTAGCTCAACAGAAGCACGCGCGCGAGCCTCTACCCACATTATGCCTTGCAGGTTGCAGCATCACTGATCCGTCTGATATAATGGTTTAGCAGCTCAATTACCATATGGATATGTGTCAATTTTTTATCAACTTAGATGAAATATCAATACATATTGATCGGTATAGTATAATTGATCATTGTAAAAATATAAGAAATTTATCGTCTTTTTAAAGGTTAACCAAAATCCGCAGTACTAATTCTAGTTTAAATGTTATATTATGTCATTGATAATACAAATATACAATCCAATAAGATAATTAAATCAACGAAAACCTTGAATTATTTATTAAAAAATATTAAGCGACTATATTTTTTAAAATTAATCAATATATGTATTAACTAATCTTCTTTTTCTACACTATATTTATATTCTAAATAATCTTTATCATAAAGACACGTCTCTAGACATCTAACATTTGGTGAATGCTAGGGTCGGTGATGATGCTATTTTTTTTCCTCATATGATGAAGTGAGTTGGCATACAACGGATGGCTACACGTTATGTTTTTTTTTTTTTTTGGAACTCTTCTATTCCTATAAAGGTGGAGTCAGGTTTAGATTTAGATAAGACTTTTATCCCATCTGCAAGTAATCCATACTAATCAATATAATTAGGACTTTTCTTTTTTTTACCACACTTATTAATTATAGGAGATCAAACCCTTTTTTTGTTGGATTTTTATGATATTAGTTTAGATTTTAAGCAATAATCAAATTCAGAGATTAATACCTAAAAGACAAAATCAACCCAGAAAAAGATAATAATAATAATAATAATAATAATAATAATAATAATAATAATAATAATAATAATAATAATATAGAGTAAACTTCAGTTTGAACAGAATAATTTTAGAAGTTTCACTTTTTTTTTTTAAATTGAATTAAATCCAAGAAGTGAGATGTGTGAAATTTTTCGGTGTGAAAATATTCATATTATCAATAATAATGATAATAATAATATTAATATTATTGTTTAATTTAAATTTTTTTATATATAAATATAATACATGTTTTATTTATCAATATATATAATTTTAAGAAAAATGATATTTTTATATTTTATTATACATCTTATTTATAGTAACAATTTAAGTCAAATTTTAATTGACTAAATTTCGTTTGCAAATTGATATCAAGAATTTAAAATAAAATAAAAGAATATATTTTTTTATCGTAACTTGATATATGTATACAATTGGGCCATAAAACAGTTAAAAATTTAATATTTGCAATATAATTTATCTTATTTGTATTGTAAATAAGATAAATAATACTTTATAAATTAATAAATACTTCCTAAATTATATATATTTTTAAATAAAACTTTTATTATTTTTAGTATTCTAAAACAGAAAACATTTAATTAATTTATTTAAAAAATTAAATGCTTTTTTAATAAATAAAATGTGCAATTTATTTATTTCATAAAAATCCTTTAATTTTAATACCCAATTTATCTTATTAACGCCACCTACAAAAAAAATTTACGCAAATATATCCAAACTTATTTCATTTCATAACCGATATATAGAATTACTAGCAAAAATTCTAAACACTGACAAAATTGAAACATCACAAATTGAGCCTCCAATACCCATACCATAGTTACAAAATTAAAAATGATAAAAGTTGTTAATTAAGATTAGTTAAGCACATGACTTGATGACAAAAAGAAAATAACTTTTTTTTGATAGATAAAAACACATGACTTTATCTAGAAATCCTTGGATATGGAGCAATCCAAACCTAACTTCAAACCTTATTCATCTCATGTAATACTTCATTAACCTACAAAGAATAGCAATCGTGTCGCCTCTACAGCTATGCCAGCGAGTTTCATCACATGAGAAATAAAAATAGCATCATCACGGTAGCATTACCCCTAACATTTTAGGTTGAGACATAAGTTTTTGAATATCTATTAGTCGGGAGTCAAAAACTAATTTCTACTATCGGTGGAGGTTTATTCGAGATTTGTTGTATACATACTATTTCTAAGGTTCGAACTCAGAGATATTATATCATACTTAAACAACCCAATAATATTGGATCCAGATCTTTTAAAATTATATTGTCACTTTAAAAAATTAAAATTTACAAATAATAAATATTATAAATTTAAAAATAATTAAAATATCATTTTACCACTTTATTAATATTATCACTTTAAACGATCTTTTTTTAACAATGTTAACTACCACTTGTATTATGTTTCGTCATGGTCAGTAGCAGATTCAGAAATTGCGAGTTAGAGGACCAATTTTATGTAAAAGTTTTAAAGAATATTTATCTTAATGTTATACTTTTTATTACTCAAAATTACGAGGAACTTCTTTATTTAAAAATTAATTTTATATTACTCTTTTAGTATATGAAAGAACTTAATTTTTTTAAATTTTTTAATTGACAAAAAGATATAATATATTGTAGAGTTTATAAATATGAATTATCAAGCAGTGACGGATCTAAAAATATTAAGTCATCAGAGGAAATATATAGCACAAAAAAAACAAAAAAAAAATCGTACGAACATATCAAAGCATATAAAAATAAATAATATAAAAATATTAAATAATAAATAATTTTTATGTATTAATTTAACTTTTTATAATAATAATAATAATAATAATAATAATAATAATAAAATTGATATAAACTTCAATTAAATAAATTTATTATTTTATAATACTATAGTAATATTTTATTTTTTATTAAATTAATTTAATATATATTTTTATTTTATATTTTTAGATACAAATTAAAGTTTAATTTTGATGTACTGATGGTATAAAATATTTTATATGATTGTTCAGTTACGTCTGTTATTTTAGATGATCAATCACATAATCAATGTAAAAGGTAAATCAACATAAAAAGTAGCTTTTTTTTATGACATGACATTATTTATTTGAAGTGCACGTGTAAGTTTATTTTATATTATTTTATATTGACAATGTATTAAAATTTAATTTTAAAATTAAAAAATATATATATAATAAAAGAGTTAGCTAATTTGTACTCTAAGAAAACATGTTAAGAGTATAATAATAAAATACTTTTAAATTTTTAATATATTTAATACGTTAAAAATGTAAAAAAAAATTCAATATTTTTTTGTCAAATCTTTTTTTTATGATATTTTTAAAATGAAGTTATGGAAAAGGGTGATAGAACGAAGATTGAGAAAAGAAATACAAGTAACAGAGAACCAATTTGGATTTATGCCAGACAGATCCACCACCGAAGCGATATACCTGTTAAGAAGGATGATGGAGAGGTATCGTAGAAATAAAAGGGATTTACATATGGTATTTATTGATTTGGAAAAAGCATACGATAGGGTGCTAAGGGAAGTCTTATGGAAAGTCTTAGAAAAGAGGAGAGTAAGGATCGCATATATTCGTGTAATTAAAGACATGTATGATGGGGTCACAACTAGTGTGAAGACTCAAGGTAATGTGATAGAGAAATTTTCTATTGGTATAGGATTACACCAGGGATCATCCTTAAGTCCATACTGATGCGGGTACATCATTGTCTATTTTTAGTTGTTATTTCAGTAGATTAGTTTAGTTTTCATACAAATTTTGTTAATAAATGAATAATGGCATGAAGTATCTCTGCATAAAACAAAATCTCAAGCATATGTGAATTTTAGCTAATATACAAGATAAACATGATAAAATAGATCACACTAAGTGAAATTTTGATTTTGAGTATTATTAGCACACTTAGTATATAAAAATCATCTTGTATATTACTTTGATACACTTATTTGTTTGATGATAGGAAGCAGAGAAGGGGGCAAGGAAGAAGCAGAGAAGCAACATTGGTAGCCAAAGTTGGCTCACCAACGTTGCCTCAAATGATCCAAGAAGAAGAGGACAATGCAATGTTGGTGGCCAAAGTTGGCTCACCAACGTTGCTGGCAACGTTGTGAAAAATGGGTGCAAACGTTAGAAGGAACGTTGGTGAACCAACATTACTCCCAACGTCCTCGATAAATCTCAAAAGTTGGAACTGGAAGAATTGCCTTGTGTGCGTACGCACAAGAAGAAAAATTGCAAGTGTGCGCACGCACAAGGCAGTGTGCGTACGTACAAGGGTGCAACATTGGTAAACCAACGTTACCCCCAACGTTTGCGATAAAAATCTCAAAAATTGAAGTTGGAAAATTTGCTACGATGCGTCGCGTCGATGACGCGTACGCGTGAAGGCGAATTTCAGCCTATCTTACGAACGCCTGAGCGACGCACACGCGTGAAATGGCAAAATTGACCATTCACGCGTACGCGTGGGCGACGCGTACGCGTGACCAGACGAACGTTGGTGCACCAACATTGAGTCAAACGTTGCTGGCAATGCCCAGAAATCCTTTTTCAAGTAACGGTTGACTCAACGTTTTCATACAAACGTTGGTCACCAATGTTCTCACCAACTTCAATACAAATGGGCACCCATGCAAAGAATGAACGTTAGTTTGCCAAAGGCCCTAATAACGCCCATACACCCCTGGAGCATGCATTCACTCCTCAAGCAAGAAGATCCCATTAACATCACTCAATCAAAGGCACAAGAATCATCTAGAATAGTTAATTTTCATTTGATTGTAATTTGCTTTCAATTTTATTTCAATTTGTAATTTAGGAAAGCCTATATAAAGGCTTTAGTTTCATAGAATTAGGGGAGACATACATTCATCCAGGGAGGGGTCTTCGGACTCTCTTCTCACCCACACTTCTTCCCTATCCCACTTTCTTACTTGTAAATATTTTAGTTATGAATTACTAACTCCTTCTATTGGGAAAGAGAGCTCTATTGCTATTTGATGGATTAAATTGTTTTTATTCTTCTTCTTCTCTTCATCTTTCTTTGATTTACTAGAAAGATTTCGTTCTTCATTCAAGCATTCAATTGTCTTGGGAAAGAAATTGAATGTACTTGGGTTTTGTGATTGCCTTGGAAGAGAAATCATAGAACCATGCTTGAAATCTTGCTCACATCGGATTAGGTTGGGGGTTGGATGGATATAGTGACATGTAATCCTACCGATACTTTGATCGGTGAAGGTGTGTGGTATAATCAGTGACCAAACTTCATCTCTTCCCATGACAATTAGATCAAAGAATTTGGCAATTGTTCAAGCTTAGAGAGATTGAATTGCTAAGGAATTGGGATTCAATCACCTAAGATTGCCAAGAGATCAATAAGTTGTATGGATTGAGAAAGATATGAGAGCAATTGATCCGGATAATTCAATATCTCTCTATCCCAATGTTCATTTTATTTTTAGTTCTTACATTTACTTTATAGTCATTTACTTTCCTGCACTTTACATTTTCAGCACTTTACTTTTTTTTTTTTGGTAAAATTCAGCACTTTACTTTCTTGTACTTTATATTTATGTCATTTACTTTCTTGCACTTTATTGCTTTCCTTTACTTTTATGTCATTTAAATTTCTTGTTTGATTATCACTCCAATATGAACCGTCTAACTAGAACAATCAATTAACCATTGATTGCTTAATCCGTTAATCTCTGTGGGATTCGACCTCACTCTATTGTGAGTTATTACTTGACGACAATTCGGTATACTTGCCGAAGAAAAATTTGTTGAGAGACAGATTTTCGTGCATCACATACCTTGTCACATTAGTCTTGGAAGTACTTACAAAGCACATCCAAGAGCCTGTGCCATGGTGCATGTTTTTTGCCAATGATATCGTCCTTATGGGAGAGTCAAGGGAAGACTTAAATAAGAAGTTGGACTTATAGAAAGAAGCTCTAGAAGTGTATGGTCTGCACATAAGCTGTAGCAAGACGGAATATATGGAATGTAAGTTCGGTTTGAGAAGGAAAAACGCGAATATAAAGGTGAAGATTGGAGAAAACATCTTATGAAAAGTTAAAAGTTTTAAGTATCTTGGGTGCATCATACAGGATAATGGAGAGATTGAACAGGATATAAATCATACAATCCAAGCAGGTTGGTCAAAATGGCGGAGTGTATCTGGTTTTATATGCGACAAAAAAGTACCTTTAAAACTTAAAGGTAAATTCTATCGCACTGCTATAAAACCGGCTATGCTTTATGGTACGGAGTGTTGGGCGGCCAAAGGGGGGCACGAACATAAGCTGAGTGTGGCAGAGATGAAGATGTTAAGATGGATGATTGGTCATATGCGATTGGATAAAATAAGGAACGAAGATATAAGGGAGAGAGTTGGAGTAGCACCCATTGTGGAAAAGATGGTAGAATCGTGTCTCAAGTGGTTTAGACATGTGAGAAGAAGACCGATAGAACACCCAGTCAGGAGGGTGGATGAGATGGAAGACGGACAAGGAGTGAAAGGCAGAGGAAGACCTAAGAAGACCATCCATGAGGTGGTCAAACGAGATCTACATATAAATGGTCTCTCTGTAGACATGATACATGACAGAGCTCAATAGCATCATTTGATTCATGTAACCGATCTCACCTAGTGGGACAAGGTTTTGTTGTTGTTGTTGTTATTTTTAAAATGTACCCTTATGACATATGTTAGCAAAATTTTTAAAATATTTTGACACAATTTAATAGGTAATTCTTTTTTAACATGAAAGCAAATATAATTGTTCAATGCGACACGTATATATTTTTACATATACTTTCATATACTTTTTTAAAATGTCATCCCTGTTATCAAGTACAATAATTTTAATGAAACAAATGCTTTGGTAAATCAACTTTTGGTAAATCAACATTAAATTAAGTGTAATGATTTTTAAAAGTGGCATAGAATAAATTAGATGATATATTTTATAAAATCAAACTTAAATTTTAAAATAGATTAAAATATAATTAAAAAAATAGTGATTTAATAATAAAAATTTTAAATCAATAAATCTACAATATTTAAATTCATAAGACATATGTTTAATAAAAAAAAGTTAAATATATAAGTCCGATCCATATATATATATATATATATATATATATATATATATATATATATATATATATATATATATATATATATATATATATATATATATAAACCAAAAGTAACCTAATATTACATGAATCGCCTAAAATAAAAAAAAATATTATTTGGATGTCTTCATACATATAACTATATAAATGAAATTTACTGAATTTGATTTACATATTTTAGTAGTAAAACAAATTAATGTGTATCGAATTACATGGAGCACTACATTTAAACATAAATCGAATTCATATAATTCGAATTAGTTATTGACACTAAATTGAATATAGTTGATTCGATTACTACTGCATAACACATTTATAATAAATCGAATCAGTTTGATTCAATTTTCTACCGACGGTTGGGTTGCCTCCCAACAAGTGCTCTTTTAGCGTCACTAGCTTGACGGTTGGTTCTTGTTAAGGTGGGGGTTGATCATAATGCTCCAATGCCTCGCCTCTAACTGTAAATTTCCTCCTATTGTCTTCTTCTATGAGTTCAATGTGTTCCAAGGAAAGGATCTTGTTTATTGTGTAAGGTCCATATCATTTGTTGGACTTGTCGGGTCATATCCATGGTGGGGAAGGAAATTGTATCACTTGTTGTCCAGATAAGAAATCACTTGTAGGGATCTTCTTGTTTCTCCATCCCCTCGGCACCTTCTTAAGAACTTTCTTTTCTTCATTTGGTGATGCACTCCCAACACCAAACTTAGGTTTGATGTTATGGGGTATTTTGTTCATTTCAAAGGGAGCGAGGCTTGGCTTACAAATTCTTGTTATTTTCATCATGGAATTCTCTAAAGCTTAGATCTATTGATTCAACCTTCATGCAATTTTCCTTTTCACTTGAATGATGCATGATTTTAAAAACATGAAAAACTAAGTGCCCATCATGCACTTTTAATATTAATTCACCCTTTTTCACATTAATGAGAGCTCTCCCAGTGGCTAGTAATGGTCTGTCTAGGATGATTGAGGTTTTCTCATATTCGTCCATGTCAGAAATAACAAAATCTGTTGGGAGAAAAAATATTTCACCTTAATAAAGACATTCTCAATTACCCCATGTGCATACTTTATTGACTTGTGTGCCATTTGTAGAGCTATTTTTGTGAGTTTTATCTCCTGAATTTATAGTTGTTTCATCACAAAGAGAGGCATCAAATTAATACTTACCCCTAAATCACATAATGCTCTTTTAAAGGTTATGTTTCCAATGGTGCATGAAATTTGGAAGCTTTCAGAATCTCTTATTTTTCTTGGCAAATTGATGTGAAGCTTCTTGAACACCTCCAAGAATTTGGAGAATTACTTCTCTTGGTTCTCTCCTTTAAATTTTTTAGGATAAAAAATTTTTGGTTGGTAAAGAACCACAATTTTCTTTTTCTTTGGAGCTTCAATTATTGATGCATGAACAGTGCCATCCTTCTCTTGCTTCTCTTCTTCCATGTGTCCCCTTTCATTGGATGCCACTGTTTGGTCTTTATGCTCTTTGCTAATCACCCTTCCATTCTTCAAGCTAATGGCTTTACATTTTTCTCTTGGATTGGGACTTATGTCACTATAGCCTTTTTGTGAGTTGCTTGGCGATTTGTCCTATTTATACTTCCAAATTTCGAATGGATACACCTTTATTTTAAAAGTTGGCTCTTGTTTTATCTATAAAACTTTGAGTTTATTGCATAAATATGGAGGTGGTTTTAGCTATTGTGGTAGTGGATTGGGGTAGTTTTTCAATGGTAATTTTAAAGGAGGAAAATTTAGTTTCTAGAGAAGAGAATTTGGTTTTTAGAGAAGAAAGTCTTTGGTGAATTTGTGGTTGTATGGGTTGAGGTTGTTGTTGGTGAGGTGCAGTGAAGTTCTTTGGCTCTTGATTGCGCCAACTAAAATTAGGGTGGTTCCTCTATCCGGGATTATAAATTTTTTAGAAGGGGTCATTGGATGGTGGTTTTTGAAAATTTTTCATGTAATTCACTTGCTCCTCCTTGAACAACCCACATTCTTCATCCTTGTGAGCTCCTCCACACAAGTTGCAACTCACTTGTGTAGCCACTGATGAGACTTGTATGTGTCCCAATTGCTTTGAGTGAGGAGATTTGTTGAGATATCATTTTATTTTGTACCAAAATAGTGTCCAAAGTATCTAACTTCATCACACTTCTTTTCATTATTCTCTCAGATGAGTACAAATATTGATTGTTAGCCATAATCTCAATCAATTATAAGGCTTCTTCAGTAGTCTTCATGTGTATGGATCCTCCAACTGAGGAATCCAACAAAGTTCTGAAAGTGGAAGTGAGCCCATCATAGAAAATTTGGAGTTGCACCCAATCAACAAACATATCTTGGGGACGCTTTCTCAACAATTCTTTGTACCTTTCCCAAGTTTCATAGGGAGATTATCCATCTTTCTGAGTGAAAGTTTGGATATCATGTCTCACCTTTGCCAACCTCTATGGTGAAAAAATTTGGTTAAGAACTTATCGACTAAACTATCCCATGTTGCAATGCTCTCCTTTAGTTGAGTTTTAAGATACTACTTAGTTCGGTCCTTTATAGAGAATGGGAAAATCATCAAGCAATAAGCTTCAACAAAGACACTATTAGATTTGACTGTGTCACATATTTGTAGGAAGCTAGAGATGAACTTCTACTAAATTGACAATTTTATTACACCAGAGTGATGAGTTGAGACTTCAACTCAAAGTTATTTGCCTCCACAGTGGGACTCACTATGCTACTCCACAACTATTGCTTGTAGGGGTAACAAAGACTCCAAGAGTCCTCCTTGCATTGGCATTGCTGTTTGCGATGCTTTCTGACTCAAGAACCTGATAAATTTTCTCCTCTTGAACTTTAGATTTCTTCCTTAATTGATGAAGAATTTTTTCAATTTCTGGATCAAATAAGAGGGGTTCCTTGTTTTTGTTTTCCTGCATGCAAAATTAAGGAGAAATAAAGCAAAAAGATGGAATTCTCAACGTCACAGTGGAGAGAATTCTAGTGAGTAGCAAAAGAAAATAAAAAGGTCTAATTTAGAAAAATCAATTAATATGGTAGTTGTCAATCTCAATTAATCTCCGGCAATGGTGCCAAAAACTTAATGAAAATTTTATAAAACCACAACTCGACAAGTGCACCGAATCATATCAAGTAATACCACGATGAGTGGGTTATCATTCCCACGAGGATTAAAGGACTAAGCAAAAATGATTAATTGATTATTCTAATTAGACAAATAAAAAACAGAGAGATTAGGGAATTAAATGTGAACACGGGCAAGACAAATAGTAAAATAGTGAGTGAAAACAATAATGGTGAGAATGTTAAGGTTTCAGTTTCAGGATCAATATATTTTGCTATCTACTTTGATCATACAACGATGTGTTCATGACAAACCTTAAATAATCAAACTCCAATCCCTTGGTAATTTAATTTCTCTTAACTTAATTAACCGTAAATTTCTTGATCAATTAACTATGAAAAGAGTTTAAGCATAGTTTTTTATTTAAAGCCATACAATTCTTAAGAACCAATCCTAATTAATTTTATGTCACTTATCAAAATTAGTCCTGGACACTGAAAGAACTAAGAGAAGGAGTTTCTAGCGTAATTCCAAAAATTAACTCTTCCAACATAATAAAGGAATTCAACTCAAATTAAACTTATTTTTCAATATAATCTAACCCTTAGGATGAAAAATGAAACTCACTTCTTGAATAAAACATCAATGTATAAATCAAAAGTAGAAAAAAAATAACATTAATCCATCAAAGTAAATAGAGCTCCTAACCTTAGCAAAAGAGATTAGTTGCTCATGGTGGAATGAAAAACTAAGGTTTTAAATTGAAAAACGGCCAAAAGAAGATAGGGGCACGTGTGTGACTCCTTCCCTTTAAATAATAACCCTAAACCTAATTTCAGGATTCAAAACTAATCAAAACAGAATCAAATATAATTTAAATCAAATCTTTTCTTAATGAGTCTTAACTAACTAGTGATCTTCCTTATAATTAAAATTTAAAATTTGGTGCCTTGATTAGTTGAAATCATGGGATTGAAACTTAATCTTAGATCATCCAATTAAGTGCTTGAAGAATTGAAGAGCTAATGAAGGATTAATGAAGAATTGAAGGCCCTGGGAGTGGCCCATTCTGATGCATTATATGCATGGGTTTTCATTTGGGAATATTTGGTCTCTATAAGGCTTAGCAAGTAGTACGTAGGAATTCTCAAGTAGTACGCATGGGCAAAATTGGCCCCTGGATGGTGCACTTTGGCTTTGTTCATGCCTTCCTTCAACCTAGGAAAAGACTATGTTAGACATAGATCCACTATAGATTATTATATATCATTAGAAAGCTCTAGATGTTAGCTTTCTAATATCACTTAAACCGCTTTATTTAGACCTTTCTAACTCAAGTTATATTCGTTGGAGTATGAAGAGGTCAGATTTTGGCGTATATATGCCAAATGCCATGTGTATAACACATAGACCTTGTTTGGCCACTGGAGTTGCATAATTTTGGTGCGTTATATGCACCACTCTATGCGTATAACATATGGCTTTCCTCAATACTTTCAGGAGCTTCCATTGTTACATTCTTAGTCTAGAGTAGAGCTCTCTGTTTGTTTTCTCCTTCTCTTGCTCTTGAGTATTCCTCTTGCTTGCTTCTTTTCATCCTTACTCTCGCTCATTTTCAACACTTTCCTACACATACCAAGGCTCAAAGTAACTTCAAGAAATATTGATTAAGGCACTAAAACTCTCAATTAATCCAACGAATTCACTAACTTTATTAAAAGAAATACTAAAGAAAATAACTAAAGATGCTCATGCATCATCAAGCTTTGCGTCGATTTCAGTACCAAGACTGACACAATTAAAAGACCATATAGGGCATAGCCTCATGTAATGAGTTGCAAGTAGTCAATTGACGCGTGAGCTCATGGTCTACGTAGGGTTAGACATGCATCATGCCAGGGGCGGAGCCACATATAACAAAAGGGGGGCAATGGCCCCTCCCAAACTTCAAATTTTCTTTATAAATTGTGTACAAATTTTATTTTAGCGCCCCTTAAAAAATTTATTTTACTCTTTTTCTATTGCAAGATTAATTTTTGGCCCCTCCCTCAACTTCAACCTAGCTTCGCCCCTGCATCATGCCTACTTGCTACATTTCTCTATGATTTGTGATTGTGTGCGTACTTGTATCTGCTATTATTCTTCTATTACTGTTATAATACTGCGTAGTGAATCCATCGAGATAACTTGGTAGCGTAATAACGAACTTTCTAGTGCTAAATATCCAAATTCCCGACTTTCACCTTCACACCCTGCTGGGAATCTTAGGTTCTCACCCCCTTCTTTCTCCCGTTCTACAGATGGACTCGATAGTAGTGTTCATTGAGTTCCCTACATTATGCCACTACCACAATCCTATATGGGATAGCACTGTCATATGGAGCAAGCCGCATACACACATGTACATCCTTCCCAATCTACCTTTCTCACATTCTCTACTTTTCCCTGAGTTTGAATCTGACTCACCTTATACTTTCTATTATCCAAGTTGCATGCCAAGGGCACCCACTACTCTTTCCTACCACAACCACTATACCAAATGGACCCAGAGTCAGAGTCTTCTATCATCTTCCAACATGAGTATCTGCACTGGCTTGACCCAGCGCCTGAGCCAGTAATGTCGGTAGAGCCTATGTGCGACTACCAGCCACTTTGTTCAATGGTCAAGCAGTTTGGTCCCTTGAGAGATGTCTTAGTCATGGTGCCCAACAGTTTCATGTTGACTTCATCTGAGGAGGATCCGTCAGAAGACACCGAGACTGGAGAGGACCACATGATTATTGACCTAGTCTCCAATCGGTCAAAGGAAGAAAAGACAGGAGATAGAGAGCCAGGGCAGTAGTCCAACGACCACGTTTAATAGACTCAATATGCATCAGTCTCATAGATGTTTATAATTAGTAGTTTAGTAGTTAGTAATCTGCCCTCATTGTAGATAGTCATTTGTGAGGGGTAGGATTTTACTTTTTAGGCAGGTTCTATAGCAAGGACTTGTATGTGAAGCAGAGCCTGAATGCCTACTATGTATATATATACTTACTAAGTTATGAGTACTATGTACATAAGGGTCGAATGTGCTGACAAATCGTATGTAGGAAATTGCACTCTAGTGGCTATCGATGTATAGTATATGCTTTTCTACTATATTTTGCTATCATGTTAAATGCTTGTATGATTTGTCGCTTTTAAACTTCGTTGTGAAAATATTCATACTAACTTACGATTTCAAATAGCGTTACATCTCATACTTATAACATAAGATATAAGGTCTAGAGTCCTATAAGTTAACTAAATAGTAACACTCCATGATTGGCATTAGTCATGACGTTCCAAGAATAGGTCGTTATAGTTATTGTGTTGTTGTTATTGCACCTTGTGTTGAATAGATTATTATGTTGTTATTAACTATTTTGTTCATATTTTGTTATTGTGTTGCTGTTAGAATATTTTTGCCATTGATTATATTTTGTAGTTAATATTTTGTTTATTTGTTATTGTTGTGTCGTTATTTTTTAATAATGAGTTATTTTGTTGCTGATTTTTTTAATAATTGGTTAATAATTTGTCCATTTGTTGTTGTATTGTTAATTTATGAATAATCTGTTCATTTATTGTTGTGTTACTAATTTTTTAATAATTAGTTAATAATATGTTCTTAATGTATGAGCTATTTTGTTTTGTTTTAATTCTTATTATGTCTAGTCATGAAAATATCAATGCCCAAAAACCTTTCCCATTCATATGTGAAGGTGAAACACATGGTGTAGGAGTAATGTTGTCAGTAATAGTTGAGTCTCAACAGGAAGCTAATGTTATTTAAAAGTACCAACACAAACTCAAGCAGCACAATCACAAATTGAATGCTCCGCTCAACTCTACTTTTTTATGCTTTTTTATTTTGTTTTATTTTAATTTGTATGTAAGAAATTTTGTGTTTATATTATTATGTTGAATATATTTAAATTGTATTTAATTTGATATATTTTAATTGAATTGTATGAGATTTTATTATGATTGTATTTAATTTTTAAATATTTTTAAAATTTAATATCCATGAATACCATCGGATATGTATTTTTTCTGGAGAGAAAAATAAATAGGAGCTCGTAATGAAAATGAGGCGAGGACGGGAGACATTTGCTAAATGGGAATAAAGGATAGGAGAGGAATTCTCACTCCCACAGAGACTCATTGTCATCCTTAAACATAAGCATCTCCAAGAGCTCCATCCTTAATAAGTCTATCCACTACCTCCATTCGTATCTCAATTAATCCAAGATCATTTTTTTGTTTTTGTCAAATCTAAAATAGTTTTAAATTTTTAATTGACGAATATGCATTTTTTTTTTGGTCATACAAACAAACTTACAGACTCACTCATTCACATATACTAACCTAGCCACCATTACTAAGATTTGAATTTGGTGTGGCTTAATATGAAGCAAACACCTTTGTCATTACATCACATGCATTAGCCACAATTGACGAATATACTTATTAAGCTAATTGACGGACACCATTGGACCAATTTTATGGGTCTTCCATTTAATGTACTTTATGGCCTTATCTTGGCTGCTACTAGGTCTCAACTACTTTCACTCTCCAATTCAACATAGGCCAATCATGACCCAAAAAGTTTGAAGAAAATATAGGCCCACATTTGTTGTTGACTACAGACAGGAAAAACTGATAATTTGGTTGAGTACTGCGTAAAAAAATGAGATCAAATCATAGGATAAAGGACTAATCATCCTATAAATAATAACATAATCATGTATATAATACCACAAAAAAAAAAAAACATAATCATGTAAATTGTAAAAAGAATTATTAGTGAAATTAATAATTTTTTTTTTTGGTGTCTAGTGAAATTAGTAATTAAATTCAAAGAAACTGTACTAGAAATACATTATTACTACTGCAACGTCAACAAACATATCACTTATTAAGGATTTACATAAACAAATCGAATAATTTCAATCAATAACTAACATGTCATCAATTTATGATACAAATATTTAACTTAATACAACACAAAGTTTACCCTTTCAATTCAATATATGATATCAGACACTTTAACAAAATTAATTAGTGCATTATAAAATTAAATATTTGCACTGAATTTTTTAATGTACTAGCTAATCTTATCAAAGTGAGAGTTATTTATGCATTTCTCAAGCATTCAGACCTTAATCGGTTCAAAAAAAATACTCGACTATGGACAACCTCGAAGAACTAGGCCATGGAACTTGGAGCTTAACCATCTTATCGTCATAATTGTAATCAAACTCCACAGGTTGTCCATCAATCTTACAATCTACCGGCTTCTCTGCCGCGAATACGGCCATCTGGCCATGGCCTCTCACCCCAATTCTAACCAATTTATCATGTTCATGGAACTCCAAGGATTGAATTGAGCCTCCAGAGTTGAGCATGTTCACCAACCCAAATGGTGCAAACTGAATTGATGATCTTGGTAGAAACATCACCGGAGAAACCGTCATGAGCTCGAAAGCAAAAGGCTCCAGCGAAACCTCAATGCTCTCATCATACTTCACTAGCCTCAACTTGTGGTCTTTCACCATGTACACTGCAAATGAATCAACTCCTTTGGTGCAAATAAGGTTCTTTCCTTTGCTCCATTCAATGTCTTTGGGACTTGCAATGCAAGTAACGGAGTGTGAACAATCTAAAAAACTCTTGTTTCTTCTACTCGCAGGACACCACCCTCCACCTTGGCAATTGAACAGACCCAAAACCCCTGTATACTGTTTTCAATCGAAACTAAGTGAATATATAATAATGCCGTCTTTTACATAATCATTTATTTCTTTCTTTCTACCGACTTAATTTTTTTGGAAAATAGTTTTATAACATAGTATAAAAAAATTCAACACAAGACACACAAAAAAAAAAAGAAATTAATTCTATGAAAAATTTCGTTACAAATTTAAAGGAAAAAAAGACTAGTTGTATAAGAAAGAATTAAGAGAGAAAATTGAAGAAGCTCTGAGTGAGAATGATTTTCGTTAACTAAACTCACTTCATTACATGTGTTTTATATACTACTCTACTGATTGAACTATTAGAGAAACTAACTCTCTAACCTCATAACTAACTGCAATTGCATGCTTAACAATATAACTAACTCCATGTGCATGGTTAACAACTTAACTATACCTTCTCAACTAACCAGATACTCTTATAACCCTTACAATATTGTTAAATTAGTGAATATGATTTCTGACTTAGTATAGACTGATTATAATAACAAGTAGGTTCGTTATAATAGATTTACAAGTTCAACTATTTACTAGTAAATTTAAAGAACCAAAAGTCCAAAAGGTTCCTGCATATTCTTCAAGAAACCAATACGTTAATTTGCTGTTTAATTTAAATATGTACATAAGAGATTAACTTTTATGTATGTATAGACATTATTGTATTGTATGTTACCTTGTTGAGGTTCCAAATTTTGAGCATTGTTTTACCATCATGTAAAGGATTTTCAAATAAGCAATCTCTAGTAGGAAGTGCATAGTGTTCACACCGTAAAATGGAGCCATCCAAGAGAACCAACTTCTTAAGCAACTTGAAGTTGTGTTTTCCAACAGAGTCACTCACATAAACCGGTCCACCGGAGATGGCTCGAGAGGCGGCGTGAAACTCGGCGCAGGCGTGATCAGATTGGAACATGTCCCAATCCGGGTGAATGATATTCCCCATCCACAAGCTGTTGTATGCACAATGCACCATGTGACATCCTTGTAGCCAATATGTTCCGTTGGGATCTCCGGCCGGGTCCGTACACCAAAAATCATCACCTGTAAAAATAATGTTTGAACATCTAAATTCTCATGTTGCATTCTATTTTTGAAGCCATAAATTGGTTTAATCAAATCGATTCTTATGCAAATTAAATGATTTGTTGCAAAATAATTATGTTATATATTATTATCTAATGAATAAAAAATTATTTATAAGTATATCTTTTAAGAATCAATTGAGGTATTTTATTTTTTGAAAATTAAATTAATGCGCGTTTGGTCAAGGATTATAAATAAAAAGAGAGTGAATCTTTTTATTTATTTTTTAATTATTTAATAAAATGTGAATTATTTAATTTTTTATATATTTTTTTATTCTATTTAACAAAAATATAAAGTGAGAAATCATACTTTACTAAATAACTAAAAAAAATTTAGAGCTTTTTTTCCTAAATAAAAATAGTTAGTATGAATTTTTATTATTATTATTAGGACGTTACCAACTCGTCCAAGTGATATGGTTTCTGTGCCAAGGAACATGAAATCGTTACACTGCTGCATGCTGGAAATGACACCATTGCCCTTGAAATGTTTCTTAATAGAATCAGTGAGTGCTTTGTAGTATGGTCTGGCGAGTTCAACACGACCACCATAATCCTCTGATAGCATCTCTAGAACCTGCCACATGTAAGAATCCTAGCGATCAGTACTTTCTCTTCATTCCTAATAGTTAATTGATTCTCTTCATTTTTATAAGCTATAGTATTCATGATATTATTCAATATTCCATTTTATTTTTTTTTATTTTTTATTTTTTTACCAAAAATATGAAGACTCAAATCTGTAACCTCTTAGATGAGTATGGAGAGATTATGCATGAACTATTACTCATTGCCTCAATATTCCATATCTTACTTATATCATATAATGTTATCGAATATTATATATCTTGGCACATTTATATAGCTGTCATGCATTATGAGAGTAATATTATAAGATATTCAATCTTATAACTGAAGAATGTTATAGGACGATTAAAATTTATTATTTTTTTATTAATTAGTTATTAATATTTAAAAATATAAGATAAATTATATTATTAAATTAATAGATTAAATTAATTAAATTAAAAAATAGAGTTGATAATCAATAATAATAAAAAGATAATTAAAAATAATAAATTTTAATAATTTTTAGTATTTTTTTCTATAATATTATTAGACTAACCTATCAATTTAGTTTACACCGTTATATAACATACGATAAAACAATCATTAAAATTCTAAACATGGTCAAAAGTAGTACACCTTATTTTATTACCATATAAAAAACGTTCGTTTCTCTCCACCCCAACGAATTAACTTTAGCTCCGATTTTTAAATTCAAGAAAGAAATCAACTTTTAGAAAATCAGCATCTCCCACATGTTATAGTTCTTTTAGTTAATTGAAAAGTAAGATTGGTCCCAACTAATGGCATAAAATTATAATTTCACCTATTGCCCTAATGATTCGAAGCTACATCCCAATTTTAATTTCAGGGGAATATACCGAAATATAAATAGAAATGATCTATCTCTGAGCCTCTTAGGTGTTTGAGACATAGAGTTTTTTCATTGGTGGTGACTGGTGACATTAGCGGTTCTCTAAAGTAAACACACCGCGCACATGCAAATCCACTCACATGCACACGCAATTATTCAATCTGGAAATAAATCTTAACCATGTTTAAAATTAGGAGGATGTTTCGTAAAGGCGCATCAAATGTCTTTTTGTAAAGACATTTATGTGTTTTAGTATTAATAAATCAGTTATTTTTAAATTTTTTAATAAATTAAAATAAAATTGATTTTTTTTATAACAATAACAATAAATCTAATTGTTATCAGATCTGGTCAAATCGATTAATTTACATAACTCACTGATTATAGGTTTTTTGGTTTTTTTTTAAACAAAAATTAGGGATATATTTACTTTTTTATCAAAAAATTTATACATAATTTGTTTAGATTGTGTAAATCAGTCGGATCAAATCGAGTCTAATAATTATAGTGTCTAATAATTATACATGACAAAGATCCAAGGATTTGGAATCGAGAAGAGTATTGGCGGCTGGAGAATGAATCATTCTCTGTTTTTGTGAGTAATCTTCCGCCTGACATATCCAAGAGTGAGTTATTTCTTTTGTTCAGCTGGACGGGACGAATCAATGATATATATTTATCACGGAAACAGAAAAGTGGAAATATATACATGATTGCCTTCGTGCGGTATAGAACAAAAAGAGGGGCACTGAAAGTTATAGCGGAAATGAATCGCCAGAGACTGAGAGGGAAGATAGTGTTCGTGAAAGAGGCTAAGTACAGAAGAATGCCGAAAGTAGCAAACATAAGCACTAGGCATGCGGAGGAGGATCAGAGACAAATCGTTACTTGGCAGCCACGAAGAAAAGTGGTTCAGAATGATTATGAGTCACCTGGAAATGAGCTATGGAAGAAGGAAATTGACAAAGACCCGCATAGAAATGGATGGAAAAAGAGATTGGAAGTAGCAGTGACAACAGAGAATTTGGAATGGTTGCAGAGGAGCCTCGTCGGAGGCACGACCAAAGCAATTAAGTTTGATTCTCTAAAGAAAATGATCATGAAGAATGTGCCTAATGTTGTTCAGGTGCGGGAAAAGGGCGCATACAAAGCACTTCTAACCTTTGATAGTGTTCAGCATGCTGACGACGCTTACACCTTTAACTTGAATAGCCTCTTACAGTTGTTCCATAGAGTGCGGCGATGGGAGGAGTCGGAACATAGTGAAACTCGAATGGTGTGGCTGGAATGCTTTGGGGTCCCGTTGCACGCTTGGTCAGTTAACACCTTTAAAACGATAGGAGGCCAATGGGGTGAAGTAGTTGAGTTGCCAGAGAAACGAAAGTATGTAGCTCTTTCACTGTAGGTCGTGTACAGATTGACACTTGTGTAATGGATGTGATTCAAGAATGGGTTCACGTCACAGTTGGTACGGGAGAATTTGATGTCCTGGTGAAGGAGGTTGGACACGAGGCGTGTAATCTGCTTTGCACCAAAAAATTTGAGGATGAAAGGACAAATGTACAAGGGAACTCTGACAGCAGAAGTAACAGTGCCGATATGGATATAAGGCAGAAGTATGAAGCAGGGTCATTGCATGAAGAGATGCAAGATGAAGAGCGGTTGTTGATGGTTCCACGAGGTGAGGAAGAAGACAAGGGCGGAATCGTAATCACAAACACAATTTTGAATGAATGGAGTAATGGCTGTGCATATCGTAATCGTGGGAAAATCGGAAAGTATCAAGCATTAACTGATGTTAATTACGGTTTGCATGATTTGGGGGGAGGAATCGTTATGAGTTATGAGGAGGGTTCGGAGAGAACAGTATCATGTGACCTTATTGGGCTGGGAAGGGGGGCCATCAATGCAATAAAAAAAAAAACCCTTGTTTAGGAAAGTATTGGGCCAGCTGCAATAATAGAAATCATGGGAATATACCGGACAGGTTGGGCCCAGCAACCAAGGAGAAAGCTGATGCGGTTCAGAAGCGCATGGGTGATTACTCGGGTCAGATCCATTTGGGGGAAGCGGGTCGCGAATCTCCAGAATTGGTTTGCACGGGCGAAGGGCGCGGCGCTCTTGGAGGACTATTCTTCGCTGGTAGGGAGGGCACAATCGACGGGGAAGACCGCAGAGGGGATGGGCTCGACGTGAACCGGGGGAGCCAGCTGCTATGCGCTGGGGACGTCCGCCTCAAACCCACTGTGACCGATGATGTTGACGATGCTGCGAGTGACGTCGGCGGCGGGGGAGAGATGCCTAGAGCCGCGGTCGACCTTGGGTTGTGCGTCGGTGCAGATCAACAGGAAGCGGGAGGAGATCGAAGTGGCAAATCTTCTGAGTTCTGCACGGTTGGAGGCGCAGTCTTGGCTGGTAACCCAGAGGGGATGCACGGGCAGCTGAGAGCCAGGGCGAGGAACAACACAGGCGAGAAAAAAATGCCTGTTAGGGATCAGGGTGGTTTGCAAATAGGTAGTATGTTCTGCAATCAGGATGGGGATGGCATCGGAGGAGGTGAACCGGGGCATGAGAAAAGAGGGAATGATGAGGAAACCAGTGACAATCAGCACACTGATGTGGAGGAGCAATTGATAGAAAATAGAAAGACCTGGAAACCGGCACAGGAGTCAGGAGCAATATTATGCAATGAAGAAGATGACATTATGGCAATTCTCCAAGCGCAGAACGAAGAAATAGCTCGTAAAAGAAAAGTGGCAAAGCAGAGAGCGAAAATGAGATGGTGTAGACCCAAACATACAAAACAGGTGTGTAAAACAACTTTAAAATGATCTTCAGTTCTTGGAATGTTAAGGGATTAAAGGGAGATGGAAAGTTGAGAATGGTGAAGGACCTAAAGAATAAACATAAGCTACATATGTTAAGTTTGATTGAAACTAAAAGGCAAATAGTGACGAGATTTGATGTTGCAAGAGTATGGGGACAAGATAGTCCAGGTTGGGAATATGTAGGTTCTGATGGTGCGTCGGGTGGACTTTGTTAATCTGGGATGAGGTGGTGTTTAAACTGAATAATTGCTATAAGGGAGAGAAGTGGTTGTGTATTGAATGAGTGATTTTAAAAAATAGCTTCAATTGTGCGTTTGTTTTGGTCTATGGTGCACATGATAGAGATGAGAAGATTAATGTGTGGGAGGAGTTGAGTTATATAGCGGGTTTATGTCAGGTTCCCTGCTATTTTATGGGAGACTTTAATGAAATAGTAGATGTAGAAGAACGGAGAGGTACTACTGGGTTGACACGGTCTGCGGAAGATTTTAAGTTTTGGATACAGGACATGAACTTAGTGGATCTGCCACTCACTGACCAGAAATTTACATGGTTTCACGGGCATTCTTGCAGCCGCATAGATAGAGTTCTGGTTAGTTTGGAGTGGCTAGAAGAGTTTCCAAAGGCACATCTGCGAGGTGGACCAAGGAGTTTGTCAGACCATTGCCCTTTAATAGTGGAGGGTAGGAAGCTGGGAAGAGGTCCGAGGCTGTTCCGGAGCCTTGATTCGTGGTTTACGCATGAGGGTTTTCTTAGGATGGTTAAGGAGGAATGGAGAGGTTTGGGGGAACTACAGTTCACAGATAAATTGAAAGCTCTGACAGGACCGTTGGAAGATGGCATAAGGAAAAGTTTGGTGACATGGACAAGAAGATTATAAAGTTTGAAGAAGAGATCAAGAGGATTGATGATATGGTTAGCAATGGAGTATATGATGGAACACTGGAGGTTAGAAGAAAGGCACTGGTCAAGTGCTGTGAGCGATGGTATGTGAGAAAAGAAGTACATTGGAAGCAGATGTCGCGATCTCGGTACGTGAATGATATGGAAAGAAATACAAGATACTTCCACAATATAGCTTCAGCAAGAAGGCGGAACAATAGGATTGATACTCTGGTCATCAACAGCAGGCTGGTTAGGAATCAGGCTAGAATAAAGATTGCTATCAGAGAGTTTTACAAGGATTTATATCATCAGGAAGACTCTCCTATTATGGGTATTAGAGATGGTCTGGTGGTTCAAATAGGTGAGGCAGATGCTATGGCTCTAGAAGTGTTGCCGTCGGATGAGGAAATCAAAGAGGCTATGTGGGACTGTGAGTCCTCCAAGGTGCCAAGGTGTGACGGATACAACATAAACTTCATCAAGAGATGTTGGAATGAGATTGGGTCTGAGTTCACGGCTGCAGTGATGGGATTTTTCCAGACGACCAGGTTATCGGCAGATGCTAATATCACTTGGGTGGCACTGGCACCTAAATTCATAGGTGCGAAGGAGATTAAAGACTTGCGACCTATTAGTATGGTGGGGTGTGTGTATAAGGTTATTTCGAAGGTGCTAGTTAGGATGATAAGATCAGTAATGCCAGCATTAGTAGGAGAGACCCAGAGTGCATTTGTACAAGGACGAAAAATCCATGACAGGGCGCTTATTGCGTGTGAAACAGTTAACTGGCTTAAACTGAGGAAAAAAGAGGCTGCACTAATCAAGCTTGACTTCCAAAAAGCATATGACAGGGTCAAGTGGAGCTTTGTGAACATCGTGCTACAGAAGATGGGGTTTGGACATAAATGAAGAGCATGGGTTATGGAGTGTGTAGCTACTGCGTCTATGTCGGTGCTGATAAACGGCTCGCCGTCTAAGCCTTTTAACATGGAAAGAGGTTTGAGGCAAGGTGACCCACTATCTCCTTTCTTGTTTGTACTGGTTGTGGATGTGCTACATCGAATGATTGGAGAGGCAGTAAAGAATGGATGTATATCATCTCTGCTGGTTGGTAGAGATAGTTTGCTGATGACACTATCCTCTTTTTTCCACCAGAAGAGGAGACTATTAGGAATTACAAGAGGTTTCTGCGATGCTTTGAGTTGATGTCAGGCCTGAGTATCAATTTTGATAAGTCCAGTTTGATTCCAATTAATTGTGAGGAGCAGTGGGTTGAGCGCATGTGTAACTTGCTGGGTTGTAAGGGGGATGCCCTTCCAGTTAAATACCTTGGAATCTCTCTAGGAGCTAATACGAGTTTGGTAAAGACATGGAAGCCTATAATAGACAAGGTGGAGGAGAAACTCAACTTGTGAAAAGCTAAGGTGCTAAACAAAGCTGGGAAGTTGGTGCTTATCAAATCAGTGTTGAACAGTTTGCCAGTATACTATTTGAGCTTGTTCAAGATGTCGAAAGCTATTGCTGAGAAATTGATCTCGCTGCAGAGGAGATTCATGTGGAGTTCGGAAGAGGGTAGGACTGGTATGGCATTAGTAAGGTGGGAAGTGGTGCAGGCGCCGAAGAAACTAGGTGGACTGGGAGTTGGGGATGTTATGGTTCGTAACACAGCGCTATTGTTTAAGTGGTGGTGGCGATTTGCAAAGGAAGAGTGCCCACTGTGGAAAAAAGTGGTATGTTCTTGTAATAATCTGAATCCCAATGAGCTACTGTCAACTCAAGAGCTGCCTACTAGAGGAGGACCATGGAATGACATTTGCCAGTTACAAATCATGAATCAACATTTAAAGGATAAGATGGTTGCAGGCATGTCCATGGAGGTGGGTGATGGGCATCGGACTCGGTTTTGGGAGAATGTATGGTTGCTCGGTGGATCTCTGAAGGATCGCTTCCCGAGGCTTTTCTCTGTTTCAAACCAATGTGGATCTGTTATAGGGGAGTGCAGGTTTTGGGATGGGTTTGAGTGGATTTGGAACTTCCAATAGAGGCGAGAGCTCTTCCAATGGGAGTTGGAACTCCAGAGTGATTTGCATGGGGCTTTGAGACCTGTGAAATTAGTACATAACAGAGAGGACAGAATGGTGTGAAAATATGATAGGCGAGGTATTTTTACAACTAACTCATTTGTGCAGGTGATGCAGGAGGAACTAATCCTAGAGGCGGTAACTAGCTACAGTTTCACCAGGACTGTTTGGAAAGGGTTGGCTCCGCCTAAAGTGGAGCTGTTTATCTGGTTTGTTCTGATAGGAAGAGTGAATACAAAAGACAGGCTGAGTCGGTGTAGAATAATCAGTCAGGAAGATATTATTTGTGTTCTTTGTAATAATGATGTGGAACATGTACATCACTTGTTTCTAGGATGTGTATTTGCTTGGCAAGTGTGGAGTGCTTGGATTTCAGCCTTTGGCCGACAATGGTCTTATCCGGAATCGATGAAAGGGCATTTTCTTAGTTGGACAGAAGAACCGAGAAGGATGGAGGAGCGTAATCACCGGTTGAGGAGCTTTTGTGCGATCGTCTGGAACCTATGGTTGGAAAGGAATAGGAGGATTTTCCAGCACACAAGCAAAGGAGTTGAAGAAATTATCAACATGTCTTTGAATAGTGTTAATGAGTGGAGCGGTGGGTATCTCTTTAGTTGTTGATGGCTATGTCGGAGATGACATGGGGACCGTTTTCGTGTTGTTGTGGTTTGGTTAAGTTAGTTTTTTAGTTTGTGTGGTTCTGGTTGCTCCACTTCTATTGTGTTGAACGGTTTGTTTTCAAAAAAAAAAAATTATATTACGGACAATTGGATTTATTATTGTTGCTATGATAAATCGATTTTGTTCTGATTTATTAAAAAATAAATTATTAACCAATTTAATAAAGATATTCAATAATATTATAATACATATAAATGTCTTTTAAAAAAACATTTTTAGTATTTTTATGGAAATAGTCTCCTTAAAATTATATAAAAAAAAAAACTAAACCATTCTTAAATAAATAAACATATACTTGACTGATAATTATTCAATCATCTCAATTATTTAATGTATAACTTTTTATTTATAAATATTTCTTAAAATTATCTTACTCATATTAAATTAAAACCTTGTTGCGCTATATTTAAAATTTTAAACTCAAATTTCATCAAGAGTTTTTCTCTATGGACACTTCTCTCTTTTCATATATATAAAGTTTGGAGGCAACCATTTTGATGCATGCCAACATGTTGATATATTTGAACTACTTTTTGATATCATAAACTTGTTGACTAATCAGTAAATTTTATTGGTCTGGTAACATTTTTGACAACTAAATATATAAAATATTAATTAAAATATAAATGCACAAACTATATAATTTAAGAGGAATAATGTTAGGGGTTTAATTTATAATTATTAATTAATTATTATTGATATTTTTAATAGTGTAAAATTTTATCCAATAATAAAAAATTACTCACTTTTCTTTTAATGATTAAATGTCGACTAAATTTCAATAAAAGTGTTGGAGTATAAAGTTTCTCTTAATTTAATTTAACTATACATATGAAATCATTTTCAACCATTATCAACAAATTTTTTATTCAAGATGATTTGGAAAGACTTACATGTGTGACATCAATCTTGACACCGTCAATCCCCACCGACTGAAGATGCGAGTGAAGCCCTTCATACAAGTTGTGAGCCTCATGCGGCGCTACAACTCCCACACCGTTCTCTAGTATCTTCTCCACCGCCAAGTCCGTCATCAGCATCTCCGCCCCCTTCGACAGCCTCGCGGCCACCACCTCTGTCTCCGGCATCCCCTCCACCTTGGGCCTTATCCCACCCCAGTACCCACAAAACGCATGCCACACATACACATTTTCCAGCGCTGCAAACTCCTCCTTCAACTCCCTCACAAACGCACCCATCCCCTTCCCCTTACAACACTCGTACTCCCTAAACTTGCAGTTCTCTTGGAACCTTATCACCCTATTCAGCATCTGCTCTCCCGGTATCCTACAATTCAAGCTCCCTCCGTCGGTTACCGCCTCATCGTCGCCGCAAAACGTTTGCCATCCGTCATCAATGATGACTAGACCGGGAGGGCACCCTCCGTCCGCGAGGGTTTTGATGCCTTGGCGGACGCCCTGAGGGTGCACCTCCAGGTAGAACGCGTCCCACGTGCACCACCCGAACCTGTCGATGATTGCCGGCGGGGTCTTCTCTTCTAGAAGCTTGAAGGTTCCAAGGTGGAGGCGGATGACCTTCATGGCTTCGTGGACCAGAGTGTAGGGGTCGTTGTTGGCGTGCATGTAGAGGCACGCTTTGAATGTCGACTCCGCCACGCGTGTGGATCCACTCTCCATGCAGACGTCGATGAAGTCGTCAAGACCGGGCTGCAGGGAAGCCCGGAAAGCTCCTTCGATAAGCGGCAAGAGGAGGACATAGGGACGCCCGCCGCTCTCACCTGATATAACAATTAAACTCAAACTAACATTAACCAGTTCAATCAAGTTATATGAAGTTGATATTTAAGAACACATATATGTCAAAATATGTATGTGAAACATGCGAGTCTTCACCCTTAATGAAATATGTCAAATCTTTTCCAACATTCTTGTACCTTTTGGTCTAATAATAACTGAAAAGATGGATAGATAGTAACTAACTGTTCTCGAGTATCATAATTTGAGTCTCGTGCTCTACTTGGCTACCGTTGGAGCCGGTCCAGTGGGTGCTCCACCAGAGTTTGAACCGGAATATGCTCATGAACCGGATTCCTCTGAGCTTGCCGAGGGAAACCACGAGCCGGGAGAGTGGCTCGTCGGCATTGAACCCCACGAAGCATCCTGCCGCGGTGTTCTTGGTGGTGGTTGAATCTTGTGGTGGTGATGCAGTGGCGGCAACTATGTTTGGTGGGACTTCGGTGAGGATGGGGTGGTCGTTGACTGAGAAGGTTGAGGCTTCGAGTTTTATGGAGGGTGGTAACGGTTTGGGGAGTCCATTTTCTTGGAGGGTGGTTAAGCTTGGCGCCATGAAGAAGCTCTAACTTTTGCTTATTCGAGTTTTCTTCAATTTGCGAGTGAGAGAGGGAAGGTGTTTGAATAATGAAATAGAAAGGGGTGAGTTGAATAAAATAAAGCTGTGTGTATAGTAAAATTAAGCTGTTATATTTGTATCCATTGATATTAGAAAGTGATGATAAAAGTAGCATGCACATTCTCCTTAATTATATGAAGGTTAAACCCTGGAGGGGTTGTTCAAACGAACAAGATATGTTCCTATATTGATCATCAGTAAAGTATTAATATAGTATCAAATATCCATATAAAATATTTTATAATATTGACCATTTCACACAATTTTTAAAGTATGTACGAGTAAATAACAGCAAAATATAGTTAGATATTAGTGTACTTAAGTGCTTTTTCCTATTAATGTATAAAATTATGAGCAAATAAATAAAAAAGTATAACTCTAAATGATGAATAGATTAACAAATATTAGCATGAGGGAAAATAAAATAGTACTCCAGATTGCCAAAAAAAAAAAAAGAAAAAGCATTCATCAGTCATTACTTAAGAAACATTAGTCTCTAGTACTTTCACTCTGAAAAAGAGCATGTATTAAAATAAAATATATCTGGATATATTGGTTTCAACAAATTTTTCTTATTCTATTAAAATTAATAAATATAAATTATTAACTAATTTAGATTAATTGAAC